>NC_134687.1:300407154-300758404 GCF_050947455.1 Rhinoderma darwinii
TATAGGAAATCCTTGTATTCCACATAACGTCTTTGTGCAGTCCAGGACTGATAGAAAAATTGGTGTTACCAATCCCCTTGTCAGGAGGATGTGTCCCTACACAGTGTGATACTGTCAGTATGTAGGGACACAGCCCTGTGAAAGGGGAATCGTAACACCCATTTGTTAACGCTTGTGCAAAAAGGTAGTGTTCGCAATCGTTACGGCACGGTAGGGTGGCGGTGGAGAAGAGGGGCCCAAGTTTGGGTAACAGCCCAGGGCCCATGGTCTTCTTAATCCGCCACTGCAGGTGATACATTAGTGGTTACTGTGGTTACTACATAACAACCTAAGTGAGCGTGAGGCATCTGCGCAGAGAGCCCTCTGTTATAACAGTGTGTATAGCGGTACAGTGTATACAGTGTTTAGTAAACATTGGTGAAGTGACAGATTTACAATAAAATGTACAGTACAGAAAAAGACGTTACTCACCGTTGGACGACAATCAATGAAGAGAAACTCACTACATCAGCGTCCCCGGCTCACGTATGCGCATGTGCGCACGTGATGCATAAGGGGAGGAGGCGGGCGATGACAGTACGAACCTACTGAGCATGCGCACCGCTAATATGATGTTTTCAGTGCGGTAGGGTAAAAGAGGAAAGAAAAGAAGAATACCAAGAGCGTCAGATAACAGGACCAGGTAAGTAATCGGAACTAGTGCGTAACCAATTTTCAACCAATGCTACTATCCGCTGCAGTATTCCTGCATACTTAGGCAGATTTGCCATTCAGGAGTCTGGGAAAGCTGGGTGTCATTCCCCTTTAAAACTATCACGCTGTAGGAAAAAAAGGGAAACAAAGCGCACATAGTGCATGAACCTGCAAAATGTGATGAAAATTAAAAAACAGTGGTCAATTGTGCTGACCTGATGGTGTTATGCTAGGAGCATAACATCCAATGATATGTGTCCAAGTCACACTTGGCTAAGACAGTTGCAGCCCAAATTCCGGTCCGAAGATTGCTAAAACTCCGCTGTGTGGATCCAGGAGATAAGAAGGTAAAAAATGGAATGTCCTAGGGCGCAGCCGTACTGAAAATTGCTTTTATTTTTGTACGGTAACAACAACAATGTGTTTCAAGGCCGTACCGGCCCCTTCGTCAGGTTAGGTACAAGTGATTAGTCTATTCCCGATGTCTGTGGTTATATAGCTGGTTTAGAGATGGGTAGTCGAGATGGCTACCGAGTTAGGTTATAGGTCAAAAGGTCACTCGTGTAAAATATTCTAGCCCCAAGCCGGTTGAACCTCTCAGGAATAAAAGGCAACTCTGAACGAGAAATACAACAACATAATCAATTATCTAAAACAGGAAGTTTTAAATGCGGAACAACAAGATGCCTGTGCTGTCAATCCATCACTGATAAAACATATACATTCCGATCCCAACAAACAGGAAAAATATTTAATATTCATGAAAACTTAAACTGTCAGTCAAAATTCGTGATCTATCTAATAGATAGCAAATGTGGAGTTCAATACATGGGAAGAACAACTCAACCCTTACACTGTCGATTAAACAAACATAGATCTAACTGTAAAAATAATTTTTTACTCCATAGTATATCCAGACATTGCACACTGATACATGATAGTGATTTCAATTGTTTGACTATCACCCCGATTGATCACATCAAAGAAAATCAAAGAGACCGTTATAACACTCTTTGTAAAAGAGAAATCTTTTGGATGTATAAACTAAAGACACTAAAACCCACAGGTCTTAATGAAGTAACAGAGACTATTATTTAACTTTTTTCACAACCTCAAAAGTAATAAATAAAAGAATCTTCATATATATATATACATATATATATACATACAAATATACTCACAGTTGTGGGATATAACACAGGCAGCTCCCCTCTCCCGTTTTTCTGTATATTCTTGTTCTGATAAATCCTCCTCGAACTGCACGGCTCTTTCCTCTGGTCGGCAGCAGCACTCTCTGCATAGATGACTCATACCCAGGAGCGTCATATCACCATGACGACGGCACACACCACTGACGGCTCTGAATGAACGATGTTTTAAACCAGAAGTACAAAACACTCGAAGTACATACAAATAATAAAAAACTTCATACTATTCCTAGCAAATAAATATATATTTCAAAGACACTCCACTTGAAATGTATTTATGTATATTTTTACATGTTTCTAAATCACTTTTCTACTATTATGTATAAGACGCTTATTTTTAATCCTATTATCATCCTTTTTTATGGTCTAATATTATTGTAAAACTGGTTTGTTTTTTAACCCCTTAGTGTCTAAGCCTGTTTTGGCCTTGTGGACACAGCCGATTTTTGCAAAAATGACATTGGTCACTTTATGTGGTAATAACTCCGGAATGCTTTTGCCTATCCAAGCGATTCTGAGATTGTTTTCTCGTGACATGTTGTACTTTATGATACAGAAAAAATTTCGTCATTAAATTCAATATTTATTTGTCAAAAACACCCAAATTTTGAGAAAATTTGCAAAAATCTGCATTTTTCTAAATTGTAATGCATCTGCTTGTAAAACAGATAGTAATACCACACAAAATATTTACTAGTTAACATTTCCCATATGTCTACTTTGTGTTTGCAGAATTTTTTGAACGTGCTTTTATTTTTCTAGGACCTTACAAGGCTTAGAACTTTAGCAGCAATTTCTCGCATTTTCAAGAAAATTTCAAAAGGCTATTTTTTCAGGGACCAGTTCAGTTCTGAAGTGGCTTTGAGGGCCCTATATATTAGAAAGTCCCCAGAAATCACCTTATTTTGAAAACTGCACCCATCAAAGTATTCAAAACAGCATTCAGAAAGTGTTTTAACCCTTTAGGCGTTTCACAGGAATTAAAGCAAAGTAGAGGTGAAATTTACAAATTTCATTTTTTTTCTTCGAAAATTCATTTGTAATACATTTTTTCTGTACCACAGATGGTTTTACCCAAGAAATGCAACTCAATATTTATTGCCCAGCTTCTGCAGTTTTTAGAAATATCCCACATGTGGTCCTAGTGCGGTAATGGACTGAAAAACAGGCCTCAGAATTTTTCTAGGGGTAAAGTTAGCATTTTTACCCCACAGTTGTTTTGCTGAATTCATTGGAATTAGTCTGTAAAGGTAAAAATCTACTTTTTTTCTGTAAGAACTTAGACATTTTTAATTTTTAATTTTTATAAGGAATAAAGGAGAAAAAGCACCCCAACATTTGTAAAACAAGTTCTCCTGATTACGTAAATACCCCACATGTGGTAATAAACTGCTGTTTGGACCCACACCGGGGCTTAGAAGGGAAGGAGCGCTATTTGGCTTTTGGAGCTCAAATTTAGCTGGAATAGTTTTTGGGTGTCATGTCCAATTTGCAAACCCCCTGAGGGACCAAAACAGTGGACGCCCCCAAAAAGTAACCCCATTTGGGAAACTACACCACTTAAGGAATCTATCTAGGGGTATAGTGAGCATTTAGGCCCCACACGTCTTTTGCAGAATTTATTAGAATTAGGCTGTGAAAATTAATATCAACATTATTTCCACTAAAATGTTGCATTTTTTCAATTTCACAAAGGGTAAAGGAGAAAATGGCGCCCAACACTTGTAAAGCAATTTCTCCCGAGTACGGCTATACCCCACATGTGGTCATAAATGCTTTTTCATTAGAAAGTAATTAACCCTTTCCGGACTGATCCATGTTTAGCTTTTTTCTTTTTCGTTTTTCCTCCCCGCTTTCCGAGAGCCACAACTTTTTTATTTTTCCGTCAATAGAGTGGTGTGAGGGCTTATTTTTTGCGGGACGAGCTGTAGTTTTTATTGGTACCATTTTTTGGTACATAAGACTTTTTGAGCACTTTTTATTACATTTTTTGGTAGAGCCAAGGTGACCAAAAAACTGCGATTTAAAATTCTTTATTTTTCACAGCGTTCACTGTGTGAGTTAAATAATGGTATATTGTAATAGCTTGGACTTTTACGGACGCAGCGATACCAATTTTGTGTATTTTTTTACAATACTTTAGAGAAAAAATTTGAAAAGGGTTTCTTTTTGGACTTTAAATATTTATTCAATTTTTTCCACTAATAATAACTATTTACTTTTGTTTTTACATATTTTATTAGTCTCCCTAGGAGACTTGAACCAGCAATCGTTAGATCTCTGGTAGAATACACTGCAATACTAATGTATTGCAGTATATTGTGATTTTTACAGGCTCCTGTAACAGCGTGTTTGCTGTTTCTGTCCGTTAGTCCCGGGTGTCAGCTGTAATACACAGCGGACACCTGCAGCGTATGGCGCGGGCTCAGCGCGTGAGACGCGCCATATATCCCACACCACGACATGCTATTAAATCATGGTGCGTGAAGGGTTTAATGCGCAGTGGATGGTGCAGAGTGAAAATTTCAATTTTCCACTGATGTGCCATTTTAGTGCAATATATGTTGTGCCCAGTTTGTGCCACAAATACCACATAAAATATTAACCGGGATCTCCCGGGTATGGCGATGCCATATCGGTGAACGTAAACGGCTGTTTGGGCACGCTGTAGGGCTCAGAAGGGAGGGACGCCATTTGGCTTTTGGAGCGCATATTTTGCTTGGTAGTAGCTCTGGCGTTTTGCTGGTATTTCAGTTTATAATGTGGGGGCACATGTAGGCTGGGCAGAGTACATCAGGGCATAATAAGAGGGTATAATAATGGGGTAAATAAATAATAATCCACAGATATGTGGCCAGTGTCACACTTATAAATTACACCCGATCCTATCCGCTTTTGGAACACTGCACATTTTGCATCGCCATAATCTGGGAGCCGAAACTTTTTTTATTTTTTCACCACCGGAGCCATTTGATGGCTTATTCTTTTCGGGACAATCTGTAGATTTCATTGGTACCATTTTGGGGTACAAGCGATTTTGTTGATCACTTTTTATGCCATTTTTCGGCAAGCCAGGTGACCAAAAACCATCAATTCTGACAACGATTTTTATTTATTTTTGACGGCGTTTACCCTGGGCTATAAATGACCATTATACTTTATTCTGCGGGTCGGTACGATTACGGCGATACCATATGTATATAGGTTTTTTTATGTTTTGCAGCATTTGCGCAATAAAATAACTTATTTAGAAAATAAATTATTTTTTGTGTCACTATATTCTGAGAGCCATAACTTTTTTATTTTTCAGTCAAAAAAGCTGTGTAAGGGCTTGTTTTTTGCGGGACGGGTTGTAGTTTGTATCGGTACTATTTTGGCGTACATGCAACTTTTTGATCACTTTTTATTGCATATTTTGGGAGGGATGGTGACCAAAAAATAGTGATTATGGCATTGTTTTTCGTTAATTTTTTTTGTGGTGTTCACCGGGCGGGAAAAATAATATTATAGTTTTATAGTTGGGGTCGTTACAAACGCGGTGATACCAAATATGTGTACTTTGTTTTAAATGTTAATTTTTTTCCTATAATAAAGACTTATAGGAAAAAAAAGCAGTTCTTGTTTATATCACTTATAACTTTTATTTTTACACTTTTTTAAAAACATTTTTATTTTTAGTGTAATGCATTCCAACTGTCATTGTGACGTAACAGTCACACTGACAGGAAGCCTACGATCGGCAACTGGGAATGCAGGGCAGACACCCTGCACTGTTAACCGCCGCTGCGGTGTAGCGCCGCGCGACGGTTAACTGTCAAAGCACAGACGTAACTGCACGTCAAGGTGCGCGAACTTACTGCTCACCTCGACGTACAGTTACGTCAAGGTGCGGGAAGGGGCTAAAATGAATAACTTTTATACTTCATTGCCGTAATCTGCTTACACGAGTGACCTTTTGACCTATAACTTAACCCGGTAGTCATCTCGACTACCGATCTCTAAACCAGCTATATAACCACAGACATCGGGAATAGACTAATCACTTGTACCTAACCTGACGAAGGGGCCGGTACGGCCTTGAAACACATTGTTGTTGTTACTGTACAAAAATAAAAGCAATTTTCAGTATGGCTGCGCCCTCGGACATTCCATTTTTTACCTTCTTATCTCCTGGACCCTTTAAAACTATAACACTTATGTCCTATGAAAATAGCAAAAAGGGGGACACCCTAGGAAGGCATATTACTTATTAAAAACCAAGACCCAATTGCACAGAACACAACCCGTCGCAGGTTCCCCACGTGATGGGGTCCACTCCTAGGGGTACAAAGGAGAAAGGGGTAACTCATTTGTGTACACACAAGTGAGTATCCCAACTTCCAGTGTCTGTATAGGGTGGTAGTGTAGATATTGTGGAGGCACTTCCAATTCAAGAATGCAAAAACACAGAGACATCAAGTGTAATAAGTATGCTTTAATTATTGAGTTACCGTAAACAGAATAATAATGATTATAATGCAAACTATTTGGTCCTGGTATGGCATATCTGGTGACAAAAAAATGAATACAGTTGCCAGACTGAAAAAAGGGGGAAACATAATTTGTATGTGTGTCCAATGGGGGTGAGGGTCAAACTCCCGGAAGCAAGCAGGGAAAACAAATCCCTAGAAAATAATAAGAGAGAAATATTATTGAATAACAAAATACAATTTGATAAAAGCAATGTAAAGAATGTCAGAACATGTCTAAACCATTAGCAAGCGAAGGTAAGAGAGCACATCAGTGGGATCCAAAGGAGTCCTCAACCTAAACCAGCAGTGCCCACCTTGAAATCAACATTAAGGCCATAGGGTCTAAGGGTATTCAGCCTGAGTATACATTTGAGTTCCCATTTTTTTAAAAGAGCCACTCTGTCAGCACCTCCACGTAGGGGTGGGATGTGGTCGATTATCCTGAATTTTAACTCTTTCTCCGTATGGCTAATTTCAGCGAAGTGCTTGGAAACAGACAAGTCTAGCCTTTTATTTCTAATGGTGAAATGATGGTTGTTGAGTCGTACCTTTAGTTCTAGGGTGGTCTCCCCAATGTACCACAGTCCGCAGGGACATTCCAGTAAGTAAATCACAAATGAAGAGTTACAGGTGAGATAATGCTTGATATAGGTCATCTTGTCCGTAATGGGATGTGTAAAGGAGCGTCCCTTAATCATGTAATTGCAATTCACACAGGATAAGCAGGGACAGCACCCTGTGTTACTTGCTGTCAAGAAACGTTGTCCTGTTCTTTTGACCGTGGCCTCAAAGGATGCCCTAACCAGTCTGTCTTTGAAATTCTTTGAAGGTCTGTAAGAGAATAGTGGTGGAATCTCAAATTCAGGTACATGTCTAAGGGTGCTGTGAAGAATAGGCCAATGTCTCCTTATGATGTTAGCAATCTTGTTGCTTTGTTCAGTGTAAGTGGATATAAATGGGACTCTAGTTAATCGTTTAGTAACTGTAGTAGTTGTGATGTCAGGGAGGAGTGTGTCTCTGGAGATGGTAGTGGTTCTATCCATGTTGGTTTCTACAATGGATTTCGGGTAACCCCTCTGCCTAAACTTATTGCCCATCTCCTTGAGTCTGAGAGTTCCGATTACTTACCTTGTCCTGTTATCTACCGCTCTTGGTACTCTTCTTTCGTCTATTCTTTCCTCTTTTACCCTGCCGCACTGAAAACATCATATTAGCGGTGCGCATGCGCAGTACGTTCGTACTGTCATCACCCGCCTCCTCCCCTTATGCATCACGTGCGCACATGCGCATACATGAGCCGGGGACGCTGATGTAGTGTTTCTCTTCATTGATTGTCGTCCAATGGTGAGTATAGTCTTTCCTGTACTGTACATTTTATTGTAAATCTGCCACCTCACCAATGTCTACTAAACACTGTATACACTGTACCGCTATACACACTGTTATAACAGAGGGCTCTCTGCGCAGAAGCCTCACGCTCACTTAGGTTGTTTTGTAGTAACCACAGTAACCACTAATGTATCACCTGTTCCTACTTGTTAACTCAGGTTGAATCACTGATTGTATTACCACACTGGGTTATATACAGTGAAGGAAATAAGTATTTGATCCCTTGCTGATTTTGTAAGTTTGCCCACTGTCAAAGTCATGAACAGTCTAGAATTTTTAGGCTAGGTTAATTTTACCAGTGAGAGATAGATTATATTTAAAAAAAAAAGAAATTCACATAGTCAAAATTATATATATTTGTTTGCATTGTGCACAGAGAAATAAGTATTTGATCCCCTACCAACCATTAAGATTTCAGCCTCCTCCAGACCAGTTACACGCTCCAAATCAACTTGGTGCCTGCATTAAAGACAGCTGTCTTAAATGGTCACCTGTATAAAAGACTCCTGTCCACAGACTCAATTAATCAGTCTGACTCTATAATCTACAACATGGGCAAGACCAAAGAGCTTTCTAAGGATGTCAGGGACAAGATCATAGACCTGCACAAGGCTGGAATGGGCTACAAAACCAGAAGTAAGACGCTGGGTGAGAAGGAGACAACTGTTGGTGCAATAGTAAGAAAATGGAAGACATACAAAATGACTGTCAATCCACATTGATCTGGGGCTCCATGTAAAATCTCACCTCGTGGGGTATCCTTGATCCTGAGGAAGGTGAGAGCTCAGCCGAAAACTACACGGGGGGAACTTGTTAATGATCTCAAGGCAGCTGGGACCACAGTCACCAAGAAAACCATTGGTAACACATTACGCCGTAATGGATTAAAATCCTGCATTGCCCGCAAGGTCCCCCTGCTCAAGAAGGCACATGTACAGGCGCGTCTGAAGTTTGCAAATGAACATCTGGATGATTCTGAGAGTGATTGGGAGAAGGTGCTGTGGTCAGATGACACTAAAATTGAGCTCTTTGGCATTAACTCAACTCGACGTTTTTGGAGGAAGAGAAATGCTGCCTATGACCCAAACAACACCGTCCCCACTGTCAAGCATGGAGGTGGAAACATTATGTTTTGGGGGTGTTTCTCAGCTAAGGGCACAGGACTACTTCACCGCTTCAATGGGAGAATGGATGGAGCCATGTACCGTCAAATCCTGAGTGACAACCTCCTTCCCTCCACCAGGACATTAAAAATGGCTCGTGGCTGGGTCTTCCAGCGCGACAATGACCTGAAACATACAGCCAAGGCAACAAAGGAGTGGCTCAAAAAGAAGCACATTAAGGTCATGGAGTGGCCTAGCCAGTCTCCAGACCTTAATCCCATCAAAAACTTATGGAGGGAGCTGAAGATCCGAGTTGCCAAGCGACAGCCTCGAAATCTTAATGATTTACAGATGATCTAAAAAGAGGAGTGGGCCAAAATTCCATCTAACATGTGTGCAAACTTCATCATCAACTACAAAAAACGTCTGACTGCTGTGCTTGCCAACAAGGGTTTTGCCACCAAGTATTAAGTCTTGTTTGGCAAAGGGATCAAATACTTATTTCTCTGTGCACAATGCAAATAAATATATATAATTTTGACTATGTGATTTTGTTTTTTTTTATTTTATATTATCTATCTCTCACTGGTAAAATTAACCTAGCCTAAAAATTCTAGACTGTTCATGTCTTTGACAGTGGGCAAACTTACAAAATCATCAAGGGATCAAATACTTATTTCCTTCACTGTATACCCTGTTAAGATTGTTGGTCATTGCTTGAGAAAGATCCCATAGAGACGGATCGAAACGTTGCCTGCCTGGGGTGAATAAACACACCACTTTTTTTCACCAATTTCCTTGGAGTGCTGCATCTTTTTTTTTTTGGGGATTATATATATACACATATATATATATATATATATATATATATACACACACACACACACACACACACACAGATGATATTATTCTAATTCTAATAAAAGTGGATGGTGAGTGTAGTTATAGTTTGACAATATTAATCAGGCTATTTAGTCTATATATGGATGATTTGTAGTTGGGGTTATAGAATGGTCAGCTCTGACGATCAAACCTGTGGATAAGGGGGGTGCCATAATTGTTATGGATACCTCCCTTTATCTGCAGGAAATGGAAAGTCAGCTTAGTGATACCAATGTCTATGCATTGCTATCAGGGGACCCTAAGTTCATATATCTCCGTGAACTAGACACCTTGGTTACCAATGTATTCATAAACAAAATTATTAATAAAAGAGGTGTGAATTTTTACAGGTGAAGTTTCCAGTTATCCCTGTATTGTATCTTCTGCCAAAGATCCATAAGGATCCTGCTAGGCCTCCAGGGTGCCCCATAGTGTCAGGCAGTGATTCTTTGTTTGTCCCTGCAGCAATATTTATAGACAAAATCTTAAGGCAATTTGCCTTTGGTGCGGCTCTCACATCAAGGATACCTCGGACTTGCTTGTCAGGATCCGTGATCTTGTGGTTCCTGGCCGGCCGGTCCAGGTTACCCTTGATGTGGGGAGTCTTTACACCTCAATTGATCCCCGACAGGGCATTGATGCCTCCCTTTTTTCTTTAGAAAAGTCAGGGTTTCCTGATGAAAAAATTGAATTCGTCAGATCGCTTAAAATTATTTTCTGGTAGGAGATAGATTCTATTTTCAGAAGAGAGGGACGGCAATGGGGTCCAATATGGCCCCCACATACACAAATATCTTTATGCGGCGGATTGAGGAGGACCTCGTTTATGTATCCCACCACTTCAGTCACGTGCTGCGGTGGTGGCGGTACATAGACTATGTCTTCCTCATCTGGACCGGTTCAATATGTCAATTACAAGATTTTTTAATTTTTTTGGAATGGTATGAACCCCACAATTAAGTTCAATATGTCTTACTCTACTTCATCCATTGAAATCCTAGACACACAAATTTCAGAATCTGGTAACAGCTTAATCTCTGATATTTAAAAAAAAAAAACAACGGACAGAAACAATCTTTTACATCATACTAGTGGTCATCCTAGGGCAATGTTGAAATCATTGCCCTTTAGCCAGTTGATCAGAGTCAAGAGGGTGGTGAGTCAAGAGGACTAGCTATCCTCACGGCTTGATCAAATGCGCTTTAAATTTGCGGATAGGAGATATCCCAGAATTAAAAATTTGAATAAACGAAAAGGTACAGATGCTGGATAGACATGTCCTTTTAAGTGGGAATGTAACTAAGAAAAAGAAGGTTGGTATACCCTCCATTTCAACCTTCTCCATGATCAGTCCACAAACAGTGATATTCTGAGGAAGGACTGGGATGTATTGAGTAGGGCTTTCCCTAAAATTAGTGAGTTCCAAGAGAAACCTATAGAAGGAGCAAAACAATTCAAAATAGTGCAGTTAAGGCCAGATTCACACGAGCGTGTGCGTTTTGCGCGCGCAAAAGGTCCATAACAGCTCCATGTGTCAGCAGCATATGATGCGTGGCTGCGTGATTTTCGTGCAGCCGCCATCATTATGACACTCTGTTTGTATGTTTGTAAACAGAAAAGCACGTGGTGCTTTTCGGTTTTCATTCATAGTTTTTACTGCAGTTGCGCGAATCACACGGAAGTGCTTCCGTGTGCAGCACGTGATTTTCATGCACCCATTGACTTCAATGGGTGCGTGATGCGCGAAAAACGCAAATATATGACATGTCGTGAGTTTTACGCAGCGGAAACACGCTGCGTGAAAATCACGGAGTGTCTGAACGGCCCCATTGACAACATAGGTCCGTGCGAGGCACGTGAAAATCACGCGCATTGCACAGCCGTATTATACGTTCGTCTGAATAAGACCTAAGGCTGACATAGGGTCAAACCGTAAGAGACAAACCTTTTTGGCTCCTCCGAAACTGGGTTGCTATCCATGTCTAGGGTGTAACTTCTGTAATAATATGATTAAAGGTAGCACCTTTAATCATCCACAAACTGGTAGATTAATGACCATTAAAGGTTTTTTTTTACGTGTCAGACATAATTTGCTATCTATCTATTAAGCTGCCCTTGTGGTCTTCACTATGTTGGTGAGACCACAACGGAGGTGACCCTCAGGATGAGGAATCATAGATCCAATATCAACACAAAGAGATGGGATTTACCAGTGTCAAGACATTTTTTGGAAAATAAACATAAGGGGTGTCACAATTAAAATTTAGAATCATAGATTCAGTAGCCCAATGAGACATGGCAGCGATAGAGAGTTGGCCCTTAAAAGAAAGGAGTTGGAGTGGATATACAGATTGGAAACAGTCTAAGTGGTTAAATGTGGAATGTCCATATGGCCCACATATTTAGAACAGTGGGGGGGGGGGGGGGGGGTAACTTGCCTTGGTCCCTGGGGGTGTTGCCATTGGTAGACTTACTTGAAGGTATAGTTAGTTTGTGTACATATGTGATTTAGGGTCTAATTTGGACCTTTTTCCGCATGCACTTTTACCCTATTCTATTGTATTTGTGCTTATAAATACTATATTTGAAATTTTCTCTTTTCTGTATTTTTTTTAGATACACCTTTTTCTGCGAAGCAATTTGATTGCTGTTGGAAAGTAGCAGAGGCCCATCTTCTTTAGGTCGTAATGTGCCAAGTAAAAATAGATGCCTATTGGCTCTTCAACTTCGTTCCAAAATATAGTAATGTAGCGCAGAATGGCTGTGAAGTGCATAACAGAGTTCCCCTTTATCCAATTTTTTCTCCATATGTATGTTAAAAATATCTTTGGCTCCTCCTCCCTATTAAATAGTTTCTGTTGCCAGTATTTTATATACACCTATCCCTTGAGGCTATGGGTGTGGGTTTATTAGAAATCCCAAGCGGTGATATTATTCCCAGTAACTTTTGAAAGTCCAATAAAAGTGGATGGTGAGTGCAGTTATAGATTGACAATATATATCAGGCTATTTAGTCCATATATGGATGATTTATAGTTTTGGTTATAGAACGGTCAGCTCTCTGGCTCTTGAATCCATGCTATTTGATGCAGCATTGCTCATGGATTCACTCTTTGCAGCTTGTTCTTAATTTTCATAGTTTTTTCAATCTAGAAATGATATTTAGATTAGTGCCGTAGTTCACGCAATAGCGATACTTTTGCCATATGCGTTCCATCTGACAACTTCGGGTGTGGATGCCATCTTTGAGCATGTGCACTAGAAGAGGAGGAAAAAAAAAACACGGCGCCACATAGTGCAATTATCCACGGGTCATGAGAAACCAAAAAGTAGGGCAAATTATGCTTCATCAGGCCATAAATATACAATACTATTGTACATTTATGGCCTGATGAAGACGCACGTCCTGCGTCGCAAACACGTAGCCGGTTTCTCCATTCATTAAACAAAATGAGTACAGCAGCGCCTAGCATATTTGGTCCTATTTTTCCTCTCTCTTTGAGCATGCGCGGTAGATGCTGTACTCCTGATGTGTCTGGTGCCGGTAATGTATGAAAATCTGTAATATATATATATATATATATATATATCTTTCAGCTTGGCTTCTGCACTTTTCCAAATCAGCCCAATTGCTAATTAAGTCACTATTCACTGCTTTTATGAATTATGTATTATCATATCTTGTATTTGGTATGTTATTCTACTGTGAAATTTATGCACTTTGAACCATATCAAAAGACAATAATTTAGAGCTCATATCTATAGACCGGTGTTTTATAAACTGTACACTAACTAGGTTATTGTGAACGGTTGTATGAAAAATGGGAACTCCGCACTCCAAGGTATTATGCAATAAGTGCCATCTTATTTCACTGTTCGGTAAGAGCACCATTACCCAACAGGTAAGCGCCGCATATCCTTATCCACGGACTTAGTGTCTGATGGTCGAATGTATAGACAAACGTTAAACCTATTTTTTTGGATTACTACCATTTTTCGCTAAATGTGAAATAAAAGATCACTTAAAGAGGCTCTGTCACCAGATTTTGCAACCCCTATCTGCTATTGCAGCAGATAGGTGCTGCAATGTCGATTACAGTAACGTTTTTATTTTAAAAAAACGAGCATTTTTGGCCAAGTTATGACCATTTTCGTATTTATGCAAATGAGGCTTGCAAAAGTCCAAGTGGGTGTGTTTAAAAGTAAAAGTCCAAGTGGGCGTGTATTATGTGCGTACATCGGGGCGTGTTTACTTCTTTTACTAGCTGGGCTTTCTGATGAGAAGTATCATCCACTTCTCTTCAGAACGCCCAGCTTCTGGCAGTGCAGATCTGTGACGTCACTCACAGGTCCTGCATCGTGTCGGCACCAGAGGCTACAGTTGATTCTGCAGCAGCATCAGCATTTGTAGGTAAGTAGCTACATCGACTTACCTGCAAACGCCGATGCTGCTGCAGAATCATCTGTAGCCTCTGGTGCCGATGTGTCCTCGCTCGTCTGACACGATGCAGGACCTGTGAGTGACGACACAGCGTGATCTCTTGAGAACACGGCTGTGTCTGCACTGCCAGAAGCTGGGCGTTGTGAAGAGAAGTGGATGATACTTCTATACACAACGCCCAGCTAGTAAAAGTAGTAAACATGCCCCGATGTACGCACATAATACACGCCCAGTTGGACTTTTGCAAGCCTCATTTGCATAAATACGAAAATGGTCATAACTTGGCCAAAAATGCTCGTTTTTTTTAAATAAAAACTTTACTGTAATCTACATTGCAGCGCCGATCTGCTGCAATAGCAGATAGGGGTTGCAAAATCTGGTGACAGAGCCTCTTTAATGCATAATACGTTGGAGTGCTGAGTTCCCATGTTTTAAACGTCGGCATGGAAGCCTACTCACGCACCCTTGAAACACGGAGTGCTGCAGGATCACGAAAGAACTGCTGTATGTACTTCCTATTTATACTTGACACTGTATAGTATGTAGTAGCTTGAGAAAGATTCTGACTAGCTGAAACGTCGCTCACTTGAGGTAAATAAATCCACCCTGTTTCATCTACTCTGAAGTCCTGGTGCGGTTACTTTTTTCTATGGTCGTTTTATAATCAAGTTGGAGTGCTGCGTTCATCGGCTTTTGGAACACAGAGATCTCTCTCTCTATAGATCGCTCGCTCTATAGAAGAATTTGGAAGAGAATGGAGGCTGGTATGGAGGTTCACCTTCCAGCAGGACAATGACCCTGAACATACTGCTAAAGCTACACTGGAGGGGTTTAAGGGAAGCTTAAATGTCTTGGAATGGCCTAATGGAAGTCCAGACCTCAATCCAATTGAGAATCTGTGGCATGACTTGAAGACTGCTGTACACCAATCTATCCTAAAGGAGTTGGAGCAGTTTTGCCTGGAAGAATGGGCACAAATCCCAATGTCTAGATATGCTACGCTAATAGAGACATATCCCAAGAGACTTGTATTTGTAATTGTAGCAAAAGACGCACATTAAAGAGACTGTCACCACATTATAAGTGTCCTATCTCCTACATAAGGAGATAGGCGCTATAATGTAGGTGACAGCAGTGCTTTTTATTTAAAAAAAAACCTATCCAGTTTCACCACATTAGGAGCGATTTTAGTTTTATACTAATTAGTTTCTTAATGCCCAAAAGTGGGCGTGTTTTTACTTTACCAACTGGGCGTTGTACAGAGGAGTGTATGATGCTGACCAATCGGCGTCATGAACTTCTCTCCATTCATTTAGTCAGCGAACAACGCAGTGTCACTATGCGCGGTCTTATTGTTAAGGATCTGCCAGACACAGCTTCTGTGTCAACGCCCATAGGTAATCAGTCTGCACCTGCTCCTAAGTCTGAGAGACTGACTCCATCTTCCACCACTCAGCATGACAGGCTTAGGAGTGGGAGAGCCTATCACAGCCTGGCCAGACGGAGCTAGCTCCCGCCCACTGTCTATTTATACCTGCCTTTCCTGTTCCTCCTTTGCTTGTGATTCTGCTCTGCTCTTTTCCTGGCTTTGCTGCTGCTGCTTGAACTACTGATCCTCTGCTTGTTATTGACCTTGGCTTACTGACTACTCTCCTGCTCAGCGTTTTGTACCTCTCTCACTCTTGGTTTTGACTCGGCTCGTTCACTTCTCTTGTTGCTCATGGTGTTGCCGTGGGCAACTGCCCCATTTCCCTGGCTTCTTTGTACCCTTGTCTGTTTGTCTGTCGTGCACTTATTGAGTGTAGGGACCGTCGCCCAGTTGTACCCCGTCGCCTAGGACGGGTCGTTGCAAGTAGGCAGGGACTGAGTGGAGGGTAGATTAGGGCTCACCTGTCTGTCTCCCTACCCCGTCATTACACTTATACTGACATATTAACGTTACTGAAGTGTTTAGACCGTGACTAGACACTCCTTCCAGCAAGGACGGGATGTCTATTCCCAATCCCTGCACTTCGGTAACGTTTGTTTGGTACTTACAGCAGAGCAAGCGTAATCTCGCTGTAAATGACAGGTTACAGCGAGATTACACTTGCTCTGCTGTAAGTACCAAACAAACGTTAACGAAGTGCAGGGATTGTGAATAGACATCCCGTCCGTCTAAACACTTCAGTAACGTTAATATGTCAGTATAAGGCTGGGTTCACATGACCTATTTTCAGGCGTAAACGAGGCGTATTATGCCTCGATTTACGCCTGAAAATACGGCCCCAATACATCGGCAAACATCTGCCCATTCATTTGAATGGGTTTGCCGACGTACTGTATTTTACGCGTCGTCGTTTGACAGCTGTCAAAAGACGACGCGTAAAATTACAGCCTCGTTAAAAGAAGTGCAGGACACTTCTTGGGACGTTTTTGGAGCTGTTTTCTCATAGACTATTGAAAACAGCTCCAAAAACGGCCGAAAAAACGGCGCGAAAAACATTAGTTGGTCAATAAACGTCTGAAAATCAGGTGCTGTTTTCCCTTTAAAACAGCTCCGTATTTTCAGACGTTTTTGGCTCAGCGTGTGAACATACCCTAAGACAGCAGAGATCTCGAACAACGCAGTGTCACTATGCGCGGACCAAAAGAATAGGGAGACGTACATGACGCCGATTGGTCAGCATCATACACGCTGTTCAACACCCACTTGGTCTAAAGTAAAAAAACATACCCACTTGGGTATTAAGAAACTAATTAGCATAAAGCTAAAATCGCTCCTAATGTCATGAAAATAGATAGTTTTTCTAAATAAAAAGCACTGCTGTCACCTACATTATAGCGCCGATCTCCTTATGTAGGAGATAGGGCACTTATGTGGTGAGTCTCATTAAAGATCTTTGTCTTAATTATTCTTTCACAGTAAAAAATATATTTTTTACCTTTGAAGTGGTAGGCAAGTTGTGTAAATCAAATGGTACAAAACATCCCAAAGATCTATTTTACTACGAGGTTGTAATGCAAAACAGGAAAACCAGCAAGGGGGTGAATACTTTTGCAATGTACACTATAACACCAACTCATCACAAATAACTTATGTAAGACATATGATTTGAAATAAAAGACGTCACAACCACTTGTTTATTTCAGATTTTAATTTGCTTGTCTACTCAAAGCTATGTGAATTCACAATACAAATTTTGCTGAACATTATGGTCAAAGTGGTACATGATCTATGCAACCTACACTTTTATTGTCAGGGTGGGTGCTCAATCCTCTTGACAGACAATGACCGGGTGTTTAAAGCCCCATTTAAATGCCTTCTTGGGGCTGACTGGCACTTAACATGGCTTATTGGCATGTCTAAGAAATTATTTTCCACATTTTGGTGGAGTGCAAGAGGCAATAATCCTTCATTTACTACAGTGTACTATAATACAATTAAAAAAAACATAACTAGCTAGCAGAACTTTGTATCACAGGAAGAAAATGGTGTGTTTAGTGTTTGGACATAGTACACTTCACAGAACAGCTGAAAATACATATTACAGTCAAGGACGATATTGCAGCGAAACGGGTTTCTTTTCTTTCTTCATCCAACAAGAAATTTAAAAACATTAAGTTAACTAACAGCATTAGAAAAGGACTTCTAACTCTAATAAGCAATGGGGAGTTTTCAGTTAATTTCTGGCCTGACTTATAGGGAAAAGGACAAATTTTATTTTGTTGGGAGTGTCAAACTAAAACAGCTGCCACGAAATGCAAACTCCCTCCCTCCATATGAGTAACCTAGCAAAGTCTAGGATTTTAAGTAGAATAAAAGGATACAGCGAAGAAAATGTTAATAAACCAGCAGGCGATCAAATAATCCTCATGTCAACATGATGCAAAGGTAATTCTAGAATCAATTGCATTATTCTGAAAATCAATGACAATCAGTTGTTTGGGGGGAGAAAAAAAAAATAACAAAAAATGGACAGACTGCAACACTCAAAAAAAAGGTCTGTAAAACATGATTATGGCCTCATGGCTTTTCGGCTAACTACCAAAACAAGCAAACTTTACAGTTGCTTTTTTTTAGGTTTGTGCACCAAGTGGTAAATCCATGCTAGTGAGTGAGTAAATTATGTGAAACGCAATCTGAATATTAGATAGTAAGGAATATCAGGGCCTACATTTTTTTCTACACCCTTGATCTCGTTCATAACATGCTCGCAAACAGTTTGTCTACCAATGGATTATGATACGACCGAGACAGATATTAGAGAAACATCTAGTGTACACATTGTACATAATTAACTATTTAACGGTTTAGAGAAAATATTATAATCCTATAAAAGAGAATGCGGATAGGATTGTGTGGTCACTACATCGTAAGAATCCGTACCCTGCTTTACCGAGGACCACAGGTTTTGATGACCTGTTATAGCAAATATAGCAGATGATCATAGAACATGCAGGACTCGTCCCATGGATATTCGAGGTGAACATATCAATGACCAGTCCATATTCATTCCACCCATCACATTTACAGGGAGCTATAATTTCACTATGGTATGACAGAGGCAAATACCCACATACATATATTTAAGGTGATGACCTCTGGCAACAAATGCAATAGCTTCTAAACCCACACAAAAGACAATTCAACTGTAAACATATGAATGTGAAGTGTAAGCAAGTCTTCGGCACAGGTGAAGGGAAAGTCTATTGTTTACAGGTATAAGATTCCATGCCAAGAATTTGGGAAAGAACTTTCATGAATGCCATGGAGTGTTCTTCAGTTGTGCACAAGTTTTTCCACTTCCAAACAAAATGATATCACAGTAGACCAAACAGAATGTTCTTGATAGTGACCAATGGGTAGGAATGTGGATGCCCTCACTCCAGTGTGAAGTACTGCATCTACTAAAAAAAAAAAAAAAAAAAAAAAAGCTGTGCAATGGAGAAAAAGGAAAATCCAGAAAGCAGCTCTGAATCACAACGTCTGAAAATAATTCCCAATGTGCAAGTACGTAGCAGGATACAAAATAATTAGAACTCTACTTTGCAAGCAGGGAATGTTTCACCCTGCATAGACACACTGCTGGTGCTGCCCAACACAGTGATACCAAGAGACTGTTGAAGGGCATGCGTTTCCTCATACCATGCATGAACGCTTGTCGACTCAAAAGTAGGAATCAGTGTAACCTGTAAACAGAGAGAGAATGCAGTTAATAAAGATATTTAAAAAAACAAAAGAAAAAACACTAATGAAGAGTAAGGTCTGACACACACACACACACGTGAAAGTAGTCTGCCACAATTGGCGGCTTTAGACAATCTAAAAACGTGTATGGGGCAGCTCAGCAGTCATGACCCGAGAGGTGTGCAGATGTCTGGAAGTTTTCCCATTACTGCATGAGAACATGATAAATATGTATTGCGGCCACAGGTAGTTTTTGGCCTTCAGGGCACAGACGCATTTTTTCAAAAATCGGACGTGTGTCAATTTATGTGGTAATAACTTTGAAATGCATTACATTTCCAAGTGATTCTAAGATTTTCTTGTGACAAATTGTACTTTATGATCGTGGTAAAATGTGGCCCATACAGTCATTTTTTGCGCACAACATAGTTGCTAATTAACATTTACCATTTTTTTGAGCATCCTTTTTGTTTTTAGAACATTATGAGACCTATAATTTTAGAAATCACTCTTTAAATTAAAAAAAAAATATATATATATATATATATATATATATATATATATAAAAAAAAATTTCCAAGCCTTTTTTATTTAAGGACCAATTCAAGTGGCTTTGCGGAATCTATTTGTTCAAAATTACGTAAGCAACATTTAATAAACAGCACCCCTGAAAGTACTCAAAAACAGCATTTTGGAAGTTTCACAGGCATAATAGGAAAGTTAAGGTGAAATGTAAAAAAGTTTTAGAAAAAATTCAATGTTATGTCTTTTATTTTCCCTGTAATACAGCATGTATTAACAGAGAAAGGCAACTCAATATTTATTGCCCAGATTCTGCAGTTTTAAGAAATAGCCACTTGACTGAAACCCAGGCCTACGGAATAAAACAGCAACTTGTGGATTTTGGGACCCCTTTTTAATTAGGATGTTTTCTAGGTACCAGTATAGGTTTGCAGAGGCCTGGAGGTGCCATTTGGCTTTTGGAGTGAAGGAGTGCCATTTGACGTGCAGATTTTGCTGGGATGGCATGTCCCATTTGCAAAGCCTCTGAGGTACCAAAATAGCCTTCAGAAATTACCCCATTTAGGAAGCTACACGCCCTAGGGCATCCCAATCTAGAGGTATAATAAGTAGTCGTTTTGTTTGGGGGGTCTTACTGGTATTTCAATTTCTAATGTGATGGCATATGCAAGATGTGTAGAGTATATCAGGGTATAATAAAAAGGTAGTATATACACAACAGGGTACATAAATATAATGAACGCAGACGTGTGGTGCACTGAAGCAATCCTCAGCTGCCCCTGAAATCAGGAATCTGAGGCTCATGATTCTATTAAGGGAGGGGTATGGACCGTGGCATCTTCGGGGTTAAATAGGCTGAATTTCAAGTGATCATCGATTCCACCCACTGCAGTGAGTTGTCAGCTCACAGCTAAGTATGGAACGAGCTTAGCCCGTGAACGCGGTTCATACTTCCCCATAACGGCTGTCACGTACATGTACGTGGCACGTTAAGGGGTTCAAAAAACTAGGAAAAAATTTGAACAAAGATATTAGAAAAATAATTAAGCCAAATACATTTGTGCAAAAAAAAAAAAAAAAAAGGAAAAGTTGTCTTTAACGCTATAGGTTACAAAAATAAAATTCAGTTTACCAAATTTAGTACAGTAAATTTAAATAAAACTATAAAGTCCGTTTTCTACAGTTCTTATCCACACGCTGAGTAAAAAAATTGAGATTTGTTGAAATCTCAAATACTTTGAGGCTACTGGAATACTCCAAAAAGCAGCTCAGTATATAAACCTGTTAAAACCAGTATGAAACCAGATTGGAGGCATTCCTCCCACATACAACAATACATATGTCATTTTGAAATTAACGTTCACACCTATACCCAGAACCAGATTTACGCATCATGAGCCCTTTGGCAGAGAATGCTTGATTGCCTTATGCAACAGAAAAACTAAAAATATAAAAAAGTTGTAACTTGCATCCGTCAGACTGCCAGATAGAAAAGTGTGATTGGTCACAGTCACGGCGTGCTTTACACCACTCCATTCGACGCTTGGCATTGTGCTTGGTAATGTAAAACCTGCATGTAGCAGCCCGGCCATGGGAACCCGTGCACTGAAGCTCCCGGAACACAGATTTTGTGCGGATGTTAACGTCAGAAGTGGTGTGGAACACTGCCGTTGTTGTGTTAGCAGAACGTTGGTGAAGTTTATGCACTATGAGCCTCAGCACTCTGCTACCACGCTCTAACATTACATAGTGACATAGCCGTAAGAGGGCTTGTTTTTTGTAGGACGAGATGTAATTTTCAATGGCACCATAATAAACGGAAAAATTCTTTGTGGGGTGGAATAGAAAAAGAACCACAATTCCTGTTTTTGAATTTTGTTTTGTTTTTATGGCGTTCACTGTGCTGTATAAAACAACATGTTAACTTGCAAGGCAATAGGATTACGGCAATACCAAATTTAAAAAAAATAAAAAAATTTCGGTCGCCATATTTTGGAGGGCTTGTTTTTTTGCAGGACAAGATATCGTTTTTAACCCCTTCGCGCACCCCGAAGAAAATAGCAGTCCCTGGTGCAGGGGGGTGGTGATGTATGGAGCGGGCTCACGTGCTGAGCCTGCTCCATACACTGCAGGTGTCAGCTGTGTATTACAGCTGCCACCCGGGACTAAGCAAAGGCCTGGCCGTTTAACCACTTAAATGCTGCGGTTAATCGCGATCGCAGCATCGGAGAGGTTAAAGAGAGGGACCGGCCCCCTCAGACAGCTCGACGGATCAGATGGCAGGGGCCTAAAGAAGGCCCCTAGTTTAGCCTTCACTCTTCCTCTAAATCAAGTCGAGCCTCAGCGGGGCTTAAAGGGGTTTTCCCATCTTGGACATTCATGGCATATCCACAGGCCATGCCATAAAAAAGTCTGATAGGTACAAGTCCCAAAGGTGGGACCCGCATCTATCTCTAGAATGGGGCCCCCTAAACCATGTTCTAGCTTACTCGGCTCCGCTGCCTCCTTACCACTTCCTGGTTAGGTGGTCGGGAGTTACGGAAACAGCAGAGGTCACTGAGCTACGCCGTTTCCATAACTCCCATAGAAGCGAATGCTGCTCTGTTTTCATAGCCACAGAGTTATGGAAACAGCATAGGTCGCAGTGCTACGCGGTTTTCGTAACTCCCATTCACTTCTATGGGAGTTACGGAAACCGCGTAGCACAGCACAGCACCATTTATTGTACCATATAATGTAGTGGGAAACGGGAAAAATATATTTGATCGGTGGAATAGGAAAAAAACAAAACAAAAAACGGATTCCTCAATCTTTTAGGCGCTTTTGTTTATACAGCGTTCACCTTGCGATAAAAACGGCATGTTTATTTTATTCTGCGGGTCAATACGATTACAGCGATACCAAATTTATATTGTTTTTTTGTTTTACTACTTTTACAAGGAAAAAAACGATGGTTAAAAATAAAATTAGAATTTTGACGCCATATTCTGAGAGCCAAAACCTTTTCCGTTGAATCAGCGGTATGAGGGCTTATTATTTGCGGGACGAGCTGTAGTTTCTATTGGTACCATTTTGGGGTACATGAGACTATCATTTTTTATTTCATTTTTTGTGGGAGATGGAGACCAAAAAACAGCAATTGACTTAATTTTTTTATGGCGTTCATCGTGCGGACTAAATGATACATTGTAACAATTCAGACTTTCACGGATGCGTCAATACCAGTTATGTGTTGGTTCAGAGCGCACAAGATTGAAAGAGGTGCACGAATAGGGTCCCAACCCAATTGTATATAGAAAAGTATCCGGCACACAAATGTGGTTCAATTTTGCGATTTTATTAAATTCGATGCCATGGGCAATGTGCGTGCAACGTTTCGGTTCAACGACCTTCGTCAGGCACTGTAGGTGTACAAAATATTTCACATGAATATATTGGCATCATATTTCAACAATAACAGTGCATTATATCAATGGTGCAAAAAAGCAAGTAAAGAGAAACTTGAAAAATAAAATAAAAAGGTATAAAATAAGAACAGAGTCTTTTGTCAAGACACATACAGTGCTCATATATAGTCAATATATCTATTATTTTATTGGGAACAAACCTCAAGGTATAGATATGCATATTTATTTAAATATGGCCCAATGTATGTTAGTGGGTGACTATCAATCCAGTGCACAAACAAAAGGTATGAACAATAGCGGATTCCCTCTACTGTATCTGTGTTGATATCACCAATGTATCTTCTGTTTACCTACGTTCTATGATTTATGCCATATATGCTAATATGCTTATTTCCTTAAAGAATGGCAAACAGATAGGTGGAATCCCTTTTTGAATCAGAGATTTTCTGTATATACATCGGTCTGTTGTTCCCAGCTACATTACTATATCTGTGTGAATAACACTAGTGTATTTTCTGTTAACCTACGCTCTATGATCTATGCCATCTATACTAATGTACTTGTTTCCTCTAAGAATGGATTACTGATATGTGGAATCTCTTGTAAATCACAGATTTTCTTTCTATGTACCTCGTTCTGTTGCTCTAAGCTACATTATTCACTATCCCATTGTAATCATCACACTTGATAGAAATTGTCTTAAATGGTCTTGATATGACGATGTGATACTCGACAATATACCGCTATTGTTTATACCTTTTGTTTGTGCGCTGGATTGATAGTCACCCACTAACATACATTGGGCCATATTTAAATAAATATGCATATCTATACCTTGAGGCTTGTTCCCAATAAAATAATAGATATATTGACTATATATGAGCACTGTATGTGTCTTGACAAAAGACTCTGTTCTTATTTTATACCTTTTTATTTTATTTTTCAAGTTTCTCTTTACTTGCTGTTTTGCACCATTGATTTAATGCACTATGTTATTGTTGAAATATGATGCCAATATATTCATGTGAAATATTTTGTACACCTGCAGTGCCTGACGAAGGTCGTTGAACCGAAACGTTGCACGCACATTGCCCATGGCATCGAATTTAATAAAATCGCAAAATTGAACCACATTTGTGTGCCGGATACTTTTCAATACCAGTTATGTTAATTATTTTTAACATTGTGCTTTAGGGAAAAGGGTTTGATCTTAATTTTTTCATTTAGTAAAAAAAAAAAAAATAAATAGTTTTGTTTTCTACTTGTCCCCCTAGAGGTCTTGAACCAGCGATCATTGGATCGCATGCACGATGTACTACAATACTAATGTATTGCAATATATCGTGATACGGATTGTACTCCTAGGGCTTCATAGGAGGCTAAGGCGGCGGACCTGGGGGCCTTTATCAGGCCCCCAGGATGCCATGCCAACCAACAGCATCCCCCCCCTGATCGCGTTCCGGGCGGGAGGGCGCGTTGGAATGTTACGGAGGGTCTCGTCCCCTTGTTTTTAGTTGGGTTAAATGAGCGAGATCCTGCTCGTTAACCGGAAGTGTAAGGGTATGTTCACACGCGGAGTCAAAAAAGTCTGAAAATACGGAGCGGTTTTGTAGTGAAAACAGCTCCTGATTTTCAGACGTATTTTAAGCCACTCGTGATTTGTGGCCTTTTTTACAGCCGTTTTTGGAGCCGTTTTTAATAGTCTATGAAAGACTGCTCCAAAAAGTCCCAAGAACTGACCTGCACTTTTTCGCAGCAGTTTTTTTACGCAGCGGTTTTTCAAAACAGCCGCGTAAAAAAATGGCCCGTCGGAACAGAACGTTGTTTTTCTCATGGATATCACTGGGCAGATGTTTGAAGGAGTTCTGCTTCCAATTATTCAGCCGTTTTCCGGGCTTTTACGGCCCGAAAAAAGGCCGTTTGAACATACCCTAACAAAGCAGACCTGCTCGTTCTATGGAGTGGACTCAGCCCACTCCATACTCCCCCAACCGACGTGTGCCGTGTATATATACGGCAGATGTCGGGTAGGGGTTAATAGTTCAGACTATTACGGTTGCGGTGATACCATTCATGTTTAGGTTTTAATGGTTTACATAAGTTTACTGTAAAAATGTTAAACGATTTGAAATTTCTTAATTTTTTTTTTTAATCCCACTAGGGGACTTGAGTATGCAGTCATTAGATAGCTTCCACAATCCACTGGAATAATCTGGTCTTGCAGTGTAGTATTTTAGCGGCTCCTATTAACCCCTTCCCGACATTTAACGTTTCCATACGCCAGTCAGGTAGGGGGAAGTATGGAACTGGCTCACTGAGTGAACCCGCTCCATACGATGCCGGTGTCGGCTGTATGTTACAGCCGACATTTCAGAGTAACGAGCGGGATCGCGTACGAGCACGATCTCGCTAGTTTAACTCGTTAAATGCCGCGGTCAATAGCGACCACAACATTTAACCCCTTCTCGACATTTGACGTATCCATACGCCAAAGTCGGGTAGGGGAAGTATGGAGCGGGCTCACGCAGTGAGCTCGTTCCATACGATGCCGGTGTCGGCTGTATGTTACAGCCGACACTTCAGAGTAACTAGCGGCATCGCGCTCGAGCGCGATCCCACTAGTTTAACTAGTTAAATGCCGCGGTCAATACTGACCGCAGCATTTAAATCCTCAAAAAGAGGGGGGGGGGGGGGCGACACGTCAAACAGCTCATCGCGCCCCCTGCAACGCAATCGCGCGGGGGGGGGGGGGGGGGGGGCGATGGTTGCTATGGCTGCCTGGGGGCTTAATGAACGCCCCCAGGTCCGCCATCTTTGTACACCTATTAAAGGAACAGTGTCATCACCCAAAAAAAATTTCATATGTTCAAGATGTTAGTGCTTTATTAAAAACGTTTATATTTATTTGTGTGTTTGTGTTTTACTTTCTTATTTTTACACTTTTTCTTCCCTATGGGGGCTGCCATTTTTTGTTCCATTTCTGTCTGTCGATTAACGACACATACAGACATGGAATACGGCAGCCACAGTCCCATAGGGACTGCGAACGGCTCCCGTCCCATTGACTTCAGTGTACGGCGTCTGTGTGGGAACTGCGCATGCGCCGCTCCCACACAGTCCAATTCGAAATTGGCGCCGTCCGGCGCCATTTTCCTGTGGACCGGAAGTCGCGGCCGGACAGTAATATTACTACTTCCGGTCGCGGCTTCCGGATTTGTGCACTTGGACCAGCGGCAGCAAACGGAGCGGACGGGCCGGAGGGAGCCGCGGCGGCAGGAGCAGGTAAGAGATTTCAATGTATGTTCGTGTTTGTGTGTGTTTACTACTGTATGTAAACCTACTACACTGTGTGTTAGCTCAAAAAATGGCGACACACAGTGTAGGAGGTTACACCGTTCAAACCCCTCGTTTATCCCGGCACTAGCCAGGATAAAGGAGGGGGGGATGCTGAGAGCTCACTAGAGCGAGGGCTTTTAACCCAATGTTGCAATGCTGCAATTTTGGGAATAGCTCCATCTAGTGACCAAAAATGGGTAGTATTATAAATTAGAATTAATTTATAATATTTCCTGACTATTTCCTGACTCGTGAAAAAAATAAAAAAAATTTGAACAATGTTTAATCACCCACACACTAAATGTTTAATTTTTAAAAAAAAAACATGTTTTTCTGGCAACACATTCCCTTTAAGCCCTGCCCCTGACTGTCAGAATCACGATATACTGCAATACATTAGTATTGCAGTATATCGTGCAAGCGATCTAACAATCGCTGGTTGAAGTTCCCTAGGGGCACTAATAAAAAAATAAAAGTAAAAATTTGTTTTTTTTTGTGTAAAAAAAAAAATTCAAAGTTCAAAAAACCCCCCTTTTGCCATTTTCCCCCTAGAGCATATTAAAAAAAATAAACATAATTGGTATCTCCGCGTCCGTAAAAGTCTGAATTACAATATATAATTATTTAACCCGCACGATGAACGCCGTAAAAAAAAAAAAAAAGGTCACCTCATCTCCCGCAAAAAATGAAATAAAAAGCGATCAAACCATCGCATTTACACAAAAATTGTATTATTAAAAACGACAGCTTATCCCGCAAAAAATAAGCCCTCATACCACTTAATCGACGAAAAAAAAAAAAAAGTTATGGCTCTCGGAATTTGGCGACAAAATACATTTTTTACACTTCGGTTTTATAAAATATAGAAAAAACTATATATATTTGGTATCGCCGTAATCGTATTGACCCGCAGAATAAAGTTAACATGTTGTTTTAATTGAACAGTGAATTCCGTAAAAACCGTGGGTGAAAAACCATGGAGGAATCGCTGTTTTTTTCATTTTCTACCCCAGAAATAATTTTTCCCCCGTTTCCTAGTACATTATACAGCAAAATAAATGATGCTACGAAAAACTACAACTCGTCCCGCAAAAATCAAGCCCTCATAGTACTAAATCGACGGAAAAATAAAGACGCTATGGCTTCTGGAATGTGGGGAGGAAAAAACGAAAATGAAAATCTGAAAAAGGGCTGCGGCGGGAAGGGGTTAAAAAAAAACAAAAAACCGCTAGAAAGAGGGGGCGACCCCTTCTAACAGCTCATCGCGCCCCCCGCAATGCAATCACAGGGTGTCGATGGTTGCTGTGGGGGCCTAATGAAGGCCCCCAGGCCCACCATCTTTGTGCTCCTATTAAGCCCTGGCAGGGCTTAACAGAAGCCTGTCGGGATCACGATATACTGCAATACATTAGTATTGCAGTATATAGTGCTAGCGATCTAACGATCGATGGTTGAAGTCCCCTAGGAAGACTAATAAAAAAAAGTAGAAATTTTTAATAGTGGTTTTTTTTTTAATGTAAAACTAAAATAAAAAATAAGTTAAAAAAACAAAAACCCTTTTCCCATTTACCCCCTAAAGCATAGTAAAAAAAAAATAAACATAATTGGCATCACCGCATCCGTAAAAGTGTGAACTATTAGAATATATCATTTAACCCACACGGTGAATGTCGTAACAATAAATAAATACATTTGGAAACGCCAGAATCGCTATTTTTTGGTCACCTCATCTCCCACAAAAAAATGTAAAAAAAGTGATCAAAATGTCGCATGTACCCCAAAATGGTAGCATTAAAAACTACAACTTCGTACCATTTAATCAACGTAAAAAAAAAAAGTTATGGCTCTCGGAATTTGGCGACACAAAATAAATAATTTTTTACACTTCGGTTTTTACTTCTAAAAGTAGTCAAATATAGAAAAAAAACACACACATATATATATATATATATATATATATATATATATTTGGTATTGCCGTAATCATATTGACCAAAGAATAAAGTTGACATGTTTTAATTGCACAGTGAATTCCTCAAAAAAACAATGGAGGAATATTTGTTTTTTTTCATTTTCTACCCCACAAATAATTTTTTGCCCGTTTCCTAGTACATTATAGGGCACAATAAATAGCGCTCCAAAAAAAAAAAAAGTTATGGCTTTTGGAAGGTGGGGAGGAAAAAAACTCAAATCAAAATCTGAAAAAGGGCTGGGGCGGCAGGAGGTTAAGGATAGGAGCACCAAGGAGGCAGACCTGCGGGGCCTTTTACGCCACAGGCTGCCATGACCATCATTAACACCTTGCATTTGCGTTACAAAGTGGGGAGGGCGATGGGATTAGGATGATAAAGCCCCTTCCCTGTGCAATGGCTTAGATGCGACTCCAATCCCAGCAGTTAGTGCACAGTATCAGCTGTAAATGCCAACCAGCAGAATGCACTCATGGGTACCTTCATGCAAGAGTAGAGTTGTATTCATAAAACAAAATAAAAATGCAAAAAAAACAAAACATTTATATTTGTTGCACAACACCTTTTAAAAATGTAAAAGCTCAAGATAGGCATATATGATAAACATAAGCACAGCTTCACAAAATCATCAAAACTAAGAGACACCAAAAATCTCAGTATCACGCCGCCGGAAAACATTTGAGCAAGAGTCGACAAGTGTCCCGATTAGATGCAGGTGGCATGTAGACGGGGAAAAAAAAAAAAAGAAAAAAGCTAAAATCACCCTTTTAGTAGAAAAAAAAACCAAGACTTCTCTATGTGACGGAGCACATATCTTCTGACTGGTAAAAGCAGTAATAACCAGAAAGAAAAAATTATTTTGCATCACACCCCTGGGGTCACTAGGAGGGAGTATGTTCCAAGTAACAGGCTGTGATCTTTCTTCCGATTACTTGGAACTTCTCCTATAGGATCTAAGCTCCACCCTTTAAACTATTGCTTCGACTAGAATATAAAGTCATGACTTATTACAGTCCTGTGAAATAGTTCTTGCCCCATTATCAGTTCCTTCTATTTTTGAATATTTGTCAGTTTTGATTTAAAGACTTTACTTTTAACCCCTTAGTGACCAGCCTATTTTAGGCCTTAAAGGGGTTGTCCGAGATATATTTTTATTTAAAAGTTAAACACACAATGCACACATTAACTATTCCATAATATACTTACCTGTGCAATCTTGCTTCTGTTCTCCGTTCTGGCAGCTCTTTTCTTCAGATCACCTGTCTTCTGACGTCACGTTTTCTTCCTCCTCCACTGTCGTGTTGTGTCCCGATCACATGGTCTCGCCCCAGCGAGACCTCGGATGGGACACGACACGTCACTGGAGATGTGTCGTTTCTGCGGGTGCCCGCCCAGCCTATGCAGCTTTTTTTCACTGTGAGCGCGCCTATGTGTGTTCACAGTGAAAAAAGTGAAGAGGGACGGCACCCGCGGACTAGAGAGGTACAGTGACCTCTGTACTTTTAGTTCTTCCCCTATCAAAGCCTACACATAGTAGGCTTTGATAGGGGATCAGACAACACAATGCAGCACACGGGTCGCATGCAGCCCTTGAGGCTGTTATCTGCGGCCCGCGGGACACCGTTGCGCCGTAGCACCGAGCAGGCCCAAGGAGGAGCCGCACTACGCTATTATAGGCTCTGCTACGATGTCAGGAGTCCCGGAGCAGAGCGTATAATATTAAACTGTAAAAGATCTTCTGGGGTCCTGTATCTAAGCATACATTGTTAGGCTTAGATACAGTGGCTAAAAAAAATTGTCACACATGGAGCCTGTATCTAAGCCTAACACAATGTATGCTTAGATACAGGACCCCAGATGACATTCTTTTTATTCCTGTATAAGATTTGTGTTTTGGGGCCCTGTATCTAAGCCTAACATGTATTCTTAGATACATGGCCCATGTGTGACACTGTCTGCTTGGGTAATGTATCTAAGGCTACCTTGTGGTAGGCTTAGATACATGGTCAAACAGACAGTATCACACATGAGCAGTGTATCTAAGCATCACTTTTTTTTTCTTAGTTATGTGTTTTTTACAGGTTGGGTCCTTGGTACTACATCAAGTTCAAGGACTACTTCAATGACACCCTTTTTTATTTTTAATAAAATTGTTAACCAGTGTTATGTGTGTTATTTCATTACAATATTTTTTCTATGTCCTCATTTATTTTAAAATGTATTACTAGTTCATTACTGTCTGTCTAACAGCGTCCATTAGTAAGGCTTCATGCACACGAGCGTGTGTATTTTACACGCGTGAAAAACTTGCGTCAATCATGTCTGTGTGTGCGCGTTACGGCGGATTTACACGAACGTCCTATACGTCCGTGCAACCCGTGTGGTCGCACGGACCTATGCAAGTCTATGGGGGCATGCAGACTGTCCGTGAGTTTTGCCCAGCGTAAGTACGCTGCGTAAAACTCGCGACATGTTCTATATTTCTGCGTTTTTCGAGCATCACGCACCCATTGAAGTCAATGGGTGCGTAAAAATCACGCGCACCACACAGAAGCACTTCCGTGGGACGTGCGTGATTCGCGCAACAGCAGTAAAAAGTATGAATGCTTTTCTGTTTACAAACATCCAAAGGAGTGTCATAATGATGGCGGCTGGGCGAAAAGCACGCAGCTGCGCACCATATGAACATGACACGGAGCTGTCAAGTGCATTTTGTGCACGCAAAACGCCACTGTATTTGCGTGCGCAAAACGCACACGCTCGTGTAAATCCGCCCTTATGCATCAGTGTGCTTTTCGATTGTCATGTGTTATTCACGCACTCACAAAGCCAGCACATTTTTTTCATCTAACAAATTGTGTAAATCACGCACCAAACACGTGTGTGCGGTGCGTGGTTTTCACGCATGCATTAACTTCAATGTGAGTGTAGCTGCATAATAATAACGCACCAATAGAGGACATGCAGTATGTTTCACGCAGCAGACTCTCGCTGCGTGAAAAGTCACGAATGTGTCAACGGCCCCATTGAAATAAATGGGTTTTTTCAAAGCACAGCACACGGACGTGATTCACGCTTGTGTAAATCGTGCCTAAGGCCCCATTCTCAACAGGGTGAATCTCGCCCGTGTGCTGATCGTGAAAACCACGCACAGCACACGCGACCCATTATTTTAAATTGGCCTGCTTTCACGCAGCGAGAGTCCGCTGCGTGAAACATACTGCATGTCCTCTATTGTTGCGTTATCATGCACCTACACTCACATTGAAGTCAGTGCGTGCGTGAAAACCATGCACCAAACAAGCGTGTTTGGTGCGTGATTTATGCTGCAATTTGGTGTAAAAAAAAATGGCCTTTCTGAGTGCGTGAATAACGCATGCCACTTGATAAGCACACTGATGCAGAACGCACACAAACTGACCCGATTCATATGCGTTTCTCACGGGCGTCAATCTTACACGCAAGTGTGCATGAGGCATAAGACGGGGCTGGACGAACGCAAAAAAAGCCGCAAACAACGCCGCAAAAAACAATAAAAAAACAACGCCAAAAAGGCTACGATAAACGCGGGGAAAAACATTAAAAAAAAAACGTGAAAAAAACAGCAAACAAAGAGGCAAAGAACGCCACGAAAAACGACAGGGAAAACGCCACGAAAGACGCAACGAAAAACGCAGAAAAAAAAACCCCCCAAAAAATATGCGAAAAGCGTAGAAAAAAAGGCTATGATAAACGTGTCGCAAAACTACGAAAAAAATATCGTGGAAAATGACGCGAAAAAAGCCGCAAACAAAGAGGCAAAGAAGGCTGCGAAAAAAAACGGGGAAAACCACACGAAAGACGCAACGAAAAACGCATAAAAAATTTCCGAGAACAACGACGCAAAAAAAGAAACGATAAACGACGCGAAAAAAAGGATACGATAAACGAAACGGAAAACACATTCAAAAACATCGCAAAAAAAGACGCAAACAAACAAGCAAAAAACGCCAAGATAAAGTAAGCGAAAAACGCCCCGAAAAAATCGGCAAAGAAAAACGCAAACAGCGCACAAAAAACGCTGGGAAAAACGACGCAAAAAACAACGTGCAGGGAGAGGTAAATCTGCCGCAAACTTCAAGACGGAATTTTGAGGCAGATATTGTTCCTGCCAAAAAACTCTGTGTGAACATGGCCTTAGTGGAGAGAGACATGAGATAGAGGAGGGCGGACAAGGGTTAGGGTATGTTCACACGAGGGCGTCCGTAACGGCTGAAATTACGGGGATGTTTCAACCTGAAAACATCACCGTAATTTCAGCCGTAACGGCATGTGCAGGCGCTTGAACGCCGCGTCCATTACGGGCGTAATTGGCGCTGCTATTCATTGGAGTCAATGAGTAACGGCTCCAATTATGCCCAAAGAAGTGACAGGTCACTTATTTGACGCGGGCGTCTATTTACGCGCCGTCATTTGACAGCGGCGCGTAAATATACGCCTCGTGTGAACAGACAAACGTCTGCCCATTGCTTTCAATGGGCAGATGTTTGTCAACGCTATTGAGGCGCTATTTTCGGACGTAATTCGGGGCAAAAACGCCCGAATTATGTCCGTAATTAGTGCGTGTGAACATACCCTTAGGGTAGACACGAAGAGGTTTATAGACCTGAAAGGAGAAATAAAACATAAATGTGAAAAACATAATAGGGAGGAGAACATTTGCTCATCATCCTTCAAGAATGTCAGCAAGGAGACAAGTCCAGTGAAGGAGGTCAGCGGGAGGAGCAAGGACAGCTCACGTGAACTCTTGGAAGGTACGTGCACGCTCATTGCAGCCTGCAATGAGCGTGCACGTGAAAAAAGTTTCATCACAAGGAAAGATCAACAAACCAGAGCTGAACTGCATGTAAACAAACTGTGCTGAATTCAAAGAAGAAATGTGTTAAGTAGAATTTTTTTTAAAAATAATGCTTTATTTAGGTTGTCTGTATAAGGCTATGTTCACACGGAGTATTTTGGGGGAGGAATATCTGCCTCAAAGCTCCAAACGGAATTTTGAGGCAGATATTCCTCCCCCAAAATACTCCGTGTGAATAGCAATGATCGCGCCGTTTTTCGCCCGCGGCCATTGAGCGCCGCGGGCAGAAAACACGCTTTCTCCTGCCTCCCATTGAAGTCAATGGGAGGTCGGAGGCGGAAGCGCCCGAAGATAGGGCATGTCGCTTCTTTTTCCCGCGAGGCAGTTTTACTGCTCGCGGGAAAAAGACGCCGACGCCTCCCATTGAAATCAATGGGAGGCGTTCTCGGGCCGTTTCTGCCGAGTTTTGCGACGCGGTTTCCGCGTCAAAAAACTCGGCAAAAGACCCCGTGTGAACATAGCCTAAGGGGTAATGTATGACACAGTTTTTGAAAAAATGTTGGGATCTCAGACAACCCCTTTAACCCCTTAGTGACCAGCCCATTTTAGGCCCTAATTACCAAGCTATTTTATTCGTTTTTCTATAGTCGCATTGAAAGAGCTATAACGTTTTTATTTTTTCGTCTACATAGCTGTATGAGGACTTGTTTTTTGCGGGATTAGTTGTGCTTTTTAATAGCACCATTTTTGGGTACATATAATTTTTATATTAACTTTTATTAACCTTTTTGGGGGGGGGGGGGAATTATAAAAAAAAAACTGAAATTCCGCCATTGTTCTATGCGTTTTTAAATTGACGCCGTTCACTATGCAACGTAAATAACATGAGAAACAGGGGAGTTGGAACCAGCGCTGAGAGTGCAAATTCTGTTAAAACGGAAATCTATTTCCAAGTTTTATTAGGTCTTGGTTAAAATCGAAGCACAGAGGCTACGAACAGAAGTTAGTGACGGGTAGGTATAGTCCAAAGTACAGAGAGAAAGAGAGGATAGGCGGTAGCCTACGCGTTTCAGACCCTCGCTAGGTCCTTAGTCATGGCTTATGAACAATAAGTAAATAACATGTTACCTTTATTCTATGGGTCGGTACGATTACGGCGATACCACATATGTAGGAGGTTTTTTTATGTTTTACGAATTTTGCACAATAAAAACACTTTTGAACTAAAATTATTTGTTTTTGCATCGTTGCTTTCCAAGAGCTGTAATTTTTTTATTTTTCCATCAATGTAGTGATTTTTTGGGCTTGTTTTCTGTGGGACAAGACGTAGTTTTGAATGGTACTGTTTTGGGGTGCATGGGACTTATTGATTCATTTTTATTATGACTTTTTTGGGGGGCAATGGGAAAAAATTGCAATTTCGCCATGGTTTTTTGCGTTTTTTTTTTACGGTGTTCACTTTGCGGTTTAAATTACATATTAACTTTATTAATGGAGTCATTACGGTCGCGGCGATACCACGTGTACTTTTTTTTTTTTTACACTTACTAAATAAAACCACTTTTTATGGAAAAAAATGGATTTATTTTTTTACTGTACTTTTTATTAATAATCTTTATTTCACTTTGATGACTTATTTTATTAGTCCCACCAGGGGACTTTACTGTGCGATATTCCGATCGCTGCTATAATGCTTTGGTATACTTCATATACCAGAGCATTATTGCCTGTCAGTGTAAATCTGACAGGCAATCTGTTAGGACGTGCCTCCGGCGCGTCCTAACAGGCATATGTCCAGGGCAGACCTGGAGGCTTTTATCAAGCCCCCGGCTGCCATGACACCCCATCGGAGACCCGCGATTGCATTCGCGGGCTGCCGATGGGTGACAGAGGGAGCGCACTCCTTTTGTAAACAAATTTAAATGCCGCGGTCGCTATTGACGGCGGCATTTAACGGGTTAAACGGCCGCGATCGAAGTAAACTTCGATCGCGGGCGTTGGAGCAGGAGCTCAGCTGTCAGACAGCAGAGCCCCGGCTCCTGCCTGCACGGGAGACCCGTGCAGGACTTAGACTAGGCTCACGTGAAAAGGCGTCAGCCTAGCCTTAAGCCCATTAGTGACCGACGTAAAAAGGCGTATTAGTGGTCACTAAGGGGTTAATGACCAAGCTATTTTATTCGCTTTTCTATGGTCGCATTCAAAGAGCTATAACATTTTATTTCTCAGTCGGTGTAGCTGTATGAGGACTTGTTTTTTTGTGGGATTAGTTGTACTTTTTAATGGCACCATTTTAGGGTATATATTTTTTGATTAACTTAATTATTTTTTTTGGGGGGGGGGGGGGAGGGGGAGGGGGGGAGTTGAAAAAAAAAACCTGAAATTCCACCATGGTTCTATGCATTTTAAATTTACATTGTTCACTGTGTGGTGTAAATAACACGTTACCTTTATTCTATGGGTCCGTTACCTTTATTCTATGGGTCCGTACGATTACGACAATACCACATATGCAGAGGTTTTTTAGGTTTTACAACTTTTGCACAATAAAAAACACTTTTGAATAAAAATTACTTGTTTTTGCATCGTCTCTATCCAAATGCGATTGAATTTGCGGGCCTCCGATGGGTGAGAGAGGAAGCTCACTCCCACTGTAAACCAGTTAGATGCCGCGGTCACTATTGACGGCGGCATTTAACAGGTTAAACGGGCGCGATCTAAGTAAACATCTATCGCGGGCGTTGGAGCAGGAGCCCATCTGTAAGACAGCAGAGCCCCGGCTCCAGCCTGCACGGGACACCCGTGCAGGACTTAGACTGGGCCACTGTGAAAAGGCAGTCGCCTAGTCGAAGGCCCCTTAATGACCGCCGTGAAAAGGCATATTGGTGGTCACGAAGGGGTTAAATATTCGACAAAGATAACCCAAGTAAACACAAAATGCTGTTATTTATTGAAGCAAAAACACCTGGCACTGTGGAAAAAGTAACTGCCCCCTCAGCTATTAAATCACCCAGTTAACCAAATTTAACTAACAAGTGGGTTCAATTGCACAAGCCACACCCAGGCATGATTACAGCCAGACCTGTTGAACCTAAACATTTAAATTGAACCGGTCAGGCAATGTGCAGCAGGCTCAAAAAGCAGCAAATAAAAGATGTAAAAAAAAAAAAAAAAGCTATTGAAATGTACAAGTCTGGAATGGGTTACAAAGTGATTGCCAAGACTAAATGCACACGTTGCGCAATTTGGTGCCAAAAATCGCAGTTATACGCAGGTCGTTTTTTGATGCGGAAATAGCTGCATTTTATGCTGTGGTCAACTAGTCAGATAGAATTAGCAAGCGGAAACACAAGATAAATTGACATGTTGTGTGTTGAAATACACACGGGTCAATTTACTTACAGAAAAAGGCAACGTGTAGATGAGATTTGAGATCATTTACTTTGCTGGTACCGTATTAAGCTGCGGATTTACCTAAGCATAGTGTGCATTTGGCCTACGGCTCTGGGACTCCAACGAACCACAGTGAAGGCCATTATGCACAAATTGAGAAAACTTAAGTGGTGAACCTTTCCAGGAGCTGCAGGCCTACCAAAATTTTACCAAGAACACAACCACCACGACTCATCCAGGTCGTCACAAAAGTAACCAAGACGAAAATCTAAAGAACTGCAGGCCTCGCTTGCCTCAGTTCAGGTCAATGTACAGGATTCAACAATAAGAAAGACCCTTGCCTAAAAAAACGTCTAGATATCCCACAAGATTTTGGGGATAATATTCTGTGGACTTCCAAAAGATGGGACTTTTTGGAAGAACTGGATCTCGTTACATCTGGTGTACAGCCAACACCGCATTCTACCATAAGAACATGGTGGTGGTAGTGTGATGGTCTGGGGCTGCTTTGCTTCTGCAGGACTTGTCATAATTGATGAAGCCATGAATTCTGCTCTCCATCATAAAATCCTAAAGGAGAATGTCCCCCTGCCAGTTGATGCTGTGGCAAGACTTTAAATAGGCAGTTCATGCTTGAAAACACTAATGTAGCCGAATTAAAAAGCAAATGGAAAGAGGGCCAAAATTCCCCCACGGCGATGTAAAAGACTCATCGCAGGCTATAACAAACATTTGTGTTATGTTTGGCAGTTAGAACTGCAATCAATAAATTATTAGGTTTAGAGGGGGCAGGGGGGGGGGCGCAATTACTTTTAGGTTTTGAATATATCTTTATCCTCAATAAATGGAGTGATCATTCATCATTTAACGCCTTCCCGTCTGTTTTTCACCGCCTTCCGAGAACCATAACTCTAAGAGTATGTTCACACGGCCTATTTTCAGACGTAATTCGGGCGTTTTACGCCTCGAATTACGCCTGAAAAAACGCCCCTAATACGCCTACAAACATCTGCCCATTGCTTGCAATGGGTTTTACGATGTTCTGATCCCACGAGCCTTTATTTTACGCGTCAAAATACGGCGCGTAAAATGACGGATCGTCAAAGGAAGTGCAGGACATTTCTTGGGACGTTTGGAGGAGTAGGTCATTGACTCCATTGAAAAACAGCTCCAAAAACGGCCGTAAAAAAAACGCAGAGAAAAACGCGAGTTGTTAAAAAAAACGTCTGAAAATCAGGAGCTGTTTTCGCCTGAACACAGCTCCGTATTTTCAGACGTTTTTTGCTCACTGCGTGTGAACATACCCTCAGTTTTCAGACGAGAGTGGTGTGAGGGCTTATTTTTTGCAGGAGGAGTTGTAGTTTCTATTGATAGAATTTAAAGCGTACTCTGTCACCACATTATAAGTGCCCTGTCTCCTATATAAGGAGATCGGCGCTGTAATGTAGGTGACCGTAATGCTTTTTATTTTAAAAAACGATCTTTTTTCACAACGTTAGGAGCGATTTTGGTTTATGCTAATGAACTTTCTTAATGCCTAAGTGGACGTATTTTTACTTTAGACCAAGTGGGCGTTGTACAGAGGAGTGCATGACGCTGTCCAATCAGCATCATGCACTCCTCTCCATTCATTTACACTGCACTAGCGATATAGTTATATCACTATGTGCAGCTACATACACAAGCCCTAACATTACTAGTGTCCTGATAATGAATACACATGAAATCCAGCCTGGACGTCATGTATACTCGGAATCCTGACACTTCTGAATCTTTTTTGGTGAGATTCCGGCAAGTGAAACGAAATCTCGCGAGATTACGGAGCTAAACGAGATTTCGTTTCACTTGCCGGAATCTCACCAAAAAAAAAAAAAAAAAAAAAAGGTACAGCAATTTCACCACACTTTTTTGCGTCCTAAATTTACGCCGTTTACCGTGTGGTAGAAATAACACAACTTTATACAAATTTGGTATCGTTGCAAACGTAACCACCCATTGAATAGTTTTTGTACGTTTTACTACTTTTACACAGTGAAAACACTTTTCAAAATTTGTTTTTGTGTCTCCATATTTGAAGAGCTGTAACGTTTTTACTTTTTTGCCGTTGCAATTGTAGGAGGGCTTTTTTTTGCGGGACGACTTGCAGATTTTATCGGTACTATTTTGGAATAGATGCGACTTTTTGATCACATTTTTTATAAGACTGGATTCAAAGAAAACAGCAATTTTTGCATGGTTTATTTAATTTTTTACGACATTCACCACACGGGTTAAATTATGTAAAGTTTATAGAAGGGGTTGTTACGGACGCGGCTTTTTTTACTTTATTTTGTTTGTTAATAATAAAGCAGTTTGTAAGGGGGAAAAGTGGGTTTTTCGACTACGTTATTGCTTCCGGCAAAACGACGGGTCCGATGCACAACAGAGACAAACGGAAACCATGGGCACTGGATCAGTCACCATTGAAATCAATGGTGATGGAAACAGAAACCTCTGATTTCCGTCTGTCAGTTTGTGTCTGTTCAGGGTTCCGTTTGGACGGAAATCTCCGACGGAACGTCAGAACGAGACCCAAACGCAGATGTGAACAGAGCCTAATCTGCATTTGTTTTATGCCATTGTTTAGATCATGTTAATTCTGTGCTCTTGTCACAATATCAAAGACTCTCTGCTCGTATATAGGCTTCCTTTTTTCAACACTGCTCATTAATCCCTTAACCCCTTAAGGACGCAGCCTTGTTTGGGCCTTAAGGCTCAGAGCCCATTTTTCTAATCTGACATATTTCACTTTATGTGGTAATAACGTCGGAATGCTTAAACCTATCCAAGCGATTCTGAGATTGTTTTCTCGTGACACATTGGGCTTCATGTTCGTGGTAAAATTTGGTCGATGAAAACAGCAATTCTACTATTGTTTTTTTATTCTATTTTTTTTACAGCGTTCACCGTGCGCTATAAATGACATTCACTTTACTCTGCGGGGCGATACGATTACAGCGATACCATATGTTTATAGTTATTTTTTTATGTCTTATGGCATTTGCACAATAAAATACTTTTTGTAAAAAATCATTTACTTTTTGTGTTACCTTATTCTAAGAGCCAGAACTTTTTTATTTTTCCATCAAGAAAGCCGTGCGAGGACTGATAAGGGAAAAGGGGGGATTTTGACTTTTAAAACTTTTATTTTCTTATTTTTACACATTTTTTTAAACTTTATTACTTTGTCCCACTAGGGGACTTGAGGGCAGTGTATTAGAACTGTCAGCTACTCACTGACAGCAAGCACAGTGGGTCCTGACTTCGTCAGGACCCACTAGGCTTCAGTCGATGGCATAGCCGGACGCCATTGTTTGGTGTCCGGTTGCCATAGCCACTATCGCCAGCCGCTATCGTGTAGCAGGCTGGCGATTGTAGCTTAAGCCATAAAAAGCCATGATCGCTATTGAACACGGCTTTTAAGGGGTTAATCAGCGGGGACACAGCCACCGGTCCCCGCTGTAGGAGCTGCGGCAGCTGCTGTACGAGACAGCAGCTGTCACAGCCGCTGCATGTGTCAGGAGGACGGCCGAAATGGCCGTAATAGTCCGTCGCTGAGCGCTAACGATACAATTAGCACGACGGATTATTACGCTGCTGAGCGTTAAGGGGTTAAAGACAAAGGCAGTTTTGGCCTTGTGTCACTTTATGTGGTAATACTTTTAGATAGCCAAGTGACTGAGATGCTTTTCTCACGACATATTGAACTATATGTTTGTGGTAAAATTTGGTCAATCGTATCAGTGTTAGGCTTCGTTCACATATGCGTCAGGGATCTAGTCGGATGTTCCATCTGAGCTTCCCGTCAGAATGGAGCCCTGACTGAAGCAAACAAACCATAGGTTTTCCGGTGGCATCACCATTGATTTCAATGGTGACGGATCCAGTGCCAATAGCTTCAGTTTGTCTCAGTTGTGTAAGGGCTCCGTTGTATTGACGGAATCAATACTGTAGTTGACTAAGGCATAGATTCTGTTACAACAACAGTACCCTTGCACAACTGAGATGAACGGAAACCACTGCCAATGGATCAGTCACTATTGAAATCAACAGTGATGCAAACAGAAACCTATGTTTTCGTTTGTTTCAGTCAGGGTCCCGAACTGACGGGAAGCTCCGACAGAATGTGAACCTGAAGCAGATGTGAACGAAGCCTAAAATGTATTTGCTTGTAAGAAATAGTTATAACACATAAAATAGTTACTATTTTTACATGTGTATTTTATGTTGGCATCATTTTATGAACTTCCATTTATTTTTCTAGGATGTTACATGACTTTGTCCTATTTTCAGGAATATTTCCAAAATTGTATTTATTACCCAGACTAGTTTTTAGAAATATACCACGTGTGGCCCAAGTGCACTACTTGACTCAAACACAGGTCTTAGAAATGAAGGAGCACCAAGAGGATTTTGGGGCCTCCTTTTTATTAGATTATATTTTAGGCACCATGTCAGGTTTGAAGAGGTCTTGTGGTGCAAAAAGATAGGAAACAAACAACCTCAAAGACACCATTTTAGAAATTACACACAGTGGCTTTTAACCCCTTCCCGACATTTGTCGTAAGTATAAGTCATGGAACGCCAGTGCTTCCAGCAAAAGATTGTACACTTCCGACAAATGGATGGCACCGGTTGGTGCAATCATCCCCGTATGTCAGCTGTATCTTACAGCCGACACCCTGCTGTAATGGCGGGGACAGACGTTAGCTTCGATCACCGCCATTAACCCTTTAAATACAGTGGTCAAAAGCCATAGCTGCATTTAAAGGAATAAAAGAAAGAACGGGTGCTTTGCAGGCGCTACCGATCGGGGTGATCATCTGAAAATGGTATAATCCAATTTCCTCAAGGATAGAGATGGGATCAGTAACACTGGTGTTATATACCTGCACCAATAAATCCTTTTTATTACTTATCCCATCTCTATCCTTGAGGAAATTGGATTATACCATTTTCGGATGATCACCCCGATCGGTAGCTCCTGGAAAGCACCAGTTCTTTCTTTTATTCCTCTATATCTACATTGAGACTTCTCTGCCAAGTTCTCAAACCGGGTCCTGGGCTGCAACCTGACTCTGCTACCAACGTACCGTGGAGGCTATTGTTTGGATTCTGCTCTACTGGATGTTATGCTCCCAGCATAACCGCACCAGGTTAGCACCACTTGCACATTGTTCACACGTGTAAACCACAGTTTCATGCACTATTGTGCGCTTTGTTGTTTTTTTCTACTTTTTTATAGCTGCATTTAAGGTGTTTAGCAGCTCATCGGCACACTAGCAATGAAATTGCCGGGGTGTCTGTGGCTGCAATGACAACCGGAGGCCTAAACGTGGCGTCTCGGTCTGCCTAGTACGGAAAACTTCCAGCCTCTACCCGGAGGCTAGGCCTAAAAGGCTTCCATAGCAGTCGGCAAGATGGTGCCGGCTCATGAGATGGGCCGGCGCCTTCAGAGGTAGATGTCAGCTGTATGTTACAGCTGACCACCTGTAACGGCAGGAACCAGAGCTAGCTCCGATCCCTGCCATTAACCCGTTAGATGCAGCGATCGCTGCATCTTTGTGGTCGTTGGCAGATCGGCAGCCCTACCATGCACTCAGGGCTGCTGGCTGCTACTATGCCAACAGGAGACCATTACGGCAGCAGATTAGGCCCCTTCCGCGGCGAAGCCTAAAACGGTTTGCGGTCAGTGAATGAGATCTAATACATTGCACTACATAGGTAGTGCAATGTATTAGAAAAAAACAAACTGACAGTTGGACCTTCAAGTTCCCAAGTGGGACAAATGTGTGTGAAAAAAAAAAAAAAAAAAAAAAGAAGAAGAAAAAGAAAAAATACGTTTCAAATAAAATAAAACACAATCGCCCTTTTTCCGTTAGCAAATCCTTTATTATTGAAAAAATAACCAAACCATACATATTTGGTATCGCCGCGACCGTAACGGCCTAAAACGATAAAAATATGTTCTTTATTCCACGCGGTGAATGGCGTAAAAAATAAATAAATCAATAAAAATCAAATGCCAGAATTTGTTCTTTGGTCACTTTGCCCTACAAAAATGTAAATAAAAAAAATAAGTGATCAAAAAGTCGCATGTATCCAAAAATGGTACCTATAAGAATTATAGCTCATCTCAAAAGAAAAGCCCTCATACAGCTCAGTCGACGAAAAAGTAAAAAAAGTTCTCACAACACGGCGACAGAAAAAATAAATTTTTACAAAAGTTTATTGTGCAAAAAGTTGTAAAACATAAAAAAACGCTATAAAATTAGGTATCGCCGGAATCGTACTGACCCGCAGAGTAAAGTTAACATGTAATTCATAACGCAACACTGTATGAAAAACAAACAAAAAAAAACTATGCCAGAATTGTAGTTTTTCAGTCACCTTCCTTCCCAAAAAAATAGGATAAAAAGCGATCAAAAAGTCGCATGTACCCCAAAATGGTACCGATAACTACAGCTTGTCCCACTACAAAAGAGCCTTAATACCACTACATCTATGAAAAAATAAAATTAGACTCCGGAAAAAAAATATGCAGTTGTGACGGCCCGAGGGGAACATTTCTTGTTTCAAGGGGCGATTAATCGAGGCCCTGGGAACCAGAAAGGGGAGGACTCGAACATATCTGCTGGAAGCGAGGGCGCCCGCATTATACTAGGACTATCCCCAAACTGCAAAGTTGAGGAGTGTGGACTAAAAGGAGGATAAGTAAGGACATATATCAGTGTGACACTGGCCTGTGCATAAAGGATTGCTTCAAATCCACATTATCTTTTAGATTTTTTTGTTTAACTCATTATTATACCACCTGACTATGCCCCGGATGTAAGCTGGGCGGAGTACATGTGCCCCCACCTTATAAACTCAAATACCAGTCCAAACAAAAGTACTACCAAACAAAATCTACGCTTCAGAAGTCAAATGGTGCTCCCTCCCTTCTGAGCCCTACAGCGTACCCAAACAGCAGTTTACTTCCACATATATGGCATCACCTTACCAAGGAGAACCCTTTTAACAATTTTTGGGGTGTGTCTACAGTGGCATAAGCTGGGCATGACATTTGCCACTGAAATGGCATATCTGGGAAAAATTTGAAATTTTTACTTTGCACTATCCGAAGCGCAATCATTTATGTTAAAGACCTGTGGGGTGAAAATGCTCACTACACCCCTTAATAAATGTCTTGTGTAGTTTCCAAAATGGGGTCACTTCTCAGGGTTTTCTTTCATTATTTCACAATAGAGCCTCTGCAACTGTGAACCAATACTTTGTAAGTCGCCAAATTAGGCCTCAATTTTGCATGATATTCTCTCACTCCCGAGCCCTGTCGAATGTCCAGGCAAAAGTTTAGTGCTCCATGTAGGGGGACTAATTATGACGTGTTTTCCGGTTTTAAAGAGCGGTCTTATTAAATACCTATATAGAACCAGACCTAACAATAAACGTTATGGTAAACGTCCATACATATCAGGAAAAAACAGACAATAAATACCTATAACTGTATGGGAGGACAAATAATAACACCCCAAAAGGGGAGAAAATAATCTCAAATGCCACAAAAGATTTGCAAAAAATATATATCCTTTATTACAATAAATACAAGAACATAATGGCCACCAAGACCTAAAAAGCACAAACAATTAAAATACACAGAGTGGACAACATAAGGCTACTCAAATGATGGCATATATATAGTATTCAAAATATGCCATACAGGGTCATTGTGACAGTCATGCCTTAATCGTATGTAATAAGCGTATACTGAAACAAAAACATGTAATAAAGACCCTAATGAGAAATGATATGCAAAGAGGGCTAAATAGCCAACACTGTATTAGCAGTGTAAATGAAGTTGTATAGATACCAGGATATCACCAAGATATTTCAATAGGTCCCAGGAGCCATACCAACCAGTGTTTTGCATAACAGGCCCAACTAATGAATGTCCACTGCAAGAGCCCCATGGCACAAGCTGGGCACCACATATTGGCATATGTATGGAAAAAATTCAATTTTCCTCTGCAACATCGAGTGCACACTAATTTCTGCAAAAAACCTGCGGTGTTAACATGCTCACTACACCCCTAGGTGAATGCCTTGAGGGGTGTGGTTTCCAAAATGGGGGTCACTTCTGGGGGGGGTTGTCACGGTTTTGGTCCCACAGGGGTTTTGCAAATGCTACATCGCGACGAGAAACCAATCCAGCAAAATCTGCACTACAAAAGCCAAATGGCGCTCCTTCCATTCTGAGCCCTACTGTGTGCCCAAACAGCAGTTTATGACCACAAATGGGCTATTGCCGTACTCCAGAGAAGTTGATTTACAAATGTTGGGGTTCTTTTTTTCCTTTATTTGTTGAGAAAATGAAAAATGTTGAGCTAAAGCTTAGTCTCATTGAAGAAAAAGGATTGTTTTTATTTTCACTGCCCAATTCTAATAAAATCTATGAAACACCTGTGGGGTCAAAATGCTCACTGCACCCCTAGATGGATTCCTCAAGGGGTGTAATTTCCTAAATGTAATAACCTTTGGGAGTTTTCACTGTTTTGGTCGCTCAGGGGCTTTGCAAATGCGACATGGCCTCCGCAAACCATTCCTGCTAAATTTGAGATCCAAAAGCCAAATGTTGCTCCTTCCGTTCTAAGCCCTGCCGTGTGTTTATGACCACATGTGATGTTTGGTTTTACTCGGGAGAAATTGCTTTACAAACGTTGAGGTGCTTTTTCTCCTTTAGTCCTTGTGGAAATGAGAAAAAATTAGCTAGACCTACATTTTCTTTGAAAGAATGTAGATTTTCATGGCATACTTCCAATAACGTCTGCAATAAAATTGTAGGGTCAAAATGCTCACTATACCCTTAGATAATTTCCTTGAGGGGTATAGTTTCCCAAATAGGGCCACCTTTGGGGGGGGGATTTCCACTGTTTTGGCACCGCAAGAGCCCTTCAAACCGGACACTGTGCCTAAAATATATTCTAATAAAAAGGAGGCCCAAAATCCACTAGGTGCTCCTTTGATTGAGGCATGTGCTTCAGTCCATAAGCACATTAGGGCCACATGTGGTATACTTACTAAAACTGCAGAACCTGGGCAATAAATATTTAGCTGCGTTTCTCTGGTAAAACTTTGTGGTACAAAAAAAAAAAAATTGATAAAAAAAAATGCATTTCTATTCCCATCTTTCAGGTTTAAAGATCCCATATGTATCTTGGATGGGAAGAAAGAACATACTAAAATGTTATATAATGCCGCAAATTCTGTATGTGATGCAGACAGTTCCAATTTGGCTTCTGCAAACCTTCTTTATCCAAATACACCGCTTATTCTCAAAGTTTATTTGGAATTCTGCTCACCCCAGGCTGGCATATGCTCAGTTGCGACTTGGCAAACGGCGGGGGGGTTGCGGACTCCCAGATGTTCAGGCCTACTATAGAGCTAATCATTTGGCTAGATGGTTGGGGTTGGTGCATGCACAGCAACCTGTGTGGCCTCACATACATGTTGAACGACACATTCTTGGGGAGGAGGGGATTATACATCTCTGGTCCAATGTCCCAATAAAGGCGATTCAGTTGAGCAACACTTTGAGGGGTACGATAGAGGTGTGGCAGACCCTCTTCACAAAACCAGAATCAGGTACGAGTCCCTCCCCTCTTATGCCTCTCAAGGTTCTTCCGGCCTTCTTGAAAGCGGCAATCACCCCAATTCACTTCCCCTGGTCTCACTTACTACAAACCTCAGTGTACCCTACCCTACAAAATGCCTCGGCTCTGCCGAAACTAGCTGACTTATTACCCCCATTAGAATCTACCTCCATCTCATTCATACATGAATTAGCGTTCACTAAGGTGTGTAGAGAATTTAGTACAAAGTGCACTCAACCTCTACGGGACATTACTTGGTTAGAACATTATTTGCTATTTCCAACCCTACCCAAAGGCCTGCTATCTAAAATATATACTAAACTCTTACAATTAGCTGCCCCATCCAAACCTAGATACTTGTTGGCATGGGAAAAGGAGTTTTCCACCACTTTTACCCCTTCTGAAGTCTCCACGGTTCTGTCCAACTCGCATGGCTTTTCTCGCTGTGTCAAGATCCAAGAGAACTCCTTCAAGACACTTACGAGATGGTATAGAACTCCCCAGCTCCTACACAAATGGCGACTTACTACTGACGATTTATGCTGGAGGTGTAGATTAGGTGTAGGGACCATCTCACACATATGGTTTCACTGTCCAGTTTTAAAGAAATTTTGGTCTGAAGTTGTAAGACTTATTAATGTAATATGTGGGTTGAATGTATGTTTAACTCCTGAATTGGTAGTGCTGTGGTTACCTAACATCTCATTTCGACCGACTAAGAATTCGCTGGCAACTCATATGTTGATGGCAGCTAAACTCCTCATCCCCATACATTGGAAATCGAAGTCCCCGCCTATAATTCCTCAATGGCTGGAAAAGATTGGACAGATTTTTAGAATGGAGGAACTAGCTGGATGGGAGAGCGGAACCCATGTAAGGTTTTTAAGTACGTGGCAGAAATGGCTAGATTTTACTAAAGGTCCGATATATAGTCAAGTCCTGGCCTCCTCTCCTTCGGTCTGAATTTAACACCTACTACTATCTCACATACTGAAGTGGAGTATTCTAATACTCACAACAACTTGTACAATGGTCTCATGTTAGTCACCTGTTATTGTTTGTTCTTGTTAACTGTCTGTTTTTGTTACATTGCTCTGATAATTAAGGGTAAGACATCTGCCGAAAAAAGTAAAACTGCCCGAGCAGGCAACCACTTGATATAATGAGAAAGTGATTAATTATGTCACGTATGGTTTAATACTCTGTCTTGCTCATTTTATTCCTGTTGAGAACTGATGTAAAAATTGCCTTGGTTTGTATACAAGTAATTCCATGCACAGATCGTTGAGCCGCAGATCTTATATGCATTGTAAATGTACTGTTTGTACCGTGTTTATTTTGTTACAAATTGCTTAATAAAAATATATTGAAATAAAGTTAGATAGAAGTGTGTAAAAAAAAAAAAAAATGCATTTCTGCAAAAAATAATGAGATTTGTAAATTTCACCTCTACTTTGCTTTAAATTCCTGTGAAAAGTCTAAAGGGTTAAGAAACTTTCTAAATGCTGTTTTGAATACTTTAAGGCTATGTTCACACGGAGTATTTTTGGGGAGGAATATCTGCCTCAAAATTCAGTTTGGAACTTTGAGGCAGATTTTCCTCTCCCTGCACGCAGATTTTCGCACCTTTTTTCGCCTCCGGCCATTGAGCGCCGCGGGCATAAAACAGCGCGAAATACGCTTTCTCTGCCTCCCATTGAAGTCAATGGGAGGTCAGAAGCGCCCGAAGATGGGGCATGTCGCTTTTTTTTCCCGCGAGGCAGTTTTACTGCTCGCGGGAAAAAGACGCCGACGCCTCCCATTGAAATCAATGGGAGGCGTTCTCGGGCCGTTTTTGCCGAGTTTTGCGACGCGGTTTCCGCGTCAAAAAACTCGGCAAAATACTCTGTGTGAACATCCCCTAAGGGTTGAAGTTTTTAAAATGGGGTGACTTATTGGGGGTTTCTAATATATAAGGTCCTAAAAGCCACGTCACAACTGAACTGGTCCCTGAAAAAAATAGCCTTCCGAAATTTTCTTGAAAATGTGAGAAGTTGCTGCTAAAGTTCTAAGCCTCGTAACAACCTAGAAAAATAAAAGGATCTTCAAAAAACGATGCCAATCTAAAGTAGACATATGGGGGATATTAATTAGCAACAATTTTGCGTGGTATATCAGCCTAACTTACAAGCAGATACATTGAAATTCAGAAAAATGCAAATTTTTGCAATTGCACAAAATTTTGTGCTTTTTCACAAATACTAAATGTACTGAGCAAATTTTAACAGTAACAAAGTCCAACGTGTCACGAGAAAACAATCAGAATCGCTTGGGTAGGTGAAAGCATTCTGAAGTTATCACCACAAAGTGAACATCTCAGATTTGAAAAATGAGGCTCTGTTAGGAAAGTCAAAAGTGGCCAAAGCGGGAAGGGGTTAAAGCGCAGATTTTGCTAGATTGGTGATCCGGCGCCACATTGCATTTGTAGAGCTCTCTGAGGTGCCAAAGTACAGTGGAAATCCAGAGAAGTGATCCCATTTTTTTTGAAACTACACCCCTGATGGCATTGATCATTTGTCTGGACATATGACAGCACTCAGAAGTGTAGAGCACCATGCGCATTTTTGGTGATCTTCACATCATTAGCCCAGAATTGCAGGGCTCAGAGGTCAAATCGAAAAAAAAAAAGAAAAACCCAAGTGCCCCCATTTTCAAAACACACCTCAAAGAATTTATTAAGGGGTGCAGTGAGCACTTCTACTCCACAGGAATTATATATATATTTTTTAACTAGAAATTAATGTGCAGCAGGTGGTGCAAAGTAAAAATGGCAATTTTCCACTAATATGCTATTTTAGTGCACAATACGTCGTGCACTAAAGTGGGTTGTCCTGGGTATGGTAATGCCATACATATGGATGTAAACTGCTGTTTTGGCACACTAGGGCTCAGAAGAGAGGGACGCCAATTGGCATTTGGAGGGCAGATTTTGCTTGGTAGTAGTTTTACTGGTATTTCAGTTTATAACGTGGGGGCACAGTGTATGTAAGCGGTGTGGAGTACATCAGGGCATAATAAGGTGGTATAATAATGCAGTAAATAAATAATCCATAGATGTGTGGACATTGTCGCACTGATAATTTTCCAAGTGTCCAATGTTATCCTTTTCGAACATACTCTGCACCTTTCGGGTCTCCATATTCTGAGTGTTAACTTTTTTTTTTTTTTTAATTTGTCCTCTGAGCTGCGTTAGAAATTATTTATTGCTGGACACTGTAGGTTTTTATTGGTACCATTTAGGGGCACATGTGACTGATCTCTTTTTGGTCACCATGTCGCCCAAAAAAAATTGAATAAAAAGTGATCGATTACTTCCCAGTAATCGGTTTTTCATAAACCTATGACAGCACCCATGGAAAGACATCTCCATTCGCTGGACAGGAAGCCTGATGTACAAAAAGGAACAACTCTCCACATACCCAGTCTTAAGAATGAACTCCGGTTTATGTGGTAACTTGGGAATGCTTTTACATATCTAAGCGATTCTGAGACCGTTTTCTCGTGACATATTGTACTTTATGATAGCGGAAAAATTTGGTAGATAAATTCAATATTTATTAGTGGAAAAACACCAAAATTCGAGAAAATTTGCAAAATTGTGCATTTTTCTAAACTTAAATGTATCTGCTTGTAAAACAGATAGTAATACCACACAAAATAGTAACTAGTTACCATTTCCCATATGTCTACTTTATGCTTTTTGAACATCCTTTTATTTTTCTAGGACGTTACAAGGCTTAGAACTTTAGCAGCAATTTCTCATATTTAAGGCGGCTATTTTTACAGGTACCAGTTTAGTTCTGAAGGGGTTTTGAGGGCCTTCTATATTAGAATCCCCCAATAAATCAACCCATTTTAAAAAGTACACCCCTTAAAGTATTCAAAACAGCATTCAGAAAGTTTCTTAACCCTTTAGGCGTTGCACAGGAAATAAAGCAAAGTAGAGGGGAAATTTACAAATGTAATTTTTTTTTTGCCGAAATTCATTTTTAATAGATTTTTTTTCTGTGCCACAGAAGGTTTTACCAGAAAAACGCAATCAATATGTTTTGCCCATGTTCTGCAATTTTTAGAAATATCCCACATGTGGCCCTAGTGTGCTAATGGACTGAAACACTGGCCTCCGAAGCAAAAGCGCACCTAGAGGATATTGAGGCCTCCTTTTTATTAGGCACCATGTCCGGTTTGAAGAGGTCTTGTGGTGCCAGAAAAGTGGAAACTCCCCAAAAGTGACCCTATTTTGGAAAGTACACTCCTCAAGGAATTTATCTAGGGGTATAGTTAGCATTTTGACCCCAGTGGTATTTTGCTATACTTATTGAAATTAGTCTGAAAATGAAAATCTACTTTTTTTCTGAAAACACAGAAATTTGTAATATTTACAAGGAAGAAAGAAAATGCACCCCAATATTTGTAAAGCATTTTCTCCCAATTACGGAAATACCCCATATGTGGTAATAAACTGCTGTTTGGACCCACAGCAGGGCTCAGAAGGGAAGGAGAGCCTTTTGGAGCGCAGATTTTGCTGGATTGGTTTTCAGTACCATGTCGCGCTTGCCACGCCCTGGAGGGACCAAACCAGTGGAAACACCCCAAAAGTGACCCATTTGGCAAACTACACCACTCAAGGAATTTTTCTAGGGGCATAGTGAGCATTTTGACCCCACAGGTGTTTTGCAGAATTTAGTGGAATTAGGCCGCGAAAATGAATATCAACATTTTTGTCCACTAAAACGTTGAATTTTTTCATTTTCACAAGGGATAAAGGTGAAAACGCCACCCTAGATTTGTAACGCACTCTCTCCAGAGTAGGACAATACCCCACATGTGGGAATTTTTTTTTTTTAATAGAAATTAATTAACCTTTGCAGGACCGATCCTTTTTTGCTTTTCCATTTTAGTTTTTCACTCCCCGCCTTCCAAAACGCCATAACTTTTTTTATTTCTCCATCGAGAGCGGTGTGAGGGCTTATTTTTTTTGGAAATAGTTGTAGTTTCTATTGACATCATTTAAAGTACCACATAATGTACTGGGAAACCGAAAATAAAATTCTTTGCGGGGTGAAATTGGAAAAAACTGCGATTCCTCAATTGTTTTTTGGGTTTTGTTTTTACCGCTTTCACCATGCGGTAAAAACGACAACTTAACTTTATTCTGCGGGTCAATACGATTATGATACCAAATGTATATAGTTTTTTTTTATATTTTACTACTTTTACAAAGAAAAAATTTGTTTTGTATCACATTCTGAGAGCCGTAACTTTTATTTTCTGGTCGATTGAGCGGTGTGAGGGCTTATTTTTGGCGAGACTAGATGTAGTTTTTATTGGTACAATTTTTTGGTACATACAACTTTTTGATCACTTTTATTTAGAGCGAAGGTGACAAAAGAGCGATTTTGCCGTTTTAAACTCCATTTCTTACGGCGTTCATTATGCGCTAAAAATTTGTCTCACTTTATTCTGCGGGTCGATAAGATTACGGCGAGTTGTGCAGCGTTTGCACAATAAAATCACTTGTTTATAAAATACAATTTTCTGTGTCATTAAATTCTGAGCCACATAACCATTTTTTTCAGTCAAAAATGCAGTATAAGGGCTGTTTTTTTTGCGGGACTGGTTGCAAGTTTTTATTGATACTATATGAAAATAGTGATTCTGGCATTGTTTTTCGTTGATTTTTTTTGCGCCGTTCACCGTGCGGGAAGAACATTATAGTTTGGGTCGTTTAGAACGTGGGGATACCAAATATGTGTACTGTTTAACGGTTTCATTTTTTCCCCCTATAATAAGAGACTTATAGTAAAAAAAATATATATTTATTTTTACACTTTTGTAAAACAAACCTTTTTTTTTTTTTTTACTCTTTACACTTTTTTTTTTACCTGCAGCTCGGATTGCTGCTAGAATACATTACACTACCTAGGTCGTTTAATGTATTCCAACTGTCAGAGTTACGTTACAGTCACTCTTACAGTAAGTCTACGAGGTCTATCTAGAGGCTGGGCCTCGTAGGCTTCCATACATGGCAGACCCGGAGGCCGTTATCTGGCCACCGGATGCCATAAGCATCAGCAACCCTCACAATTGCATGGGGGCTGCGGATGTGCTACAAACCCCCTAAATGCGGCGATCGCAATCGAGCGCCGCATTTGATGGGTTAATTGCCGAAATCAGCAGCGATGAGCCGCTGATCGGCAACAGTGGAGTGTCAGCTGTCGGGGACGGATGACCTGCCGGTTCCCGGCGCACGCTGTCACCGACAGTGTGCATTGGGAACGACAGTGACTTCCTATCAGAAGGCTGGTCCTGATAGGCTTCTGTACATGGCAGACACGGAGGCCATTACTTGGCCTCCGGTCGCCGTGCTACTAGCCATCTTCAAATCTCACGATTTCATTGTGAGGTCTGCCGATGTGCTGGAAACCCCTAAAATGCGACGATTGCAATCGATCGCTGCATTTAAGGGGTTAATTGCCTAAAATCAGCGGAAATTAGCCGCTGCTCAGCAACAGTGGAGTGTCAGCTGTCGGAGACAGCTGGCCTCCCGGTTCACACTGTCGCCGACAGTGTGCCCCGGGAACCGCGCAGTAGCTGTACGTCCTCGTGAGCTAGCCCAGCTAGTAAAACAAGTAAAAACGCCCAGATGTACACACACACACAATACACGCCCACTTGGATTTAACTTTAAACACGCCCAGTTGTACTTAAGAAAGGCTCATTTGCATAAATATAAAAATGCTCATAACTTGGCCAAAAATGCTCGTTTAAAAAAAAAACAAAAAAAACGTTACTGTTATCTACATTGCAGCGCCGATCTGCTGCAATACGAGATAGGGGTTTGAAAATCTGGTGACAGAGCCTCTTTAAGCCTCTCCTGCCCGCTAGAGCCACTGGAACCACCACTACTAAAATGCCAGGAATTGCGTACCAGCTCCACCCAGGGAACGGAGCATAACCCAGGGAGAACTACACTCACTCCAGAGGAAGTTCTCACGTTGTGGGATCTAAACCTATCTCCAAGGAAGAAAGTATTGTACCAGGGGAGGAGGGAGTAACCACTCCCAGACTTAAGCCTTCTAGAAGAGACTTACACCTACAGAGCACCCCTAGGAAGAAAAGGTAGGAACCGGCTAGGGGGTCTGCAACCCGGAGAGAAGTAAATTTTCCAACAGAAGACCATCCGGAAAACAGGAAACCTGACTGGGTATGTGAAGAGGCATGTCCTTGTTTTTATATCATCGGGCTTCCTGTCCAGCGAATGGGATTTTTTTTTATGGCATTAACTGTGCGGGATAAATAACGTAATAGTTTTAGAGTTCGTGTCGTTACGGACGCGGCGATACCAAATAATTAGTACATTTTAATGTTTTCCTATAAAGACTTATGGGAAAAATAAAAGGAGATTTTTACATTTTGAAACATTAAAATGTAATATTTTTTTTATTTTTCTGCCTTTTTTTTTTCTTCAATTTTTTAGTCCCACTAGGGGACTAACATCCAACTGTCTGTTTGCTAGTAGAATACAACGCAATACTTAAGTATTGCAGGGTATTACACCTGTCAGTTTTACACTGGCAGAGCCTAATAGACTTCCGTAGATGGCAGACATGGAGGGCATTGTTAGGCCGCAGGTTGCCATAGAACATCGGCACCTCGTGATCGGGTCGCAGGTGAGCATAAGTGTGCTAATGCCCTTGATGCAAAGGCAGCAATTGACTGCAGTATCTAAGGGGTTAATCAGCCAGGATCTGGGCGACTATACAGCTGACACCCGCTGTTGATGGCGCAGGCTCAGCTCCTGACTTCGCGCCATCACCATCACCTACAGTTACATTGCAATGCGTTAAGACCTTAGCAGCAACGTAAATACGTGAATTTGCGCCAAGGAGTTATTGCTGAGCAAAATATATTAAATACATATTGCATCATTTAGTAGGTTTAGGTGATGACTGAACTCCGACCTATAGGTGGCTGTCAATTACAGATGTGGTCATTAAGTCTTACTAGAGTTCCCACTGCTGGGCAAACGGCCAAAAATTTAAATATGCACTTTTAGAATGAGTCTGCATAATTAGGTCAACTTTTTTTTTACTCTGAACATCTGATTGCAACCTCAAACCTACGGCCAGTTTAAAGGCTATGTACAAGGGAAATTTTTTTGCCATTTTTTTTTACAGATGTTAGACCTCGAGTTAAAAAGAAGAATAAAATGTGCAATACGTTTCAGGCTGCAATCTCAATTCCTTCGTTTTCAGACCCCAATACTTAGTTTGCATCCTGCTCCTTGTTTCAGGCTTGGCTCATGCAGGTGCATGTCCCATGGAACATAAAAAAAACGAAGTATTAAAAGTAAAAAAAAACAAAAAACGCACACCTTTTACATTTTTCCCCTAAATAAGTGTTAAAAAAAAAAAACTAACATAACTGGTATCGCCGCGTTCGTAAAAGTCCGAACTATCACAATATAGTGTTCTGGCACAGAAGATACATCGGATTTACCTAAGAAATACAGATATTTGGCCATCAAAGGATGTCCACTGTCTGACAAATGTTTAATTGGCCCTTTCCTCACCAAGGTGCGAGAGGTGTTGATTAAGAATTTGTCACCAGGGCCTGTATCTAGCCTTAGATAGCATTCACCCAGGGTTAGAATTGCCCACACATCCTGAAAGCTATGCAAATGAATGCCTGTGGTGTGTCTGCCATGTGGACAAGGTAAGCATAGGCCAGTGTCAGGTTTCAAAGAAAATATGATACATCAAGGCAAACCCCATCATAACTGATATTTGTAGTGACCCACATAGCTACATGACCCACAAAGCTAGTTATGATCAGGGGAAATAGCCCCCATATAGATGTCAAATTCACATCCCTACACCCAGAGGAACCTGGATTGGCTGTTGGCTAAAAGCATGGGCCTATTATAGTGTTGTTTGATATGCCCTGGTTGGTAAATGTCTGCACAGGTGAATGCAGGTAATATTATATTTCTAGGGGATTCCTGCAAGAACACCTGACCACATTTAGGTTTCTCTATAGAAATACAACTGTGTAATGGGAGGAGTATGCATCATTATCATATGAACAGCCTCATCTCAGTGACATCACCAGCGAGCGGACGGGGGGGGGGGGAAACTGTGTTTAAAATGCCATGAGAAGTGAGGGTCAGTGTCAGTCATTGGGGATCCATATCTCAGTTAGAGTGACTGCCCATATTTTCAGCTGTCCCCACAGCCAGGATATCACTGCTGTACATCAGTAAGGTTTTGTTCTGTTTCTTTTATCCCTTTTATTTTCATAAACTGTTGATTGCATTGTAACTGTATGTATATTTTTCATCTTTTAATCTGACAACTATTTTTTGTATTGCACTGCACTATTGTGTATTAAATTTGAAATAATAAGTCTCTTCCTTGTAGTCTTACAGAACGTAATCTTCCGAAGGTGAGGAACGTTACCTGTATTTTATGTTCCATTTAGATAACCTGTGTTATTGTAACTGGTGTAAGGGAATAGAGACGTAGGCCGCTATTGCCTAGATAAGTATAGGTGGTGGTAGCATACTGTAGTATAAATTATTGGGGTGTTAGAATTATGCTAAATTACTCACAGGTTTCCATCATCTAGAGTAGGTGGGCACGGATTTATGTGGTAAATTATTAAGCTCAGTAGTGTATATATACATATATATATATATATATATACACACCACACACACACACACACACACACACACACACACACATACACTTTGTGACATTAGCGCAAAAAAAAAAAAAAAAAAATTAAAGAATAAGTGATCAAAAAGTCGCATATAGCCCAAAACGGTAACGGTGAAAACAGCAGCGCGCCCCGCAAAATGTAAGCCCTCCCCACATCGCTAAATAGATGTAAAAATGAAGATTTAAAAAGTTGCATTTATACAATAACATTTTGCAACCATACAATAAAAAAAAATACTACATAATTACGCAAGACCGCCAAACAGTAGTAAATTACCTGCAACTCTTGAGTCCAATTACTTTTACCAGCCAGCAGAGAGTCCAGAATCTTACGGGTAAACTTTTCCTTCACAGGATTATCTCCACTGACAACATAGCAAGAAGAACGCAGTCGCTTGAAAAACTCTTCATCCACCGTCTGAGCAGCAGGTCCACCAGGCAGGTAAGCAAGGTCTACATAGACTGGTAATGCAGGAGGTGAGGGGGAAACAGACTGTGCGACTCTGCTAGAAGCTTAAAAAGGAGAAAAAAATAAATAACAAATTTACATAAAATGATACAGATGTAGCAGTAAAGAATGCTTTTCTCGCAAGATAAATATCACAGCTGTAAAGACCTTGGCAATAACTGGAAATGTATATTAAAATAAGTGCTGTACCAAAAAGTCAATTTATAAAACACTAAAAAAAGGAAAAGTAGACCAAGTGACACGTTGAGGTCGACCAATCACAAATTAACATATTAGGGTTAACAAAATCACAAAAAAAAAACAAAAAACCCAAAACAAACTAGGTTATTCATGGAGATTTATGGAAATAGTCATGTTTAACCCCTTAATGCAAAATAAGCCCATGTGATCAAGAGCAGAAGTGTGGCTGTGATGGATAGCCACACTTTCAGTAATGGCGAGGATCAGACAAAACTCCAATCCTGTACGTATAACCGTTGATGAACCAATCAGTACAGATCGGGGAGCTCCCCTTGTTTGACCACGACGCTGGGGTTGACTGAAAAATAGCAACAGCCCTAGACCTAATAAAGGTTCCCAGTGTTGACCTAAAAAGCACTAATACTAAATATCTAAGGTAAGACCTAACAGATGCCTGTGGACTTTAAAAGTTAAAAATAATGAAATATAAAAATGATTAAACAAAATTATGCTGCAACATGAAAAAATAAAAACGTATTTTTAAACCGTACATTTTAACAAAAAGTCATTAAAAAGAATAAAACATACGTATTCGGTGTCCCCACACATCGACCCGTACAATGAAGTTATGCTATTCTTGGGTAAACAGCGTAAATATAATATTTAGTTACAGTGCATTTCTATGCATTCCACTATTAAAAAATAAAAATAAAAAAATCATTAAAATTTAAAACGCTGCCATATAAAGTACCCGGGGAAAAAAAAATGCTTAAAAACGTATGACTGCAAAGAAATGGAAAAAAAATAAAAATAATTATATATATATATATGGATCCAGCAGCACCAGTATAGCGTGGGTGCAAGCCCAAAGGGATAGACCAAGATCCCAATTACACAAAGAGCAAAAATCAGGCAGCACTCCGTTTATGAAGGTGAAAAAAAGAGGGTACTTTTATTGTCCCATAGGCAACGTTTCAGCACAGTAAGACAGAATGTGTATCGGGCATCAGCGACATCCTGTATATATTTCCTATTTTTCTTCAGAAATGATTGGTCGTCTTTTCACTATATTGAACCTCACTTTTTTTCCTTGTAGTTCCGTCTCTCACCCATAGAGGTCACTAGTTGTGTACTCACATATATATATATGTTTGTCATCAACGTAATTATTTATATTCCAGACACATTTGAGCCAATTTCTTTTATTCTTATTATTGCAGATCACTACACACATTTCCATTATTATATTTCTTAGTCTTCGTACCTGTACCCTTGTACGATCACGGCTCCCTTACTTAAGATGGGCGCGCTTGCATCCTAGTTTTAGGGCGCATGCGCGGACCAATACAGGATGTCGCTGATGCCCGATACGCAATCTGTCTTACTGTGCATGCGCAGTTGCGCTACATACTTTCTTTAATGGCGGTTCCGTGTTGCTGGCATTCATGAGGTGATCTTTTGTTTTTAATTATCGTTATCCTGTACAATCGTATTTCACAGATGTATGCACTTGTTTCTATTGGGTACTATAGGGTAAACAATGTCTGACTTTGTACTCATTGATATCCATCTTATCTATACATGACTTGTTTTCACGTTTTCGATTTGATGTGAGATGTTTTAAATAATATTTTTTATGAATATATTTATGCTCATTTTGAGCTTATTGGTATATAATTACATTGCTGATTACTACTATGTTTTAAACACTTGTATTGCCACATGTTAGTTGCTTGAGAAAGGCTCCAGGGGAAGGAGCTGAAACGTTGCCTATGGGACAATAAAAGTACCCTCTTTTTTTGCTGCCTGATTTTTGCTCTCATATATATATATATATATATATATATATACATATATACATACATATACACACACACACACACACACATATACATACTTTTATTTAATATTTTTTTTTTATATAGTAGAACCGAAAAATAAAGAAAAAAGGTACAACCAGCAGAAACCACAATAAACATGTTTGTCGAATTAGGTGTCAATCGTGTCATGAATATTTTATAGTATTATAAAAAGCCATCTGGGCCTGGACACTTTTCAATAGGGAGAGTTTGAATTACATCTTCAATTTATTTTTCTGTGAATGCTCTGTCAAGCATTTCACAGTCTCCACTGTCCATATATGGACAGTGATGTCAGAAGCTTCCTCTAAGGGCGGAATCCACTGGCCAGAGATTCAGGTAGAGCCCCTGTCGTCAGTGTCCAAATATGGAAAGTGACTTCATGAGTTCCCTCTAGAGGCAGAGTCCATGGCCAGAGCATCGCAAGATCTTTGGCCAGGAACTCCGGTCTTGGGAAAGCCCTTGAGGTCACTGTCCGTATATGGACAGACGTCAGGGACTCCTAGGAGCAGAATCCCCAGCCAGAGAATAAGCAACGCTCTGGCCGGGGATTCCACTCCTACAGGAAGCTACAGTAGCACTATCTACATGGGCACTATATTTGGGGGGGGGGTCACACCATCTACACGGGCACTGTTACTACGTGGGCACTATGTCACAGTCTACGTGGGCTCTGATGTATGAAAATTTGGAGACCCTGATGCAAAATGGCCATGGAAAACGGACGGTTGATCAGTTTTTAATGGGCATTTTTTTTCACTGTTTGACCAGCCTAAATGACATGCCAGGAGTCCCGTTCACATGTATAGTGGTCAGGTTGGGAAATCCAGCTGACACACGGACCATTTTTCACGGTCATGTGAATCCAGCCTTAATGGAATGTATTTAAATCCCCATCATGGGGCTGGTACAGCAGTGTGTCCTGCTCAGACTTCAGACACTAATGTAATCTTTCACCCAAGTGCCCGTCTGGCGCTATCTGTCTGGCCCTGCTGCAATTTAGACTGCTATTGCCTGCAATGTCTGAGACCGGCTGAAGTGCTGACGGGCAAAGGGTGATGTTAGTGCACACAGTGCATAATTGACTATAGATTCTGTTAACCTGTTCCCTGCCGGGGAACAGGTTAGCAAGCATTACGATCAATTAGATATACATTTCTCCAATTGTATTTTATTAAAAAGTATTTGCAGAGGTTAAAAGTTATGAAGTCACGTACAATTATAGGATTATATGTAAAGAATGTGTGTGTAAAATTATATATATATAAAAAAATTATTTTTTTGGGGGGAGGGGGGGGGGGGGTTCAATTTATTTAATTGTAATAAGAAAATGGAGATTCAAATCGAAAAATCGCCCATGGGGGTTGAAAAAAAAAAATAATAATAATAATCTAGATTTTATTTTTGGGTAAAATCACCCAGCCCTAGTTCATATGCTTCAAAATTATAATGGTCCAGTATTTTCGGCTTTGTTTTTTTGACCAGGAGTAAAAAGGGCATAGAATTCCGTGCCTTGTTGATTTTGTGGTAGAGTGACTAGGACATTACTATTCATGAGACTGCAGTTCTCCTCCTATAGCTATCTGGCCATAAATCCTTTAGGTGGTAGGGGGGGGGGGTTAGAATTCCGGACAGTAACCATTTGCAATAATTAATGTCTAGAATCCAGGGGTTGTGAGATATTTTTTGAGCAGGCCTGCTGATAAAGCTTTAGCCGAGTACTCCCTGAAATTCTAGTCATTCACAAGAACTTCCTTTACCAGCATGGTTATTGGTTTGCCTCTCTTTTGGTGACATAGGAGTTCATTTGTTGATAAAACTGTGTTTCGAACGGGAAGCCTTTTTTCTTGTACGACACTTTGTCCAAGATGTCATCAAGGGCCAAATATATGCCACTATTACAGCAAGACTGATTTTAATATCCGGGTTCACAAACCTGTATGTACAAAGACTTCATTGACAACTTTCAGGAGATCCATTCTCCCATCTGTCGTTCACCAAGAACGAGCAAGAGTGGGTTCAGTGGAGACTTGACAAAGTAGTTTTACACAGAACTTGCAGCGGAATTGACAGTATGCATTGAATATTCGCATCATGCCTTGAAATCCATACACTTTATGACTGCTATGTACAAATGTAGTTTTAAAAAAACCGCATCTACATGTATTGTACTGTAAATTATTGCAGATCTGTAGTGCAGAATTTGCACCAAAAATATGCTACAAATCCACCACAAACATGGCCTACAAATCCAAGAACGGCGGAGATTGGAAACTTTTCCTAAACCGTTCCTTTGGTTTAGTGTAACAGATGGGAGAAAGTATAATCTCAAACGTCGTGTAGCCCTGTGACACGCATGATTAAGAAAACTTGGTAATTTGAATCCAGTATGTCTCCATGAAAACATTACACCTCTCAGAAATCAGACAAATTAAAAAAAGTCATCAGAATGTCTCAGTAGTAAAGTCTACCATGTGATCAACTCAGAATAAAATATGTTAAAAATAAATTCTCATGTACATTAAAAAAGGTAATTGTAAAAAGGTATACCCCTGTACTGCTGGGAGACGATGCCTATGGTAACGCTCATCTCTAGGGGAGACAAAGATTCAGTCAGGTTTAAATGTCAGGTTGTTTCCACCAACACAGATTCTCAGTCGATGTTTCGGATTTTGATAGGATCCTTTATCTTCACATTTTAACTGTATGGTTAGGCGTTATAGGGTCTAACTGCGGATGAGCAGAAGACCTCTAATAGTCCGTTGTCTACAATCTTCCCTATTCTATGGTCAGTCTCAAAAGAAGCTCATCTTGGAACATGCTAGTCAGTCTATATTTAACTCTCCAACTAATAAGCTACTTTGTTTTTTTTTTACCAATCTAGAGAATAGCCTGTTCGCCTGACAAGTAGCCAAACTGCAACCTTTTATAACTTATTGGACACACCCAACAAAATAAACCATACCAGAAAAATAAGTATTTTTTCTTTAAAAAAACAAAAACAAACAAAAAACTTGCTGATCCCCTTAAACAGACAAAGATTAGCACTAGTTTAAAAAGGTGTCAAAATAAAATGGCAGTACCAACAAAGACAACACCTACCTGCTAAAAGTGAACGAGTTCCTGCAGGAGTTCCTCTAATTGTGTTCCCAACACTGCGTCTGGCAAGAGACTGTCTAGGGTCCACACTCGTGCGCATCCTTTCAGACATTTCAGCCTTGACTGTAGTAGCCTTGCTAGTTCTTTCTGCAATACCCCTGGCTTTTCCAGATGGACCGGATATTTTGCTGGCGTTATTACGAAAGTTGGAAGAGGATAGATGGTTTTGACTTTTATTGTCACTAAGATTTGTAGACAGGGCCTCAGGATCAACCATGCAGGTTCCAGGTTGAGGTGGTGTAGGATGTGGATCCTTTAAGGGTTGAGGAATAGGATCCAAAAGCCTTGGTGTATTGTCCCCCTCTGAATCAGATGCTCCATCAATGGCAATTGAAGAACCCTCCTCAGGCCCAGAATCAGAGATTGTTGGCAAAGATTCGCTTACTGAAGTAGGTGGTGTTTCAGGCCCATTTGGAGTGTTTTTTTCAAGGCAACATGGAGGCTTGGGTAGTTCCTGGGAAGGATCACTGTCACTATCTCGTGGACTTGTTACAGCATCAGATTTAGGATGCTCAAACTCGCATGGTGAAACCAAGCACAGATCAACGTCATGAGGAGAAGCGGACCTTTCAGAGGGTCCTTCAATTTCACTGGAGTGTGAAGGGTGCACAGGTAAGCTCAGACCTACTCTACTTGCAGCATGGATCTCTGGTGAGACATCTCTAGGAGATTCACTAACTGGGGGGAGGGTCTGCTCAAAGGAAGAAATGGATAGAGATTCATCCACTTCTGTGGAATGGGGAGAGCCCACTTCAGCAGGCAAAGAAGGAGTGGTGATTGTAGGAGATACATCAGGTAGGTCCTCTCGAAATGGACTCAAAGACAAGCAACTAGTTTGCTTTCCTTGTGAAGAATTGGAGTTCTCTTGAGAAGATTTTGGAGGAGCCTTAAAAGAGTTGAGATTCTTTCCTTCTCCAAAAGAAAGTGCCTGCCCACTACTCTGTTGTGCCACTGCTGGTGAATGATGTTCTGGACTGACAGGTGAGGTAATCTCCAAAGTCTTTTCTTCAGAGCTCCCACAGGGATCATCCAGCCAGTCTTGCCCATGACGCCCACTTTTGTTTTGGTCTTGGACCTCGAAGTTTGTAGGAGTCAGGTCAAAATTCACACTAATTTCACTTCTGGGTGTTTTAGATAATGGAGAAACGGGTGCTAGGCCCTTAGGGGGACTTGTCTCCATGTAACGGAATCCATTTGGGCTCTCTGGCTCAACTACACTTTGACCATTCTTTGTACATACAGCAAGTCCGTTCTCATGGCTGACATTGTTGCCAACCTCAGCACATACATGCTCAATGTTTTTACTAGTCTCTTGAGAACCAATATTTACTTCACAAGAAACTGGGTTGTTACTCGCAGTGGCTACATTCTTTTGAGTTGGCTGAGTTTTGTTTTCCTTAACTTGCTCCTTCTTTTGGGGTTTAACCTTTACCATGGTCTTGGCACCTGCAACCATGTCCTTTTTCATTCCTCCCAGTTCCTTTTTCAATGATCCCACTTTGGAAATGGGTCTCCTGGAATCAGCCGGTGTAATTGATACTTTCTTTACGTCTTTGATACCAAGTCGGGAGATTTTTCCTTCTTCTACTTTGCCTTCTTTTAGATCTCTCTTTGGTGTGTCTGTTCTGGCATCAAAAAAAGGTGAGCGCAAATCTCTCTTAGCTTCTACTTTAACTACTTTTCTTTTATCTACTTGAATTTCATCCTTTTTGAAAGTTTTTTTGTCATCTTTTGTCTGTTCTTTTACCAAAGCCTTTTCTTTCAAATTTTTCAGTCTTGAATCAGGTTTAAGTTTTTCAGATGCAGTTTCGGTTTTACCCCTGCCCTCTTTTTGTTTTCCACCATCTGTTACAGCTTCCTTGCTGGTTTCTATAACAGTTTTGGATCGGTCTTTTCCATCTGGACAAAGTTCTTTTTTTTCCACTTTGAAGGGCTTATCTTTTCCTGATCCAAGTTTTGGTTCAACACTCAGTCGCCCTGATCCAGATCCCAGACTCTCTTTGCTGTCAGTACGGCTTGGCTTAGCACCAATTCTATCAGAGTGACTGCATGCCATCATGTCCAGATCTTTCCGAGTTAAGACTGGGTCTTTCAAAAAGTCTAGGTTTTTCAGTTTTTCAAGACCTTCAAAAATTTTGTTCTGAGGAGTGCAGCCTGGGAATAGCACCCTTACAATCCTCTCAGAAGGCGCAGAAGGATGCCACACAAGTAATGCACAGACAGAAGTCAGAGAGGTTAAAGGTAAACCAGATGCCTTACAATCCTCATTTCCAGGCCAATTTTTGAAAGCTTCAAGATCTTTGCTGCCCTTCATAGGGTTCAGGATGTACATTTCTAATCTGCCAACGCCCATCTTCTGAAACAGTGTAGTTGGCTCTATAGCATTTCCACTTCTGTACAGTGGTTCTGGCTGAATACTTAGTTTCTCTAAACATTGCACTGTGAGTAAGGCCTCTTCTCCAACCTTAACCATACTGGAATTTTCTTCAGCAATCAGGCTTTTTGGAGTGTTCAAAAACACAACGCCTAGCTCTGGTGACACCAAATTATTTAACCATTCGTTGTTAGGTTGTGATGATTGAGAAATTGTCTCTTGTACCTCTGCTATCTTCCTCTGTAGCAAGCTGTTTATGCCAGGCAGATTGTCTAGACCCACGTGAGTGAGAAGGATTGAGTCCACCCTATCCAAATGGCGTATTAATTTCCAAAATGGAGATCTTGTATCAGAACCGCCATTGACTAACATGTTAAACCCATTTACAGCAAAGAAAGCAGAGTCTCCCCTACCCCCAGGGAAAACATAGCAGCACGGTTTAAACAACTTCAAGAAACCAACAGTTGTAGGGGACTCCAGCAGTTCAAATGGGGATGGCGGCTCCAGGGACTCCGAAAGATACTCCGCTAACTCTAACAAACCCTCAGATTCCTGCAAGATCTGGCCTTTATTAATCTTCAATTCAATAAAGTCTTGTAGGCTACATTTGTTGATCTGTGACAAATCCCAATTATCTGGGCAAGAAATTGTCAAACACACACGAGCTGTTGGGTCAGAAGAGCCTAAAGTCTCACCAATCTGAGAAGAGAGACAAACTTGTGTTAGATTTAAGTAACTGACATTAGGTTCTGTGTCCCTGCTTATATTTCTGCATCATTAAGAGTAAGATTACCTCTTTGTCTGTAAAAATATGAATAAAGTCTTCAATTGAGAAACCTCCTCCACCTTGCAGTAGCATTTCCCCAGTGTCTTCAAGGAAAGGGCCGGTAAATATCAACAGCTTATGCTGTGAGGAGTGGCATATTAATTTACGGATCTTAAAAAAAAAAAAAAAAAAAAATAAAAAAAAAAAGATTATAATATACACATCTATACGCATACTAGTCCTTCTCAATGAATTTGAATATCAAAAAGATAATTCCAGTAATTCAATTCAAAAAGTGAAACTTATATTATATAGATTTATTACACACAGTGATCTAATTCCAGCATTTTGTTATTTTAATGTTGATGATTATGACTAACAGTTACTAAATTTTGGGTTTTCATGGTCTCAGAAAATTAGAATATATAAGCCCAATTTCATAAAGGATTTTTAATTACCGAAAAGTTGGCCTACTGAAAAGTATGTCCAGTATATGCCCTCAATAATTGGTCGGGGCTCCTTTTGCATGAATTACTGCATCAATGCGGCGTGGCATGGAGGTGATCAGCCTGTGGCACTGCTGAGGTGTTATGGAAGCCCAGGTTGCTTTGATAGTGGCCTTCAGCTCGTCTGCATTGTTGGTTCTGGTGTCTCATCTTGCTCTTGACAATACCCCATAGATTCTCTATGGGGTTTAGGTCAGGCGAGTTTACTGGCCAATCAAGCACAGTGATACTGTGGTTATTAAACCAGGTATTGGTACTTTTGGGCAGGTGCCATGTCTAGCTGGAATATGAAATCAGCATCTCCATAAACCTTGTCAGAGGGAAGCATGACGTGCGTAGTCTACTACGGTATTGATTCCGTCAAAACGAAGGAACCCTTGCACAACAGAGACAAACGGATCCGTCACATTGAAATCAATGGTGAAGGAAACCTATGGTTTCAGTCGGTGTCGGTTAGGGCTTCGTCCTAGCGCAGATGTAAACGAAGCCTTAGTTGCCCGATATTGTTAAAGTGGGCTTACTCTTTAGACGGATTGGTTCTTGCAGTTGCAAAACTTCAACGTACCTCATCACATACGGATTTCTTTGAAGGGTTAATCACAACCAATGTCTCTAGCGTGTCACCTGTATGATGGAGACTTCTTTGCCCTGTAATCAAAGACAAGCACTGATCAATAAGAGAGATAGCAATATTTTTGCTTTAAAATAATTTCAGGCAAAATTAATTAGGTCACCATCTGTGTTTGAACACTATGGGGCTTGTGCCCCAGCATCTAAATTGCTTAAACCACACGTTTGTCCACAACTTCATTAAAAGAACCAAAAAAATAAAAACCCCACACTTGCCTTACATTTTTAAAAACTTAGACATTCGCTTAACATTTGTAAACAATTTTTGACTAGTGTGAGAAATATTTGTTATTTAAACAGATTTAACGTATTTGACGTGCGCTTGCATATAGATTATTCATGTTGCCGCTAACAGCCATGGAAAAATATGAAATGAAGAGCAGGTATAGGAATTGAGAGGTATGGTACTTTTGACACGGCATGCATGTTGTAAATGAAAAGAAGTCAGGGTGTTCTTGCACAACACAGCTGTGAATGTTATAAACATGTATGTTTAAAATTGTGCGGCATTTAGAACATCAAAATGAAAAGTGCCATTTTACGGACCAACTTACATGAAATTTATTGAAAAATGAATAGGGGGCGAAATAAGGGGGGGGGGGACGGAATTTCTTTTGGAGTGAAGATTTTACAAAATTTTTTATTTTTTTTTTTACACCATGTCGCATTGAGCCGAGGTACCAGTACAGTGAACACCCCCTAGAAGGGACCCCATTTGGGAAACTAAACCCCTTTAACCCCTTAAGGACGCAGCCTAGTTTGGGCCTTAAGGCTCAGAGCCCATTTTTCAAATCTGACATATTTCACTTTATGTGGTAATAACGTCGGAATGCTTAAACCTATCCAAGCGATTCTGAGATTGTTTTCTCGTGACACTTTGGGCTTCATGTTCGTGGTAAAATTTGGTCGATATATTCAGTGTTTATTGGTGAAAAATTGCAAAATTTAGAGAAAATTTTGAAAAAATTGCATTTTTCAGAATTTAAATGCATCTGCTTGTAAAACAGACGGTTATACCACCCAAAATAGTTACTAGTTCACATTTCCCATATGTCTACTTTAGATTGGCATCGTTTTTTTAACATTCTTTTATTTTTCTTGGACGTTACAAGGCTTAGAACATAAACAGCAATTTCTCATATTTTTAAGAAAATTTCAAAAGCCTTTTTTTTAAGGTACCTCTTGAGTTCTGAAGTGGCTTTGAGGGGCCTATGTATTAGAAACCCCCATAAAACACCCCATTTTAAAAACTAGACCCCTCAAAGTATTCAAAACAGCATTTAGAAAGTTTTTTAACCCTTCAGGCATTTCACAGGAATTAAAGCAATGTGGAGGTGAAATTTGCAAATTTCATTTTTCTTGCTGAATTTCAATATTATTCCATTTTTTTCTGTAACACAGAAGATTTTACCAGAGAAATACTACTAAATATGTATTGTCCAGATTCTGCAGTTTTTAGAAATGTCCCACATGTGGCTCTAGTGCGCTCGTGGAATAAAACACAAGCCTCAGAAACAAAGGAGCACCTAGTGCATTTTGAGGCCTCTTTTTTATTAGAATATATTTTAGGCAGCATGCCAGGTTTGAAGAGGTGTTGAGGTATGAAAGCAATGGAAACCCACCAGAAGTGACCCCATTTTGGAAACTAGACCCCTCAAGGAATTCATTTATGGTTGTTGTTATCATTTTGACCACACCGTTTTTTCACAGCACCTATTTGAATTGGGCTGTGAATTAAAAAAATGATATTTTTTTCCATTAAGATGTAATTTTTGTTCAAAATTTCTTATTTTCACAAGGAATAAAACACCCCATTTTGTTGCCCAATTTGTCCTGAGTGCGGCAATACCCCATTTGTGGTGATAAACTGATGTTTGGGCCCATGGCAGGACTCAGAAGGAAAGGACCACCATTTGGCCTACTGGAGCTTTTCTTGTGCTAAGTCATGTAGGCAGAAGCCCCTGAGGTACCAGTACAGTTAAAACCCCCGAGAAGTGACCCCATTTTAAAAACTACACCCCTTAAGACATTCATCTAGTGGTGTAGTGAGCATTTTGACCCCACAGTTATTGTGTAAAAGGTAATGCGCAGCAGATGGTGCAAAGTGAGATTTGCAATTTCCTATGCATATATGCCATTTCAGTGTCTGATATATTGTGCCCAGCATGTGCCACTGGAGACATACACCCCATACATTGTAATGTGGGTTCTCCCGGGTACGGCAATACCCTACATGTGGCTGTTATTAGCTGACTGGGCACACGACAGGGCTCAGAAGGGAAGGACCACCATTTAGCCTACTGGAGCTTTTCTGGTGCTAAGTCATGTAGGCAGAACCCCTGAGGTACCAGTACAGTTGAAACCCCCGAGAAGTGACCCCATTTTAAAAACTACACCCCTTAAGACATTCATCTAGTGGTGTAGTGAGCATTTTGACCCCACAGTTATTGTGTAAAAGGTAATGCGCAGCAGATGGTGCAAAGTGAGATTTGCAATTTCCTATGCATATATGCCATTTCAGTGTCTGATATATTGTGCCCAGCATGTGCCACTGGAGACATACACCCCATAAATTGTAATGTGGGTTCTCCCGGGTACGGCAATACCCTACATGTGGCTGTTATTAGCTGCCTGGGCACACGACAGGGCTCAGAAGGGAAGGACCACCATTTAGCCTACTGGAGCTTTTCTGGTGCTAAGTCATGTAGGCAGAACCCCTGAGGTACCAGTACAGTTGAAACCCCCGAGAAGTGACCCCATTTTAAAAACTACACCCCTTAAGACATTCATCTAGTGGTGTAGTGAGCATTTTGACCCCACAGTTATTGTGTAAAAGGTAATGCGCAGCAGATGGTGCAAAGTGAGATTTGCAATTTCCTATGCATATATGCCATTTCAGTGTCTGATATATTGTGCCCAGCATGTGCCACTGGAGACATACACCCCATAAATTGTAATGTGGGTTCTCCCGGGTACGGCAATACCCTACATGTGGCTGTTATTAGCTGCCTGGGCACACGACAGGGCTCAGAAGGGAAGGACCACCATTTAGCCTACTGGAGCTTTTCTGGTGCTAAGTCATGTAGGCAGAACCCCTGAGGTACCAGTACAGTTGAAACCCCCGAGAAGTGACCCCATTTTAAAAACTACACCCCTTAAGACATTCATCTAGTGGTGTAGTGAGCATTTTGACCCCACAGTTATTGTGTAAAAGGTAATGCGCAGCAGATGGTGCAAAGTGAGATTTGCAATTTCCTATGCATATATGCCATTTCAGTGTCTGATATATTGTGCCCAGCATGTGCCACTGGAGACATACACCCCATAAATTGTAATGTGGGTTCTCCCGGGTACGGCAATACCCTACATGTGGCTGTTATTAGCTGCCTGGGCACACGACAGGGCTCAGAAGGGAAGGACCACCATTTAGCCTACTGGAGCTTTTCTGGTGCTAAGTCATGTAGGCAGAACCCCTGAGGTACCAGTACAGTTGAAACCCCCGAGAAGTGAACCCATTTTAAAAACTACACCCCTTAAGACATTCATCTAGAGTGTAGTGAGCATTTTGACCCAACAGTTATTGTGTAAAAGGTAATGCGCAGTAGATGGTGCAAAGTGAGATTTGCAATTTCCTATACATATATGCCATTTCAGTGTCCGATATATTGTGCCCAGCATGTGCCACCGGAGACATACACCCCATAAATTGTAATGTGGGTTCTCCCGGGTACGGCAATACCCTACATGTGGCTGTTATTTGCTGCTTGGGCACATGGCAGGGCTCAAAAGGGAAAGATGAGGGGGATAAGCTGTGCGGAGTGCATCAGGGTAAATTAAAAATCAAGGGATGTATGGTAAATTTTAAAACAATCTTTCATACAGAGCCCTGGTTTTTCGGGACACGTGTCGCATTGGTATGTTGTGTCCTTCCTTATCCCCCTCTTATAGCACACTTTGCACCTCTTTTGACTTTTTCCCTTCTTGCCAGTTTGGGGAACTTCTCCTGGAAAGTGTTGCCCTGGTACGATGCGTGTGGCCTCGCTTCCAGAAGTACTGGGTGCCCCTCCTTCCTGGTCGCCAAAAATTAGGTTCTTTATAACCACCTCTTGAAATTCCAGGAAAGTTCCCCTCTGGCCTGCACATCGACGTAGCACGTACGCATTGTACAATGCCATCTGTATGATGTGCACGGCCAGCTTCTTCTACCACACCCTCGATTTCCGCGTAGCGCTGTAGGGCTTCAGGACTTGATCTGACAAGTCCACCCCTCCCATGTACCTATTGTAGTCCAGGATGCAATCTGGTTTGGGGGTCTCTGTACTGGTACCTCGTACAGGTACATGGGTACTGGTGTGGCCATGTATTGTTGTCAATACAAGGACATCTCTCTTGTCCTTGTACTTGACACACAATATGTTGCTACTAGAATGTGCCCTGCTCTCACCCCTTCTGAGTGTTTGCCCAAGCAGTGTTTTAGGGAGGCCTCTAAGATTTTTTCTAGCAGTGCCGCATGCCGCAGTCCTTCTGGAAGCGAGGCACTTGAAGAGCGGGACGCTGGTATAAAAATTATCCAGGTAGAGGTGGTAACCCTGGTCCAGCAGTGGGTGCACCAAATCCCACACAATTTTTGCGTTAATTCCCAGTAAGGGGGGGCATTCTGGGGGCTGAATACTGCTGTCCTTCCCTTCATATATCCTGAATTTATATGTATACCCTGATGCACTCTCGCACAGCTTATACAACTTCACGCCATACCTTGCCCTCTTACTTGGCAGGTATTGGCGGAATTGAAGCCTCCCTTTAAAATGTACCAGGGACTCATCAATGGAAATACACTTCTCGGGGGTGTATGCTTGGGCAAACCGGGCACTGAAATGGTCTAATAGGGGTCTCAGTTTATATAAACGGTCAAAACTGGGGTCATCTCGGGGTGGGCACTGCTCATTATCGGCATAATGTAGGAAGCGAAGTATTGCCTCATAACGCATCCTGGACATGGCCATACGGTACATCGGGGTGTGGTATAGGATGTCCGTGCTCCAGTAGGTCCTAATGGATGGCTTTTTTAGAAGCCCCATGTTCAAGAGCAGTCCCCAGAACTTGCCCAACTCTGCTGCGTTTACAGGAGTCCACCTCTGGGATTGGGCATAAAATGAGTTGGGGTTCTTGGTGATATACTGTTGGGCATATAAATTAGTCTGGGTGACCATTAGCTCTATAAAGTTATCAGTGAAGAAGAACTTGAAAAAGTCCATCTCACTGAACCCTGCCGTGTTAAATTTGATGCCTGGGCTGCCCGTGTACTCAGGGATTTGGGGTTCATAATGGTCTGGTGTGGGCGTCCAAATGGGGTCACTTCGCTCAGGGGTATCACTTGTTGTGGGGTCACTTCTCTCAGGGATTTCTACTATGGTGGTGGTCCTGGGGCGTCTCCTAGGGGGTCCCTCCTCTTCATCGCTGGATGAGGAGGTAGACAAATAAAATAGTGTATCGCCATCCGACGAGTCTGTGTCGGAGGCCAGAAATGCATACGCCTCTTCAGCAGTAAATGTCCGTTGGGACATGCTTGTTGTGCGAAGACAAAATTTATATACTGCAAAAAAATAAATCCCTAACTGGGAGCAATAGGATAGCACAACTAGCACAAATGTGTGTTTTGTTTTTAGAGAGCAAGTGGACTTCCCTGACACTAAAGCTAACTAGGGCGAGGGTTCCTAACACTAAACCTAACTAAATTTTATGTGGACTTCCCTAACGCTAAACCTAACTACGGCGACGATTCCCTGACACTAAACCTATCTAGATTATTTCAAGCTTCCCTGACACTAAACCTAACTACGGTGACGGGTGCCTGACACTAAACCTATCTAATTATTCCGAGCTTCCCTGACGCTAAACCTAACTACGGTGATGGATCCCTAACGCTAAGCCTATCTACGGTGACCGATTCCTGACGCTAAATTCCCTGACACTATACCTAACTACGCTTTTTGACGGTTCCCTGACACTAACTAACCCTAATACTAAACTAACCAGTTAAATTTTCAAAATTGGCTAAACTAACTATTTTTTTTTGTTTCTTTTTTTTCTTTTTATATTTTTTTTTTTGTTTTATGTTTTATATAGAAAAAAATGAAAAAAAAATCCCCAGGGACCAAGAAATGTGGTCCTGAAGACTGAAAAGTGGTCAGTGATAGGAGATCACTGACCAAAAAACGTGGGTAGAACTCAAAGAGGAAGGGAACAGGAGTGGGTAGTGGATGGGGTGGTGGGAAGCAAAAAAAACGTTGTTTTAGAAACTTTTTTTCACTTTTTTTCACTTCTTTTCTCTCTGACTCTCTGCTCACAACCGATCTCAACGCCTCGCTAACTCCAACAGGGCGTTCAGGGCGGTTGCAGCAGGATGTGAGGTCAGAGAGAGGAAGTGACGAGAATGATCGCTGCTATTGGCTAGTTACTCACTGACTAGCCAATAGCGGCGATCGGCGAGGCGGGACCATAGTAAATGGTCCCGGCCCATTATGCTGTGATAGCATGCTGTCAGAAACAGCAGCTATCACAGCTCAGGAACGCCGGGCTCGAGCACTGCTGTGCTGAATGAGACCGATCGCTGCTATTGGCTAGTTACTCACTGACTAGCCAATAGCGGCGATCGGCGAGGCGGGACCATAGTAAATGGTCCCGTCCCATTATGCCGTGATAGCCTGCTGTCAGAAACAGCAGCTATCACAGCGCATGAACGCGCCGGGCGCGCGCACCGCTGTTCTAACTGCAAGACGTACTATTACGGCATGGAGCGCGAACGATAGAGCTGCCATGACGTAATAGTACGTCAAGGAGCGTGAAGGGGTTAAAAAGGAATTTATCATGAGGTATATTGAGCATTTTGACCCACACGTGTTTTGCAGAAATTAGTACACAATGGATATTGCAGATAGAAAATAGCATGTCTGTGGAAAACGTCAATTCCAGTGGCCAGCTTGTACCACTGGAAGCCCACACCATAGATTGTTACACGGGTCCTCTGGAGTACTGTAATACCCCATACGTGGTCAAACAGTTTGGGCACACTGCCAGGCTTTGGGAGAGCGGATATTGCTTGGTAGTTTTGTTAAGGGTTTTACTGGTATTTCAGTTTATAATGCGGGGGCTTAGTGGAGTAAAGACGCTAATAAAGTGGTAAAAATAGATGGTTTATTTAAATAAAAAGCACTGCTGTCACCTACATTATAGCGCCGATCTCCTTATGTAGGAGATAGGGCACTTATAATGTGGTGACAGAGCCTCTAAGTATCTTATAGTGGATAGAGAAAAGTCATCTGGGCCAAGCTTTTTAATAGATTTAAGGGAACAGAAACTGCCATAGGTAACACTGCCAGCTGGAAGGTCTTCTACCAATTTGGGGAAGTTAGGGGGCCATGAGAGTGGAAATCACACTGAATGCTAGTGAAAATTGTGTCCCAAAACGATTTTAAAACTTATGAGCATTTTGTAATCATGTAAATGAGCCTTTATTAGACAACTGGGAGGTAACAGCAGCGATTCCCCTGAGGTGGAGCTACCGCACAGCCTCTGATACTGTCCTATCAGCCTGAAGCTGCTTCACACTGAAGTAATCCCCCTTCCCTCTAGAATGTCTCATACAAACAGCCATATCACGGGCTGTGGACCACCTAGAACAGCGGTTCTGATGGCATATGAAAGACAAGATTCTAATCTTTCACAGCTGAACTGCAATCCTGGTGTCCTTTGAAACAACCGTAGAGATCGCCAGTTGAAAACAGTCGGGAATGGAAGCTATATACTATGTGATCAGGCTGTGTTGTTGGGCAGGGAAGGGGGAGAAGCTGTATGCTGATTGGACAGCGGCATACAGAAAAACATTACACTGCCCAGAGAGAAAAGAAAGAGTAACTTCCTATTTGGCTATTAGAGCCACATTAGCATATTTAGAAAAATGCTCATAACTTTGCAAATAAACGTTTTTATAAAACAAAATCACACTGTAGTTATTAGCAGCAAAGCGCCTACTAGATAAAATAGGAGATAGGGAATTATTAAACAGGTGACAGAGCCTCTTTAAGACCGTTCGGTCCAATAGAATTTCCAAGCCAAAGCGTTGGCCTACTGACTGGAGGTCAGAGAGGAGGGGAGTTTTAACCCCTTCCCCCTGCTTGCATTCTGGGCCCTAATGTCCAAGCCATTTTTTACATTTTTCCATTGTCACATTCGAAGAGCTGTAACTTTTTTATTTTTGCGTCGGCATAGCTGTATAAGGTCTTGTTTTTTGCGGGACGACTTGCAGTTTTTATTGGTACCATTTGAGAGTAGATGCGACTTTTTGATCACTTTTTATCACATTTTTTTTAAAGTCAGGATGAACAGAAAACAGCAATTTTTCCATTGTTTTTTATTTTATTTTTTTACGGCGTTCACAGTGCGGGTTAAATAATGTAACAGCTTTATAGTCGGGGTCGTTACGGACGCGGCGATACCAAATATGTGTAACTTTTTTGCTTTATTGTAGTTTTTTTTAATAGTAAAGCATTTTCTAAGGGGAAAAAGTGGGTTTTTCATTTTTTTTGTTTCACTTTTTTTTTTTTTATAACTTTATTAAACTTTTTTACTAGTCCCAGTAGGGGACTTCACTATCCTCCGATCGCTATTATAATACACTGCAATACTTTTGTATTGCAGTGTATTACTGCCTGTCCGTTTAAAACGGACAGGCATCTGCTAGGTCATGCCTGCGGCATGATCTAGCAGGCATTCGCTCCAGGCAGACCTGGGGGTCTTTATTAGACCCCCGGCTGCCATAGAAGACACAGACACTCGGCGATTTTATCGCCGGGTGTCAGTGAGATGAGAGGGAGCTCCCTCCCTCTCTCCAAAACCATTCAGATGCGGTGCTCGCTATTGTGCACCGCATCTGAAGGGTTAAACGGGTGAGATCGATACTAATATCGATCTCACCCGGCAGAGCAGGGACGCCCCCAGCCCTCAGCTGCCTCTGGCAGCTGAGAGCAGGGAGATTTCACGGCTCCCTGCTCTGTTTACTTTATTCTACAGCAGCGACGTAAAATAGCGGCGCTCTAGAATAAAGCCCACTAATGACCGCCGTAAAAAGGCGTATCAGCGGTCATTAAGGGGTTAATGGAAGTTGTAGTCTTGGCAAGCTCCATTATCTGAAAGTTCTTTAAAATGTGGTATTACTCAGGATTTGCTGGGAAGGAGACACTTGTGTCGCTATGGGGAAGTTGCCATCCTGGCTAAAGAAGGCTGCTGATCTAGCCTGATCTGCCTCAGAGAGGCTGGGCTCCTGCAGACTGGGGTCGGAGTCAAGAGGGCATATTTGCTAAAAGTGGCGCTTCAAACACTCGTCTTAGTCTGAAGACAATAAATTTGTTGCAACTTACTCTTCCTAAGAGGCACACATATCTTAATAAATTTGTCGTATTGTGTGCGATCCATGTGTCACAAAGTGAAATCTATGCCAGCTAATGTAGATTTCCATTATAATTTTGATCAATTATAGTGGCATAAATAGTACATTTATGGGGCTATCACCTGCCTCATTCTTCTAAGCCCATACTCACTTTCCTTTAAAAAAAACAAAAACGTGGCAAGAGCGCCAAAGTGTAACATTTTTGTGCAAATATGCAGTGTGCCACAATTCGCAAATTTTTACCGCCAGAAAGTTGGCGCAAAGTCCTTCATAAATTTTCCTACAGGAGCCTGGTAACCGTTTCGGGTTGCGCTCCCAAGCGAAGAGACCGGAAGGGAAAGAGCTAGAGCCGGATGCCGAATCAAGAAGCTGCACCATAGACTGCTAGCGAGCTAGTTCCAGCTTTTTGCAGCCACCCCTGGCCATGGAAGTGAAGGGCAGAAGCATGGAGGAGTACCACGGGTGGGGGGGGGGGGATCTTTAAGCAAATAGGTGAATTTTAGCCGCAGTTAAAGAGGCTCTGTCACCACATTATAAGTGCCCTGTCTCCTACATAAAGGAGATCGGTGCTATAATGTAGGTGACCGCAGTGCTTTTTATTTAGAAAAACGATCTATTTTTACCACTTTATGAGCGATTTTTAGCTTTATGCTAATTAGTTTCTTAATGCCCAAGTGGGCATGTTTTTACTTTAGACCAAGTGGGCGTTGTACAGAGGAGTGTATGACGCTGACCAATCGGCATCATGCACTCCTCTCCATTCATTTACACTGCACTAGCGATATAGTTATATCGCTATGTGGAGCTACATACACAAACATTACTGCAGTGTCCTGACAATGAATATACATCACTACCAGCCAGGACGTGATGTTTATTCAGAATCCTGACACGTCTGAATCTTTTCTGTGAGATTTCCAGCAAGGCAAACGAGATTACGACCGCCGAACAACATCGGTCAGCTGCCATACAAACGCGCCATCCATACAGGATCATAGCTTGACTAAGTGCCTGAGGAAGGTCATGGTATTGACCAAAACGTCGCACTGCACTCTCATTGGCTATAAATATAATAAATTATTTATCTGCAAAGGAATTTCCACTTTGGTGTGATTAGTGCTTTTCTCCATTGATCGGGTTGGGACACCAATGTAAGTTATTTTTGGGCACAATCATTTTTTTTTTTTTTATAAAGCATGCACATTTGAAAAATACATTCCTAATACTGCTGGTGGGGTGACCCCATTAAGAATTTTTTAATAATTGCTTATGCTGGACTTATTACTACATAATGTGTGTGCGCTCTCACAAAAGGTCCATGCACAGTGGATTGTTGTTGTGCTACATTAGTTTTATGAGCCACCTTTGCAGAAGAGGATGTTGTAGGGGGTGGAATACTCATGGTTTTGAAATGAGAGGTTCAACAAGTAGATATGGATGTTAGGGTGTTCCCATCCTTTTTTCAACATAATACAGACCCACACCAATCTTGGGAACAGGGGTCCCGATCCACCCGTTTCCATCATTCCCAAAGACCTTGAATGGAGCGGCAGCACGAATGCTCGATTACTGCTCCATTCAATGTCCTCCTCACTGCCATCGGGAAGTGATGCGGAATGGTGTTTTTTTGGGACGCCCATGTTCTACGCCCAGTGGAGCTCCCAGCAGTAAGGCCCCCAGCGATCAGAAAAATATCACCTAACCTGTGGTTAGGTGATAATTTAAAACTATAGGAAAACCCCTTTAAAGGAACAGTGTCATCACAATTTATTTTTTTTATATGTTAAAGATGTTAGTGCTTTATTAAAAACGTTTATATTTATTTGTGTCTGTGTTTTACTTTTTCTTATTTTTACACTTTTTCTTCCCTATGGGGGCTGCCATTTTTTTTTCCATTTCTGTATGTGTCGATTAACGACACATACAGACATGGAATACGGCAGCCACAGTCCCATAGGGACTGCGAACGGGTCCCGTCCCATCCACTTCTGTGTACGCCATCTGTGTGGGAACTGCGCATGCGCCGCTCCCACACAGTCCAATTTGAAATGCGCGCCGTCCGGCGCCATTTTCCTGTGGACCAGAAGTCGCGGCCGGACAGTAAGATTACTACTTCCGGTCGCGGCTTCCGGACTTGTGCACTTGGACCAGCGGCAGCAGACGGAGCGGACGGGCCGGAGGGAGCCGCGGCGGCAGGAGCAGGTAAGAGATTTCTATGTATGTTCGTGTTTGTGTGTGTTTACTACTGTATGTAAACCTACTACACTGTGTGTTAGCTCAAAAAATGGCGACACAGTGTAGGAGGTTAGACCGTTCAAACCCCTCGTTTATCCCGGCACTAGCCAGGATAAAGGAGGGGGGGATTCTCAGAGCTCACTAGAGCGAGTGCTTTTTTCCCAATTTTGCAGCAAAAAGCATTGTGGTTGCTTTACCACATGCAATGCTGCAATTTTGGGAATAGCTCCATCTAGTGACCAGCAATGGGAAATATTATAAATTAGAATCTAATTTATAATATTTCCTGACTCGTGAAAAAAATAAAAAAAATTTGAACAATGTTTAATCACCTACACACTAAATGTTTAATTAAAAAAAAAAAAAAAAAAAAACACAACATGTTTTGCTGGCAACACATTCCCTTTAAAGACAAACCATAAAAGTGCTTTTCCTACAACTGTTGTATTTATATGAAACAAAAAGAAAGTATATAGTTCAATAAGCAAAGTTGAATTAGCTTGTAAATACCATGTTTTATCTTATCCTGAACAGAAGCAGTATACAGAAATAGCTGTTACCTCCTCTCCATGACCTATCAAGAAAGGCCTTGCTAATCAGGATCCAATTCCTATATCACTGCATCTAGATCAGAATGACAGACAAGTGCATTCTAGGTCTACAATCACATCAATGCAGTGAAAACATTAAAACCACGTCAGACATCTCAAAAAAAAAAAAAAAAAAAAAAAAGAAAGCTTTTTCTTAACTCATTCAGTTGTGGTTGTACAGGACTAGAAAAACCATTTCTGCTTTCCTCCAGAAACAGCTCCACACCTGTCAATGGTTTGTATCTGGTATTGCAGCTCAACTGTATTAACCCCTTCAGGACTGAGCCTGTTTTGGCCTTCAGGGCAAAGCAGATTTCTTAAAGGGAATGTGTCGCTAGAAATTTATTATTTTAAGTCAGGAAATATTATAAAATTAGATTCTAATTTATAACATTTCCCTGTGCTGGTCACTAGAGGGAGCAATTCCCAAAATTGCAGCATTAGAATGTGGTAGAGCAACCTCATTGCTTTATGCTGCAAAATTTAAGACACACTCGCTCTAGTGTCCTCAAACAATCCCCCCTCCTTTATCCTGGCTAGTGCCAGGAGAAAGGAGGGGATTGAATGTTCAAACCTCCTACACTGTGTGCCGCCATTTTTTGAGCGAATACACAGTGTAGTAGGCTTACATACAGTGGTAATCACACACTAAAACACGAACATACACAAACATAACTTACCTGCTCCTGCCGCCGCCGCTCCCTCCGCTCCTAGTGCTTGCTTCTAATCACATGTCCGGAAGCCGCGGCCGGAAGTAGTCATCTTACTGTCCGGCCGCAGCTTCCAGTCCACAAGAAAATGGCGCCGGATGTCGCTCGGCCGAAGACCTTCCATTTGGACTATGCGGGAGCGGCACATGCGCAGTTCCCACACAGACGGCGTACACCATAGTGAATGCGAACGGCTCCCGTTCGCATTCTCTATGGGGATGTATGTGACGTATTCCATCTCTGTATGTGTCGTTAAATCGACACATATAGAGATGAAAAAAATAAATAAATGGAAGCCCCCCATAGCGAAGTTAGAAAAAAAAAAAAAAGTAACAAAACACAAAATAAAATTTATTTTAATAAAACACTAAAAGCAAATTGGTAACAAAAATCTGACATGTTATTTTGTGAAAATAACTTTGCAATGCTTTTACATATCCAAGTGATTCTGAGATTGTTTTCTCGTGACATATTGTACTTTGTTAGAGGAAAAATTGTCGATAAATGCAATATTTAATTGTGAAAACCACCAAGATTGAGAAATTTTGCAAAAATGTGCATTTTTCGAAATGTAAATGTATCTTGTAAAACAGATAGTAATACCACACAAAATATTTACTCTTTCACATATCCCATAGGTCTACTATGTTTGCATCGTTTTTTTAACTTTTTATTTTTCTAGGACGTTACAAGTCTTAGAACTTTAGCTGCGATTTCTCCCATTTTCAAGAAAATTGCAGAAGGCAATATTTTCAGGGACCAGTTCAGTTCTGAAGTGGTTGGGAGGGCCTTATATATTAGAAAAAGTCTCCAGAAGTCACCCTATTTTGAAAACTTCACCCCTCAAGGTATTCAAATCAGCATTCAGAAAGTGTTTTAACCCTTTAGGCGTTTCACAGAAATTAAATGCAAAGTAGAGGTGAAATTTACAAATTATTTTTTTTTGCCCAAATTCATTTGTAATAAAAAATAAATAAATTCTGTACCAGAGAAAGTTTTACCCAAGAAAAGCATCTCAATATTTATTGCCCTGATTCTGCAGTTTTTAGAAATGTCCCACGTGGCCCTAGTGTGCTAATGGACTAAAAAACAGGACTCCGAAGCAAAGGAGAATCTAATGGATTTTGGGGCCTCTTTTTTTTAGAATATAATTTAGGTACCATGTCAGGTTTGAAGAGGTCTATGCGGTGCCTAAACAGTAAAGGCCCCCCAAAAGTGACACCATTTTGGAAACACCACTCAAGGAGTTTTTCTAGGGGTATAGTTAGCAGTTTTTTTGCTAAATTTTAATTAGTATGTGAAGATGAAAATCTACTTTTTTTCTGAAAAAAATGTAGAATTTTTTTATTTTTATAAGGAATAAAGGAGAAAAAAAAAACATATGTAAAGCAATTTCTCCCGATTTCAGCAATACCCCATGTGGTAATAAACGGATGTTTGGACCCACAGCAGGGCTCAGAAGGGAAGGAGCACCATTTGGATTTTGGAGTGCAGATTTTGCTGGATTGGTTTTTAGTGCCGTGTCGCGTTTGTATGGCACTGGAAGGACCAAAACAGGGGAAACACCCCAAAAGTGACCCTATTTTGGAAACTATACCCAGAGGAATTTTTCTAGGGGCATAGTTAGCATTTTGACCCCACAGTTTTGCAAATTCATTGGAAATAGATTTTCACCTATACAGACTACGTTTTTTTCAGAAAAAAAAGTAGACATTTTTACAGGGAATAAAAGGAAAAAAAAAAAAAGCACCCCAACATTTGTAAAAAAAAAAAAAAAAAAATTCTCCCAACTACGGAAAATAGCAATTAGACCTACCGGTAATTGTATTTCCAGGAATCCATCATGACAGCACTACAGGAGGTTGCCCTATTGACCTCTGTAGGGACAGGAAGACAGAGAGGTTAAAAGGCCCCTCCCACCACCCCTTGCAAGTGTTTTTCAATTACTACACCAGGATGGATGCAACCCTATTTTATTTCTAGGGATAATAACTGACATGTTAATTGCACAAATCAGAATTCAATAAGGGAGGGAATGTAATGGTGCTGTCATGATGGATTCCTGGAAATACAATTACCGGTAGGTCTAATTGCTATTTTCCAGTACATCCCTCATGACAGCACTACAGGAGCAATACCAGATTATAATGCTCAGGGTGGGACTACGGATTGAAGGACTTTCCGTCCAAAACTTAAATCTGTATCGGACAGAACATCGAGCCTATAATGTTTGCAAAACGTATGATGGCTTGACCAAGTGGCAGCTCTGCAGATTTGGTCCATAGAGGCTTCTCTTCTTTCTGCCCAGGATGCCGAAACTGCCCTCGTTGAATGGGCTCTGATGCCTTGTGGGGCACATAGTCCTTGGGACTTGTAGGCTTCTTGTATGGTAGTTTTTACCCATCTCGCTAGAGAGCCTTTTGAGGCTTTCTTTCCTCTATTCTTTCCGCCAAACAGGACAAACAGATTATTATCTCGTCTTCAGGAGGAGGTTCTATCCAGATACTGAAGAATTGTTCGCCTGACATCCAGGCAATGGAATTTTTCTTCTTGTTGGTTTTTTGGATCTGGATAAAAGGAAGGTAGAATTGTTTCTTGTTCTCTATGGAAAGCAGTAGATACCTTTGGAATAAAGGAAGGATCCAGCTTTAGGATGATCTTATCCTCTTGTACTTTTAGGTACGGTTCTATGACTGACAGATTGGATTTCTCCAATCCTTCTTGCTGAAGTAATAGCGACTAAGAATGCAGCTTTTAGAGTTAAAAAATGCATACTAATGGTGTCGAGCGGCTCAAAGGGGGGCTCACAAAGAGTCGTTAACACCACATTCAAATCCCAGGTAGGAACTGATTTCTTTAGGGAAGGTTTCAGTTTAGAGACCGCTTGAGTGAATCTTCTGATCCACCGATGTTCAGACAGAGGAGTGTTAAAAAAAATTACCTAAGGCTGAAATCTGTACTTTTAAAAAGGTACTAGGACTAAGCCCTTTCTTGAATCCCGATTGTAAAAAATCTAGGATTTTCGCAATGTTGGGAGAAAAGGGGTCTGGTCCTGGGTCTCCATACCAGGAACAGAATTTCTTCCAAATTTTTTGATAGATTTTTGAGGTAACTTCTTTATGACTTGATAAGATAGTTGAAATTACCTCATCTGACAGACCGTGGTTCCTCAAGATCTGCCTTTCAGGATCCAGGCTGACAACTTCAGAGTTTCTATTCCCTGAAAGAATAAGGGACCCTGGGAGAGAGGATTCTCCCTGACTGGGAGCATGATAGGGTCTTCCAACGCTAGGTATTTTACGATTGGAAACCAACTTCTTTTTGGCCAATAGGGAAGAATAATGATGAGCTTTGTCAAATCTTCCTGGATTTTTCTTAATACCATTGGTATTAGAGGAAACGGAGGAAAGGCATAGGCCAGATCTATGTCCCAGGGTTGGGACAATGCATCTACTCCCAATGAGTTGTCTCCGAGATTTAGGGAGAAGAATGTCTCTACCTGGGAGTTTTTCCTCGTGGCAAACAGGTCTATTTGTGGATAACCCCAATTTCGGGTTAAGGACAGAAAGACTTCCCTGTTTAGGGACCATTCTCCAGGGTCTACTTTTTCACGACTCAGGAAATCTGCCGATAGGTTCTCTGAGCCTTTTAGGTGCACTGCAGAGACTGATAGGACATTTTCTTCTGCCCAACTGAAAATTTGTGTAGAGAGGGCCTGAAGAAGAGTGTGTCTTGTTCCCCCTTGATGGTGAAGAAAGGACACTGCTGTCCGATAAAATTCTTATATGCTTCCCTTTTATGATGGGTGAAGCTCTTATAAGTGTCTCCCATACGGCTCTTAGTTCTTTGAAGTTTGAGGACATCATCTTCATTTGAACAGGCCATGTGCCCTGAAAGTGCTGGTCTTGGATTACCGACCCCCAGCCGTGTTTGCTGGCATCTGTGGTAATCACTACATAAGGAGAAGTTCTCCAGGAGACTCCCTTGTCTATGTTGTTTGTAAAGAGCCACCACAGGAGGAGGATGAATTCACATTCTCTGAAATTTGAATTTTTGAATTCAGTGAGTTTTGTTTTCGATCCCACTGGGACAAGATCAGATTCTGTAAGGGTCTGGAGTGAAATTGGCTCCATGGAATAGATTGGATGCAAGACGTCATCATTCCCAACATCCGCATACATTCCCTTATGGAACAGGCGTCTTTCCCCCAAAATTTCTTTACTTCTGCCAGTAGGAGTATTTGTTTCTCTCTTGGGAGGAAGGAATGTTGAAGGGAGGAGTCTAGCAGTACTCCTAAGAAGACCTTCTGTTTTTGGGGAGGAAGACTCGACTTCTGAAAGTCGATTATCCATCCCAATTCCTGTAGTAGGGAAAGAACCTGTGACCGATGACTAAGATAGCCGGAGTATCTGCCGTCAACAAGAAGTCGTCTAGATATGGGATAATTACTATGCCCTGACTTCTTACGAATGCCATGATCTCTGCCATAATTTTTGTAAAAATTCTGGGGGCGGAGGAAATGCCGAAGGGGAGGCAGACAAACTGGAAGTGGAGAACGGAAGGACCGTCCTGAATTGCGAATCTGAGGAATCTCTGGTACGCGGGGTGGATAGGAACGTGATAATACGAATCCTTTAAATCGATCGTACACATTGATGCCTCTTCCCTTATTAGAGGAATCGTCGATCTGATAGACTCCATCTTGAATTTTCAATATTTCACCCATTTGTTTAGGACCTTCAGGTTGATTATTGTCCTGTAGGAACCGTTTGGTTTTTTGACTAAGAAGATTTTTGAATAGTGGCCTTTGCATATTTCGTTGTGGGGAACTGGAGAAATGGCTCTCAATTTGAGTACCGTATATGTCGGCGTATAAGACGACTGGGCGTATAAGACGACCCCCAACTTTTACCCTTAAAATATAGAATTTAAGATATACTCACCATTTCGTGCAGGAGCGCTTCACTATGGCCATCGGCAGCAGGACCCAGGACTCTGTCTCTTTGAACTCGCGCATGCGCAGATAGGCTGCTTCATCGCGCGAGATCTGAGAGGCAGGGAATGAGAGGAAAGGGCGGGCCAGAGGATCTTACAGAGATGTTCCCTGGCGGCTAATACCGGCTTCCCTCAGATCCGTGGCGGATTCCGTGCATCCCGGGAGCCTGTGTACCGGACTGCAGGCTCACAAGGTAACACACAACCTGTGTGTAGACAATATGTAGACTAGGGATGTCACGATACCAGAATTTGGACTTCGATACCGATACTTCGTTTAGTATTGCGATTTCGATACCAATTTAGATACTTTTGCCAACAGTAATAAAAAAAAAATTCTTCCGTTTTCTGATGTGAGGCGCGACGTGTGATGAATTTTGAACGCGCCTGACATTAATAGTAATTAATCCCATCATGTTTCTCAGTCATATTGGGTTAATGTGCGAGGTACATGATGGGGTTAATTACTATTAATGTGAGGAACATGGAGGGTAAATTCATCGCACCTCGCGCCTCACATTAATAAGTGAATGAAAGCCGTGTTTATTTCATTTTTTTACAGCGTACACATCATAAATGATGCAAAAACATTGTTGTCCGCGCCATTACTGAATGTGTGTATTTTATGTATTGAGACTTATTTTAATGTTTATTGTAAAAAAAGGTGAAGGTGTATTTTTTTTAAAATTTAACAATACTTTGTTTTTACTTTATTTTTAAACTTTAATGTACTGACATATATCAGATATGTGCCAGTACATTAACCTGTGGACGGATAATACACAGGCAGTTGTTAGGACATACTTGGGTATGTCCTAACAACATGAAATATGGTAAGACAGCCCTGGGGACCGTCAATAGACCCTGGGCTGTCTGCCCATATATGGTATGGCCCTCGATCGCGTCACAGGAATTCCCTGTGACGCGATCCAGGGGCATCCCCCCTTCTCACTTTCCCCTGAATGCTGCAGTCAGCTGTGATCGCAGCATTCAGGGGAATAACGGCGGAGATGAGCGGTTTCTCTGATCTCCGCCGTTATAGAGCGGGGCTGCGGCTGTGTAATACAGCCATTGCCCCGCTCCTGACAGGAAGTGCGCGCGCGGTCAGCATGAGGTGATGCGGCCGGCGCTGCACTAATGAGCGGCAGTTCAGGCACTGAAGACAGAACATGGGGGTGTTTTGTAGCGCGCCCGCCATGTTCTGTCTCCAGTGCCGCCGCTCATTAGTGCAGCGCTGGCCGCATTGCATCATCCTGACCCCGCGAACTTATCATGACTCAGGAGCGGGGCTGTGGCTGAATTACACAGCCGCAGCCGCGCTCCCATACATTCATGTGTTACTATACTGAGCTGTGCGGCTGCAACGTGCATCCCTAATGTAGACAATATCCGGCATATAAGACGACCCCACACTTTTGACATTTTTTTAAGGGTGTAAAAAGTCGTCTTGTACGCCGATATATACGGTAGTTTCTGGACGTCCTGGATAAGGATCTGATTAAGGTCTTTTGCTTGGTACTGGGTTATTAGAAATTTCTCCGGAGGAATGGAGGAAAATTCTATTTTGTACCCTTCTTCTATGATCTTTAGAACCCAGGGGTTCTGGGTTATTCTCGACCATTTGGGATAAAATTGTAGGAGTCTTCCTCCTATGCTCTTGGCGTCATTGCTTTGAGGGCTGGAATGAATTATTTGGGTTAAGGAGATATCCTCGACCCCTTTTTCCTTTGGGGTAACTCCAGCGACCGGACTTCCCTTTCCCGCTGTAGTTCTGTAAGGTAGGATCCCTCTGTTGGCGAAATCTTCCAAACTGAGGGGGTTTTTTTGGTTTCTCTTCAGGAAACCCCTTTTTCCTATCTGCTGCACTCTCCAGCGTGTTATCGAGGAAAGGACCGAACATCAGAGACCCTGTAAACGGGATAGAACACAATTTGTTCTTGGACTTTGTATCTCCTGACCACATTTTGAGCCATAATGCTCTTCTAGCAGCATTTGAGAGCCCCATTCCTGGCAGCAAATCTAATAGATTCCGCTGAAGCGTCTACTAAGAATCCGGTTGCCATTTTTAGTATAGGTAGAGATTCTAATAGATCTTGTCGTGAGGTCTTCATCATCAGATGGGTCTCTAGCTGGTTTAGCCATATAAACATTGCTCTTGCTACTGATGTGGCCGCGATATTAGTCGAGATCAAGGCAGAGGAAGATTCCCACGCTCTTTTCAGTAGTCAGTCTGCCTTTCGGTCCATGGCGTCCCTCAACTGCGAGGTATCTTCAAATGGGATTGCGTTTTTTTTTAGCAACCCTGGCTACTGGGACATCTACTTTTGGGATCTCATCCCAAGGTTTAGTGTCTTCTGGATCAAAGAGAAGTCTGTTTTTTCTGAATCTTCCCATTCAGTTGTCACCATTCTTTTGAGATTTTCGTTTACCGGAAAAACCCTTGTTTTCTTTTCCGTTAGTCCTCCAAACATCTCATCCTGGATGGTATGTGGTTGGTCTTCTTCGGGAATATCCATGGTTTCCCGTATTGCTAGAATTAAGGTATCAGACATCTCGGAGAAGAAGAATTTTTTCTCTTGAGTTAGAAGAAGGAGAGGAACTCTTGCCTTCAACTTCTTCCACTCACCCTCCGATAGGTAATAACATTCCTGCTCCGAGTCAGACCCCTGAGAGGGAGGACAATATTTTTGATCCACTTCCATCCGTGGTCTTTTTGCCCGGGAGTGGGAGGGAGTTTCTTGAGGAGGGGCGAGGGAGGCTACTGACTGACCCACTTCTTCACGAATCATAACCCTAAGTTCAGACATGAACGTTGGTTGTTCCTCTTTTAGTATTTTTGCAATACAATCCTGACACAATTGTTTCCTATGGGACTCTGGCAATTTTTTTGCACAAGTCGCACATTTTTTAACCTTCTTTTTATCAGTTTGTCTCTGAGAGGAATCTTTTTCCTAGAGAAAACAGAAGGTAGGTAAAGTATGGTGTACATACATAAGGGGTCATAACCCTTCCCCAAGGGTGAGACTCACGTGACCCTGGGACATATCTGGAGTTCCATCAGGACGAGGAAGTTCCATACCGCGACAGGTAACAGGCAATGCAATATGCAATCCACAAAAATAATCCAAGTTAGAGTTATCAGCTCTAACTACATACCTGTGCGTGTCCCTTTAAATGCGGGCGTTTTGAATTTCCCGCCTTCCAAGATGGGCGCGGACCGGAATTAGCCCGACGTCATCTCCGGTCGGCTATTCGTCTCCAGCATGTTTTCCTTTGGAGTGCAGCCGCCATAGCCGGCGACTGAGGCTTGCTATGCGGTGCAGCGAGGATCCCTGCCGGTGCGTCCACGTTTATGGAGCTGCCGGTCCCCGCCTGGTCCGCGACCAGGCCGAAGCCTGCTTGGGAATCCCCAGCCCCCACACACTACCCGAACCCTGCCTAGGATTCCTCCGGTAGGTGTCTCAGGGTGGGAGCTAAGGGACCCCTCATTCGAGGGGTGTTAGCCTGGGCTTTAGGGGGAAGAGAAGGGGGAATGCACGGACCCCCCGATCTTGCCCCCTGCCAGAGTTTCTTTCCTGCAGTAACACAGGAGCGACGTCTCTCTGCTCCTGACCCTGTGGGGACAGGAAGAACACTGGCAAGGGGTGGTGGGAGGGGCCTTTTAACCTCTCTGTCTTCCTGTCCCTACAGAGGTCAATAGGGCAACCTCCTGTAGTGCTGTCATGAGGGATGTACTGGAAATACGCCATATGTGGTAATAAACTTCTGTTTGGACCCACAGCAGGGCTTAGAAGGGAAGGAGCGCTATTTGGCTGCTGGAGCTCAAATTTAGCTGAAATGGTTTTCGGGTGCCATGTCACATTTGCAAAGCCCCTGAGAGGCCAAAACAGTGGAAACCCCCAAAAGTGACCCCATTTGGGAAACTACACCACTTAAAGAATCTATCTAGGGGTACAGTAAGCATTTAGACCCCACAGAATTTATTAGAAATTTTTTTGCTTTTTATTTTCCGTTTTTTCCTCCCAGCTTTCCAAGAGCAATAGCATTTTTATTTTTCCGTCAGTAGAGTGGTGTGAGGGTCTATTTCTTGCGGGAGGAGTTGTAGTTTCTATTGACACCATTTAAAGTACCATTTAATGTACGGGGAAAAAAAATTCTTTGCAGGCTGAAAGGGGAAAAAAAAAACTGATTCTGCCATTATTTTTTGGGCTTTGTTTTTACTGCTATCACCGTGCAGTAAAAACGACAACTTAAATTTTTTCCTGCGACTCAATACTAGTACGGTGAGTCCAAAATATATATATATTTTTTTTATTTATTTTTTTACTACTTTTACAAAGTAAAAAAGATTAGTTTAAAAAAAAATACAAAATTGTTTGGTTTCACAATATTCCGAGAGGCATAACCATTTTTATTTTTTGGTCGATTGGTGTGAGGGCTTATTATTTGCGTGACGTGCTGTAGTTTTTATTGGTACCATTTTTTGGTACATACAACTTATTACATTTTTTTGTAAAGCCAAGGTGACAAAAAAAAAAGCGATTTTGTAGTTTTCAATTCTTTATTCTTCACGGCGTTCACCGTGCTAGTTAAATAATGGTATATTGTAATAGTTCAGACTTTTAGATACAGTGATACGAATTGTGTATTTTTTTTACATTACTTTAGAGAGAAGAAAATAAATGGGAAAAAGGGGTTTTCGGACCTTAAAATCGTTTTTATTTTTTTCACCAACAATAACTATTTACTTTTCTTTTTACACATTTTATTAATCCCCCTAGGGGACATGAACCAGCAATCAGTAGATAGCTGGTACAATACACTGCAATACTAATGTATTGTAGTAGATTGTCATTTTTACAGGCTCCTGTAACAGCACGATCGCTGTTCCTGTCCGTTAGTCCCGGGTGTCAGCTGTAATACACATCAGACACCTGCAACGTATGGCACGGGCTCAGTGCGTGAACCTGCTCCATACATCACCCCCCAGACCACGACATGCTATAAAGTCATGGTGCGCGAAGAGGTTGATGCCCAACGGATGGTGCAGAGTGAAAATTAAAATTTTCCACGGATATGCCATTTTAGCGCACTACATGTTATGCCCAGTTTGTGCCACTGAAGACAAATACCTCAAAATATTAACCAGGTTCTCCCGAGTATGGCGATGCAATATCTGTGGACATAAACTGCTGTTTGGGCATGCTGTAGGGCTCAGTAGGGAGGGAGCGGCATTTGGAGCGCAGATTTTGCTTGGTAGTAATTTTGTTTGGCGTTTTACTGGTATTTCAGTTTATAATGTGGGGGCATATGTAATCTGTGCGGAGTACATCAGGGCATAATACGAGGCTATAATAATGGGGTAAATAAATAATAATCTGAAGATATGTTGCCAGTGTCTCACTGACAAAAGCCCAATCTTATCCGCTTTTGGAACACTGCACATTTTGCATCGCCATATTCTGAGAGCCAGAACTTCTTTATTTTTTTTCCTTTACCGGAGCGGTGAGGGCTTATTTGTTGCAGGACAATCTGTAGTTTTCATTGGTACAATTTTGGGGTACATGCAAATTTTTCAGCAAGCAGGGTGACCAAAAACCATCAGTTCTGATAGTTTTTCATTTTTTTTTTCTTACGGCGTTCACCCTGGGCTATGACAATTTTACTTCATTCTGCCGGTCGATGCGATTATGGCGATACCAAATGTATATCGATGTTTTGCAGCGTTCGCTCAATAAAAACATTTACTTACAAAAAAATAGCGCAGTTTAAAGGCTTGTTTTTTGCGGGACTGGTTGTAATTTTTATTGGTACTATTTTGGGGTACATGCGACTTTTTATTCTATATTTTGGAAGGGGTGGTGACAAAAAAATAAATAAAAAAATAGTGATTCTGGCATTGTTTGTTTACTTTTTTTTGCGGTGTTCACCGTGCAGGAAAAATAAATATAGTTTCATAGCTTGGGTCGTTACAAACGCGGCGATACCGAATATATGTACTTTCTTTAGGTGTTCATTTTTTTTCCTATAATAAAAAGACTTCTAGGGGGAAAAAAATAAAAAGCATTTTTTTGTTTATGTCACTTATAACTTATTTTAAAACATTTTTATTATCTTTTTTTATTTTTTATTTGTCCCACTAGGGGACATTTAGACTTGCAGCACTGATCGCTGCTAGAATACATTACACTACCTACGTAGTGTGATGTATTCTGTCATTGTGGCGTGACAGGAGCCTACGACAAGAGCCTCATAGGCTTCCGTAAATGGAAGCCCGGTGGCTATTGCCTGGCCTTCGGTTGCTCCCGCAAATGCATGTGGGGACTACCGATCTGCTCTAAACCTAAATCAAAATCGACTGCCGCATCTAAGGGGTTAATTGCCAAAATCAGCGGAGATGGGCCGCTGATCGGCAACACAGAGAGCAGGGCAGAAACCCTGCACAGTTAAACACTGCCGAGGTGTAGTGTCGTGCAGCAGTTAACTGTGGTGCGCGAAGTTACTGCTCACCTGGACGTACATTTACGCCAAGGTGCACAAAAGGGTTAAAGTAAATGGAACTGAGCTGCAATACCACGCACAATTTGTGGACAGCTGTGGCTCTGTTCTTGGAAACAGACAAGCTTTTCTAATCCTGTACAACCACTTTAAGAAGACAGCGTAGCTCAGATCTGCACTGATTCTCCGCCTGGGTGCCCATAGACTGGGTCAGGGAGACAGCTGCGAGTCCCAGAGGTGGTACCCGCATCTTTGACACATTTATGGCATATCCTGTGGATATGCCATAAATGTCTAAGACGGGAATACCCCTTTAAATGTACAGAACAGAAAGTGTGCATATTAAAATCCCACAGGCTTGATGTAGCCCACAAAGTTTCACTCATTCTATTTTTAGTGTATATTGAACAAAGTAGTAAACCAGACTGGGAAATAACTACCTTTAACCTCTGGAGAAAAAGTGGCTGAATGGCGAGACACAAATAATTTCAGCTGATCGTCCAAGTTACAGATCAATGGATCTATGTCCCAGGAACAGAAACCTATGTAAAAAAAACAAAAAACTGGTTTATTGTACCTTGCAGTGAAATTAGAATATATTTTATAAGAAAGTTCACATTTTACAAACCAATAACAGATCCCCTTTCATAGGACCTCTGAGAAACGAGAAGTGGAGTCCCTTCTTCAGATATCTTCCATCAATATATTAAACATGGTTAGAGCAGTTCCTTTTTTATATATATATATATATATATATATATATATATATATCTATCTTAGTCTATAAATGCTTTACCAATATATCTGCCATTACAATTCTCACTAAAGTAGTTTGTCAGAATTTTCTAAAGATTATTGAAAAGCAAACAGTTTTTCAGAAATACAAAATTGGGGGGGGGGGGGGGGGGGGTGTATCACTGCTGTATACCTGGGCAGATTTGCAATCCCAGAGAACTGTAAGTGTCCATAATAGCCATCACACAGCCTTACTAGAGAGACAGACATAAGAAATTACCAAATATAATATATTGGTTTTAGGTAGAGATAGGTTGTTGGCATTTATCAGCCTTTATGTAACGAAAGAGCTTTTCAGGTCAACTAAAAAGTAGTATTGAGATCAAGGTTCTCCACTCTGGTCACGGCAATAAATAAATAGGAGTTTTTGGGCACTTCTTCAGACATCCCATGACAGGATTACGAAGGCAACTCTAACACAACATGGCATGACTTCTAAGACAGAAGATTAGTGTCTGGATAAAACTCCTATATGTCTAACAGTTTAACAGGATATTTTTATTTTTTTTAAAGGGTAACTAAACAATTACCAAACTTCTGACATGTCAGAAGTTTGTTGAACATTTAGTAACCCGTTAAGAGTGTACCACCGGTTATAAATAACTTCGCAAAAATCAAGAATTTAAGAGAATATAAGAAACTTTGGAGAGGCATTTTTATCTATTAAGATATATTACAGTTATACCAATTCCCTCATCCCTAGTTTTCCCAATGGTTTACTCAGAATTTACTCATAGAAGCCATATTCAGTGGGGCAGAGAAGATACAGTTGCTAAACTCCACTGAGAGATTAGCTTACAGCAGTCAATACAGGCCTATGGAGAGGGGAGCAGGGAGCAGAGTGAGAGAAAGACACAGGCAGCTTCTAGTATGTGTTTTACTGTCTCACCCCAGTGCTAGATTCTCAGCTACAATTCTCCTTACTGCTGTATAATGGATCAGGACTGTAGGCTGTGTATACGAGACTAAAGAGCTTGTCACGTCTCGGTCAAAATGTTGACGGACGTAAAAACCCAGCCTTGGCATGTCTCTTGCTTCTTCCTCCCTCTCCCCTCACAATAGAACTATATGGGCAGCAGTAAGCGGATCTCTGTGGAACTTCTATAAGTGAATTCTGAGTGAACAGTTAAGAAAACGGGGCGGGGTCTGATAACTGGAGAAAGAGGCTTTTTGGTCTAATAAGGTAGATTACAAGATTCTTATATTTGCTTGTACTATTGATTTATGGAAAAGTTTTAAAGTTGGAGGTACGCTTTAACAAGGCCAAATTTCCTTAAAACAAAAATGTCACATATTAGCCAACATTCACTTAGCCTGTTGTATCTTTTTTTTTTTTTTTTAAACTTTTTTTTATTGAGTTTTACATATATCTTTAACATACATATAATATAATATTATAGCAGAAATGTACAATACATCACATTATTTATACCCTGAAACTGGTACAGCTATGGTACATAGTCTTTCTTCCGCTGGTAAGTCCAAACTTTTCTAATTTATAGAGCTATTGCAGCTTTGGCAACAGATTACACATACAAAACCAAAAACATTTAACACATTAACTATGGTAGCCTAACCAATAATTCCTCATTTGTCTCTTCTCTTGCTCCTTTTATGTCTTGCTTTCAATGTGTTCCTATCTGACTGTTTGATTCTGCTGTTTTTAGTTTCCCTAATGTCCCTTTAATATCTTCGATGAGATACCATTTAGTTTGTCTAAAACCTTCCATCGTTTTTGCTATATCGGATTCTGTCATTTGTTCTAAAAATGGCCTCCATTTTCTAAAAAATTTCACCGTCCCCCGCTCTTTGTGCCTCAGTGCTTCCATTCTGTCCGAATGTAAATATCCATGTAGTTGCTGGACTAATTGTTCCATCTTTGGGGTGTTAGTTTCCAACCAATTTTTCAGGATGCACCTCTTGGCTATAAGTATTATTATGTGTGCTAACGGCGGTATGCGTTGCAATATTCCCTCTTCTGCAGTGTCCACTAACGCTATTGAATGAAATAATAACAGCGTCGGGCTCAATGGAATAGTTTTACCCCATAGCTTCTTGATATATGTTAATACTTCCGTCCAATATCCCTGAGTAGCCGAACACAACCAGATACCATGATATAAGTCTGTGTGCGGCTGAGCACACTTTGGGCAGGAATGCATCCTATTTGGATTTTCAGCTGTGGGTGGTATATTAAAAGCATAAATGGCTGCATGTATCAGTCTAAATTGTGTCTCCCTCCACACTTCATTAATCACATGCTTTCTCACTGTTTGCCATCCCTCCAGTAATTGTTCATTTATATCTGGGGTTTTGAAAATACGTCTCCAATATGGAAATTGATTTTTATTTTCTAGTTTTACATAAATACCTTTCATTGCCCGGTATAATTCCGACAGGGACTTCCTATGGGAATCTTCTCCCACTAGTGTATCAAAGGGATTGTCTATTATTTCTTTTTCTAAATTCCCCACCAGCTTCGTACAAAAAGCTCTAATTTGCATATATTGTAAAAAATGAGTTTGCTGAATTCCATATTCACTCCCCAGTTCTGTTAGCGTCTTTAACCTTGGTTCCGTCCCATGCAATACATGTTCTACTGTGTCTATCCCTTTGTTTTTCCATGCCTTAAATAGACTGCCCCGCCGGAAACCGGGCATCATTCCAAAGGGGTAAATACTTAGATAACTGGAAGGAAAGGCCCTGTTTTTTCCTCACTTCCTTCCAACACATTATTGTGTCACGTAATATGACTGAGGACTTGACCTTTTGAGGTAGGTGTCCTAGCTTAGTGTGTAACAAAGCCCGGAGATCATATTCTCCCGCCAGAGCCGACTCCAAGTTTCTATTCGAATAGTGGCTAGTTTTATGTATCCAGTCCAGGACATGGCGAAAAAGGCTAGCTATATTATAACCTCTCAAGTGTGGTATGTTCACCCCCCCTTGCCAATGATATCCCTGTAATTTTAGCAATGACACTCTAGGGCGCTTATTCATCCATATGAATTTCGTTATGGCCGAATTGAAGGCATTTACATCTTTATGTTTTAGCAACAGAGGCAGTGTTTGCAGTGGATATAGTAATCTCGCAAAGGAAATCATTTTGACCAAATGGCATCTCCCAAACATGGACAATGGTAAAGCCATCCATCTTTGTAGTTCCACTTTTATTTTGCTGAAAATGGGTTCGTAATTTAGTTGGTATAGCGTTCCTGTGCTCCGCCCTATATGTATTCCCAGATATTTTATTCGTGTTTTTGCTATTTTAATTCCCAGTCGCTGAAGGTTCTCGTCTGCTGTGTGATTATGATGTGTTAAACCTAAAAGTTCACACTTGCTTGTGTTAATTTTCAGTCCCGCATGCTTTCCATATTCCTGAATCACTTCAAATACTCTAGGCAAGTGCCTGGACGGTTGGGAAAGAAACAACAGAATGTCATCTGCAAAGACCGCTGTCTTAACTTCCATTTCGCCTACCTGGATCCCTGAGTATATCTGCCCTCGCTCCAGAACCCGTATCAGAGGCTCCAAAGCAAGGTCAAATAAAAGTGGTGACAAGGGACACCCCTGCCGTGTGCCTTTTGACAACTTAAACATTTTTGATCTAATGCCCGGAGTGCAAACTGCTGCTGTTGGATTATTGTATAGCGTTTTCAAATATACTCTGAATGCTCCTTGTATATTGAATTTATCCATGACCATATCTAACCACCTCCACTCAACATTGTCAAATGCTTTTTCAGCATCCAATAACACTATCGCTGCCTGGTTGTGTGACTTTACCTCGGCCCTTATCCCGTCCATGACTCCCAGTACCTTTCTTATGTTTGTCACTGCCGACCTGCCTTTTATAAATCCCACTTGTGAGGGACCCACCAATAATGGCATTATCTGAGCCAGTCTGGTCGCCATGATTTTCGAGATTAGCTTAAGATCCTGGTTAATTAACGATATTGGTCTATAGGAGCCCGGCAGTAACAAATCTTTCCCCTCTTTGGGCAACACTTTTATATACGCCATGTTTGCTGCTATAGGAATGCCTTCTCCCATTAACAATGAATTAAAGTATGTTAGTAACGGAGGAGTTACCTGGTCTTGCAATATTTTGTAGAATTCCGCCGGGTAACCATCAGGTCCCGGCGCCTTTCCATTTGCCAATGTCTTAATCGTCTGCTGTAGTTCTTCCTGCGTGATAGATGCATTCAGTTCCCCTAATTGTTCCTGGGTGAGTGTGGGCATGGGGAGATTAGCCAAAAACTGGCTTCCTTGTAAATCCCCAGGTCCCGCTGTGGAAGTATATAGCTGCTGGTAGAATTCCTCTAGTACAGCATTTATTTTCTTAGGGTCCGAATGAATCTGGCCTTCCTTATCCTTCATTTTAGTGATGTGTGTCTGCGGTCGGAACCCTCTAGATAACCCTGCTAGCATCTTTCCAGCTTTGTTACCATACCTAAAAAGCTTGGCTTCATAAAGTGATCTCCCAAACCTTTCTTTGTTTTCCAACCATGTCTCAAAATGTCTTCTGGCCTCTATCCATTTTAGCTTTTTTCCTGTTATAGGGTCAGCCAGAAAGGCAGAGTATGCAGCTCTAAGCTCGTCACTGCATTCTCTAAATTTCTGCTGTGTTTGTTTTTTCCTAAACGCTGCATATGATATGAGCCTCCCTCTTAATACCGCTTTCGCTGTTTCCCAATAAAGTGCCTGGTCAGTGACATGTTCTGCATTATCTATCGAATACTCCATCCACCATCCTTTTAACTTCTGTTGGAAATCTTCCTCCTCCGCCAGATGAGTTGGGAATCTCCACTGCGTGAAATCCCCCCTGGGATGTTTATCTATCAGTACCAGTCTCACTGGCGCGTGGTCCGAAATGATCATGTCAGTGATGTCTATTTGATCCAAGTACTGTAATAGTTGTTGACTCAGATATATGTAATCTATCCTAGACCAGGATTTATGGTATGGTGAGTAATAGGTGTATTCCCTATCATCTGGATGACTATATCTCCACCCATCCGTTACTTGTGTAATTTGCGCAAACTTCTCTAGAATACCATCTGTGCCTAATGCCGATGTCTGACTACTTCTCTTCCTATCTTCAGCCACACATTGTACTGAGTTGAAATCCCCTCCCACTAACTTCATTGCACACGTGTCCGCTAGTAATGTCGTCTGCAGGGTTTGGAAATAGGTGCGGTTATTTGTGTTGGGTGCATATATATTATAGACACTGATCTCTCCCAATTGCGTGTCTAATAATAATCTCATCATGCGTCCCTCCGAATCTACCTCCTGTGAGCACATCGTTGCGGCAAGATTTTTATTTATTAAAATCAGGACCCCGTTTTTTTTTTTTATCGCCGGTGAGCCGTATACCTGTCCCACCCAAAATTTTCGCATCCTGAAGAAATCTTTTTCCTCCAGGTGCGTTTCCTGGAGTAAGGCCAAATCTACCTTCATTTTACCCAGATGTCTCAGAACCATTGACCTTTTGTGTGGGGACAAGAGCCCCTTAACGTTCCATGTTACTACTTTCATATAGGATTCTTATGATATGTGCCTGTGTTATCATTTGATGTATCCCCATCCCCTAGGAGGAACCACTTCACAATCTTCCCTTCAATATGGCTACCATTCCACCTTAAACTCCAATTATAAACCAACAATTTAACTTTTTTTGTTGTCTTCTGACAACCTCCCTTCCCCCTGTTTTTATTCCTTTTGACTTCACTTTTTTCTGCCATGTGTTCTTCTTTCACCTACTTTTAAATCTGTCCTATGCAGCTTGACTTTCTTTGTCACATACTAGATTAACATTTGTAACATAACATATCTCCCGGATTCACAGATATATATCTATACATCCCACTTTGTCGTCCTTTTTTTACCACTTCCCTCCTTAATTATCCCAGAGGTAGATCTCGTCAACAAAATATATCTGGAGCTAAACATCTGTATTACTCACTACTCCCATAAATCGGACAGTCCACCATTTTCTGGCTGTGTGCCCAGGTTATCAGTGCCTCGGCGTCTGCGTCAGCCTTTTTTCTTTTGGCGGTTGTCCTTTCTGGTGCGACGTCTCTTGTTGCGTTCCACTTCTTGCGGGGTTGTTTTCTGCCGCGGTAGATCCCGGACCTTTGAGTATGTCCTTGTATACTGCTTCCGCTTCCCTATGATCCGTATAGACTTGCAATGTGCCACTTGGCGTTGTTACTTTTAAAATCGCCGGGTACTGGAGCTGAAACTTCATGCCTCGATGATGAAATGCTGTGCAGATTTTACTAAACAATTTTCTTTTCTTCGAGACTTCCGCTGAGTAGTCTCCAAATAACAGGACTGTGACCCCGTTTAATTTTACCGGCCCTCTTCTGGTCTTGTACTGACGTAACAGCGCTTCCTTGTCAGAGTAATCCAAGTAACGAACGATGACTTGTCTTGCCCTCTGCATCTGACCTTGCGGCTGCGTCAGCTTTTGTTTGTCTGGGCCCACCCTGTGCGCTCTTTCCACCTTGCACGGTCCATCCATGTTCAGCATCTTCGGGAGGTCATATTCACAAATGTTTTTTAAATGCGTTGCCGGCACTGTTTCTGGTATTCCCACCACCCGGACGTTATTTCGCCTTGATCTGTTCTCCAGATCATCTATTTTGGCCAGCATTTTTCCCTTCTCTGCTACCAGCTCCTGCAGTGTGCCATGAGTCTCTGCTGCCTCATCTTCCAGCATCGAGATTCGCTGCTCCACCTCATCTAGTCGTGTACCATGTTGCACAAGGTCCGCCTGTATCTCCTTCAAAGAGGCTGATATAGTACTGGCTAGAGTGTCCTGTATATCAGGCGTAATTCGTTTAGCCACTTCCATGGCCAGTCTTTTATAATCAATCTTCATTGAGGTCGAGGTCGAGGGCTCCCCTCCCCCTTCCCCCTCCGACATTTCATCCTCTTGTTCTGACGATGGGTGACTCACCGTCTGCTTATCTTTTCTGGTGACCGGTGGCATCGCTATGAGTTCTTCACAATAAATGTTTCTGTGTCAGATTCTATTTTTATTCCAGGTATATGAGTGCGTTTCTTGCCGTCTTATCTGCGCGCTAGTAACTCCTTCCGCCCAACCTGCAAGATGGCGTGGCCTCTCTCCTCTATGCTGCTTCGGCAATTTTGGCGCCAAATCGCGTACCTCTTGTCCGTTGCACCCCGCGCCGTGTCCCTCTGCCTTCCGTGCCCCTCTGCCTCCTCTCCTCAGTCAGCACTGCTCGGTGTATGAGTTTTTTTTTGTTTTTTTTTTTTGTGTTTGCTCTTTTAATGGCGTCTATGCCGTCTCACACCGAAGGTACCTTGAGGGTTGCTATGGCCGCCGCGCTTATGTCGGGACTCTTCCTCCACACTCCACGCAATCTGCCGGTGAGATGTGTGTCTTTCCCCGGTCAATACCGTAAGTTTGCTGGCTATGTCAGTCGGTTTGGATGATGTAGGGCTGGAGAGCTCCTTTTCACTCTCCTCGCATGGCAGCGCCGGAACCGGAAGTAGCCTGTTGTATCTTATGCCAGTCTAGGGACACACACACACAGTTTTAAAACATTTAAAATATGACATAAGTTAAGCATTTTCACCGTGTTTATTACATGAATTATTTTGTAGCTTTTTTTTCTATTAAGTGTCAATTTGTCCTTGCGTTTTTCCTGGTGTTTGATGTCCTACAGAGAAGCATTTGGGAAATTTAGTAATGGCCAACCTTCTAGCTAACCGAATATGCGCTGTCACACTGATGCTAGTTCAAATTGTGTCCCAAAATGTTTATTTTAAGAGTTATGAGCTTTCTCTTTCTGAATATGCAAATAAGGCTAAACTAGCCAAAGAAGCAGTCTTCCTGCGGGCGGTATTTGTGTTATCTGTATGATGCGGTCCAATCAGCATCATACAGTTTCTCCACTCCCCTGCAAAGTGCGATTTCAGCTTCAATCGTGAGATCACGCTGTCTTCACATTTCCGGACACAGGTCCTTCACCACATCACCTCAGCACTCATCCAAGAAAACTGTCTCTGCATCGAAGAAGTAGTCTACATTGTGGGGAGTCATCCAGGCGTGGCCAGAGTCTACGCAGAGAGTCTTCCTGGATGATAGTTGAGGCGATGTGGTTTAGAACCTGCAGTTGATCAGTCAGCCCAGTGATGACAATAGGTGCCGAGTCGTTCTTAAATGGGAACTCAATTTTTGTTCCAAATAATTAGGATTTTCTTCTGATGAAGATAAGCAGTGACTTCTGCCATATTTTAGTGAAGATTCTGGGGGCAGGTGAGAGGCCAAATGGTAAAGACCTGAAACTTAAAGGGAATGTGTCGCTAGAAATTTTTTATTTTTTTGTTAAACAATTATTTAAGTGATTACACGGTGTTTTAATTTTTTTTCACAGGATAGATTCTAATTTATAACATTTCCATGTGATGAGCCTAGAGGGAGTAATTCCAAAAATTGCAGCATGGTCAATGTGGTAAAGCAACCTCATTGCTTTATGGTGCAAATTTGGGGTAGACAAATTCTCCTCTAGTGTCCTTACACAATCCCCCTCCCTTATTCTGGCTAGTGCCAGGAGAAGGAGGGGCTTGCATCTTCAAACCTCCTACACTGTGTGCCGCCATTTTCTGAGCAACTGCACAGTGTAGGAGGATTAGATACAGGGCTCAGCAGACAGTATAACACGAACATAAATTACCTGCTTCTGCCGCCTCCGTTCCTATTCCTTGCGCCTTCGCTTCCTTGAACATATGGCCAGAAGTTGTCATCTTACTGTCCGGCAGCGGCTTCCGGTCCACATAAAAATGGCGCCGTATTTCGCTCTGAGAACGAGTTTCGTTTTGGTCTGCGTAGGAGCGGCGCATGCGCCGTTCCCACACAGATGGCGTACGCTGCAGTAAATGGAACGGCTCCTGTTTACATTCTTTATGGGGTTGTATGTGCCGTATTCCATCTCTGTATGTGTCGTTGATCGACACATACAGAGATGAAAAAAAAATGGCAGCCCCCATAGAGAAGTAAAAGTAAGTAAAAAGTAGAACACGAGAACACAAATGAATAAAATTTAGGTTAATATATTAAAAGCAATATGATTAAAAAAGAAAAAAAAAAAAAGTCTGAACTCCAGCTTGGGCGTTGTACAGAGGAGTATATGACGCTGACCAATCAGTGACCAATCAGCGTCATACACTTCATTGTTCCAGCCTATTACTACAGTGTGATTGTGCAGTGAAAAGCTGGGCTGGAACAATGAGAAGTGTATGACTCCGATAGGGCATGTCCCCCCCTTTCTGACCAATCTTCGCACATTTACGCCTCTGACCTCCCATTGACATCAACGGAAGGCAGAGAAAGTGTATTTTGCGCAGTTTTTTGCCCATAGCACTCAATGGGCAAGAGCGGAAAATCGCGGCAAACCGACGTGCAGGAAGGACAAAATCTGCCTCAAAATCCCAAACGGAATTTTGAGGCAGAGTTTTCCTCCTGCAAAGAACTCCATGTGAGCGAGGCCTAAGGGTACATGAACATTAACCCCTTAAGGAAGCAGCCTAGTTTTGGCCTTCCAGGGAGCCCGAAAAAAAACAAAAAAACTATTCCACAAAACCACCTGCAAACACCTTTAAGCATGGCTACTAATAGTTTGAATGGCAAAAAACAAAGTTTACATTACTTGTAGCACCACCATGTAATGCCAGAGCCGCTTGTTATCTTCTAGTAATAAAGGTGGGACTTGCAGCCTCAGCGTGCACTGTAAAGCTCCAAATCCCATCATCCACATCTATCCCCTGTGCTCTTCTATCCCTGCCCACGTTATACATGAGATGGGTAGCGTAATGCTGAGACAGCGGAGTGGAAGAAGGGGGCTGGCTTACTTCCTCAACAGTCACTGTGCCAGCCCCCTAACGGTCATGTGATTTGATGACGCGCCAACATAGAGAACCCCCTTGGTCACGTGGGCCCACGACACGGTGTCATCACTGCTGAATGAACTACAGGACTTCTGGGAACACGTAACTATTCTCAATCCGCAAACAATCACACTTTGGTAAGAAGTATATTAGTAAGTTACTTAATATAGAGTTTTGGATGATTGCCATATAATTTTATGGCGCTGGATAACCCCTTTAACCCCTTCCCGCTCCTTGACGTACTATTACGTCATGGCAGCTGTATCGTTCGCGCTCCATGCCGTAATAGTACGTCTCGGGAGTAACGGCCGTTTCGGCCGTCCTCCCGACACATACAGGAGCTGTGACGCTGCTGTCTTGTTCAGCAGCTGTCACAGCTCCTACAGCGGGGACCGATCGCTGTGTCCCCGCTGATTAACCTCTTAAAAGCCGCGTTCTATAGAGATCGCGGCTTTTTAGGGGTTAAGCTGCCATCGCCGGCCTGCTACGCGATAGCGGCCGGCGATGGTGACTATGGCAACCGGACACCAAACAATGGCGTCCGGCTATGCCATAGACGGAAGCCTAGTGGGTCCTGACAACGTCAGGACCCACTATGCTTGCTGTCAGTGAGTAGCTGACAGTTCTAATACACTGCACTACGCATGTAGTGCAGTGTATTAGAATAGCGATCAGGGCCTCCTGCCCTCATGTCCCCTAGTGGGACAAAGTAATAAAGTTAAAAAATTTTAAAAAAAAAAGATGTGTAAAAATAAGAAAATAAAAGATTTAAAAGTAATAAAAGTAAAAATCCCCCTTTTTCCCTTATCAGTCCTTTATTATTTATAAAAATATATAAACAAACAAATAAACTATACATAATTGGTATCGCCGTGTCCGTAACGGCCTGAACTACAAAATTATTTCATTATTTATCCCGCACGGTGAACGCCGTAAAATAAAATAATAAACCGAACCACAATCACAATTCTTTGGTCACTTCACCTCCCAAAAAATGGAATAAAAAGAGATCAAAAAGTCACATGTACCTACAGTTCGTTACGCAAAAAATAAGTCCTCGCACGGCTTTATTGATTGAAAAATAAAAAAGTTCTGGCTCTTAGAATAAGGTAACACAAAAAGTGAATGATTGTTTACAAAAAGTATTTTATTTTGCAAACGCCATAAGACATAAAAAAAACCTATAAACATATGGTATCGCCGTAATCGTATCGCCCCGCAGAATAAAGTGAATATGTCATTTATAACGCCACCTAAAAATAGAATAAAAACTGATCAAAAAGCCGCATGCACCCCAAGAAAACTACAATGGATTCCTCAAGGGGTCTAGTTTCCAAATTGGGGTCACTTTTGGGGGGTTTCCACTGTTTTGGCACCACAAGACCTCTTCAAACCGGACATGGTGCCTAATAAAAAGGAGGGCTCAAAATCCACTAGGTGCTCCTTTGCTTCGGAGGCCGGCGCTTCAGTCCATTACTGCACTAGGGCCACATGTGGGATATTTCTCAAAACTGCAGAATCTGGGCAATAAGTATTGAGTGCGTTTCACTGATAAATCCTTTTGTGTTATAAAAAAAATGGTATAAAGAGGATTTTCTGACAAAAAAAAATAAATGTAAATTTCACCTCTACTTTGCTCTAAATTTTTGTGAAACACCTAAAGGGTTCATAAACTTTCTAAATGCTGTTGTGAATACTTTGAGGGGTCTGGTTTCTAAAATAGGGTATTTGATAGGGGTTTCTAATATATGGGCCCCTCAAAGCAACTTCAGAACTGAACTGGAACCTAAAAAAATAAATAAATGAGGCAATACTTCGCTTCTTACATTATACTGATAATAAGCCGTGCCCACCCCGAGAGACCCCTATTAGACCGTTCCAGTGCCCGGTTTTCCCAAGCATACCCCCCAGAGAAGTGTATTTCTATTGATGAGTCCCTGGTACATTTTAAAGGGAGGGTTCAATTCCGCGAGTACCTGCCGGGTAAGAGGGTAAGGTATGGCGTGAAGATGTATAAGCTGCGAGAGTGCATCAGGGTATACCTACAGGTTTAGGATATATGAAGGAAAGGCCACCCCCAAACCAGACTGCATCCTGGACTACAATAGGTACATGGGAGGTATGGACTTGTAAGATCAAGCCCTGAAGCCCTACAGCGCCATGCGGTGTGGTATAAGAAGCTGGCCGGGCACATCATACAGATGGCATTGTACAATGCGTACATGCTACGTCGATGTGCAGGCCAGACGGGAACTTTCCTGGAATTTCAAGAGGTGATTATCAAGAACCTAATCTTTAGGGACCAAGAAGGGGGGGCACCCAGTACTTCTGGAAGCGAGCCCACACGCATCGTACCAGGGCAACACTTTCCAGGAGAAGTTCCCCAAACTGGCAAGAAGGGAAAAAGTCAAAAGAGGTGCAAAGTCTGCTATAAGAGAGCGATAAGGGATGACACAATATATCAACGTGACACGTGTCCCGAATAACCAGAGCTCTGTATGAAAGTGTTTAAAAATTTATCATACATCCCTTGGTTTAGAATTTACCCCAATTTTACTTACCCTGATGCACTCCGCACAGCTTATCCCCCCTCGTCTTTCCCCTCTGAGCCCTGCTGTGTGCCCAGGCAGCTGATAACAGCCACTTGTAGGGTATTGCCATACCCGGGAGAACCCACATTACAGTTTATGGGGTGTAGGTCTCCGGTCAAAATGCTCACTACACCTCTAGATGAATGCCTTAAGGGTGTAGTTTTTAAAACGGGGTCACTTCTTGCGGGTTTCAACTGTACTGGTACCTCAGGGGCTTCTGCATACATGACTTCGCACTAGAAAATCCCCAGTAGGCCAAATGGTGGTCCTTTCCTTCTGAGCCCTCCCATGGGCCCAAACGGCAGTTTATCACAACAAATGGGGTATTGCGGCACTCAGAACAAATTGCGCAACAGAATGGGGTATTTTGTGTCTTGTGAAAATAAGAAATTTTCAGCCAAAATGACATATTATTTGAAAAAAATAATTTTGTTTTCATTCCCAGCCCAATTCAAATAAGTTCTGTGAAGAAACTATGGAGTCTAAATGGTCACATTACCCATAAATGAATTCCTTGAGGGGTGTAGTTTCCAAAATGGGGTCACTTCTGGTGGGTTTCCATTGCTTTGATACCTCTGGGGCTCTGCAAATGCAACATGGCATCCGAAAACCAAACCAGCAAAATCTGGACTCCAACAAACATATAGCGCTCCTTTCCTTCTGAGCCCTCCCATGGGCCCAAACGGCAGTTTATTGCCACAAATGGGGTATTGATGCACTCAGGAGAAATTGGGCAACAAAATTGAGTATTTTGTTCCCTGTGAAATTAAGAAATTTTGGTAAAAAATTACATCTTATTGGAAAAAATGTCCTTTTTTTAATGTCACAGCCCAATTGAAATAGGTGCTGTGAAAAAACTGTGTGGTCAAAATGCTACCAACAACCATAAATGAATTCCTTGAGGGGTGTAGTTTCCAAAATGGGGTCACTTTTGGTGGGTTTCCATTGCTTTGATACCTCTGAGGCTCTGCAAATGCGACATGGCACCCGAAAACCAATCCAACAAAATCTGGACTCCAACAAACATATAGCGCTCCTTTCCTTCTGAGCCCTCCCATGGGCCCAAACGGCAGTTTATCACCACAAATGGGGTATTGCCACACTAAGGACAAATTGGGCAACAAAATGGGGTATTTTGTTCCCTGTGAAAATAAGAAATTTTGATCACAAATGACATTTTATTGGAAAAAATGACATTTTTTTCATTTCAGAGCCCAATTCAAATACGTGCTGTGAAAAAACTGTGCGGTCAAAATGGTAACAACAACCCTAAATGAATTCCTTGAGGGGTGTAGTTTCCAAAATGGGGTCACTATTGGGGGATTCCTACTGTTTTGACACCTCAACACCTCTTCAAACCTGGCATGCTGCCTAAAATATATTCTAATAAAAAAGAGGACTCAAAATGCACTAGGTGCTTCTTTGCTTCTAGGGCTTGTGTTTTAGTCCACGAGCGCAGTAGGGCCACATGTGGGACATTTCTAAAAACTGCAGAATCTGGACAATACATATTTAGTAGTGTTTCTCTGGTAAAACCTTCTGTGTTACAGAAAAAAAAAATGAATAAAATTGAAATTCAGCAAGAAAAATGAAATTTGCAAATTTCACCTCCACTTTGCTTTAATTCCTGTGAAATGCCTGAAGGGTTAAAAAAAACTTTCTAACTGCTGTTTTGAATACTTTGAGGGGTCTAGTTTTTAAAATGGGGTGTTTTATCAGGGTTTCTAATACATAGGCCCCACAAAGCCACTTCAGAACTCAAGAGGTACCTTAAAAAAAAGGCTTTTGACATTTTCTTAAAAATATGAGAAATTGCTGTTTATGTTCTAAGCCTTGCAACGTCCAAGAAAAATAAAAGAATGTTCAAAAAACGATGCCAATCTAAAGTAGACATATGGGAAATGTGAACTAGTAACTATTTTGGGTGGTATAACCGTCTGTTTTACAAGCAGATGCATTTAAATTCTGAAAAATTCAATTTTTTCAAAATTTTCTCTACATTTAGCAATTTTTCACCAATAAACACTGAATATATCTACCAAATTTTACCACGAACATGAAGCCCAATGTGTCACGAGAAAAGAATCTCAGAATCGCTTGGGTAGGTTTAAGCATTCCGACGTTATTACCACATAAAGTGAAATATGTCAGATTTGAAAAATGGGCTCTGAGCCTTAAGGCCAAAACTAGGCTGCGTCCTTAAAGGAACAGTGTCATGGCAAATAATTTTTTTTATATGTTAAAGATGTTAGTGCTTTAATAAAAACGTTTTTATTCATTTGTGTGTTTGTGTTTTACTTTTTCTTATTTTTACACTTTTTCTTCCCTATGGGGGCTGCCATTTTTTGTTCCATTTCTGTGTGTGTCGATTAACGACACACACAGACATGGAGTACGGCAGCCACAGTCCCATAGGGACTGCGAACGGCTCCCGTCCCATTCACGTCCGTGTACGGCGTCTGTGTGGGAACTGCGCATGCGCCGCTCCCACACAGTCCTATTCGAAATTGGCGCCGTCCGGCGCCATTTTCCTGTGGACCGGAAGTCGCGGCCGGACTGTAATATTACTACTTCCGGTCGCGGCTTCCGGACTTGTGCACATGGAACAGCGGCAGCAAACGGAGCGGACGGGCCAGAGGGAGCCACGGCGGCAGGAGCAGGTAAGAGATTTCAATGTATGTTAGTGTTTGTGTGTGTTTACTACTATATGTAAACCTACTACACTGTGGGTTACCTCAAAAAATGGCGACACGCAGTGTAGCAGGTTAAACCTTTCAAACCCCTCGTTTATCCCGGCACTAGCCAGGATAAAGGAGGGGGGGATGCTGAGAGCTCACTAGAGCGAGGGCTTTTAACCCAATGTTGCAATGCTGCAATTTTGGGAACAGCCCCATCTAGTGGCCAAAAATGGGTAGTATTATAAATTAGAAATAATTTATAATATTACATGGCTCGTGCCAAAAAAAAAAAAAAAAATTTGAACAATGTTTAATCACCCACACACTAAATGTTTAATTTTAAAAAAAAAAACATGTTTTTATGGCAACACCATGCCTTTAAGGGGTTAAGGCTCAGAGCCCATTTTTCAAATCTGACATATTTCAATTTATGTGGTAATATCATCGGAATACTTATACCTACCCAAGCGATTCTGAGATTGTTTTCTCGTGAGACATTGGGCTTTATGTTAGTAGTAAAATTTGGTCGATGTATTCAGTGTTTATTTGTGAAAAATAGCAGTTTTCGGAATTTAAATGTATCTGTTTGTAAGACAGAGGGTTATACCACCCAAAATAGTTACTAGTTCACATTTCCCATATGTTTACTTTATGTTGGCATCATTTTTTGAACATTCTTTTATTTTTCTAGGATACGTTACAAGGCTTAGAACATAAGCAGCAATTTCTCATATTTTGAATAAAATTTCAGAGCCACTTTTTTTTTTTTTGGTACCAGTTCAGTTCTGAAGTGGCTTTGAGGGGCCTATTAGAACCCCCCATAAAACACCCAATTTTAGAAACTAGACCCCTCAAAGTATTCAAAACAGCATTTAGAACGTTTCTTAACCCTTTAGGTGTTTCACAGGAATTTAAGGCAAAGTAGAGGGGAAATGTACAAAAATTTTTTTTTTTTGTCAGACAATCCTTTTTATTCCATTTTCTTCTGTAAAACAGAAGGTTTTACCAGAGAAACCCAACTTAATATTTATTGCCCAGATTCTGCAGTTTTGAGAAATATCCCACATGTGGCCCTAGTGTGGTAATGGACTGAAGCACCGGCCTCAAAAGCAGCACCTAGTGGATTTTGAGGCCTCCTTTTTATAAGGCTCCATGTCCGGTTTGAAGAGGTCTTGTGGTGCCAAAAAAGTGGAAACCCCCCAAAAGTGAACCTATTTGGCAAACTACACCCCTCAAGGAACTTATCGAGCAGTATAGTGGCCATTTAGACCACACAGGTGTTTTGCTGCATTTTGTGGAATTAGGCTGTGCCATTGAAAATCTAATTTTTAATTTTGACAAGGAATAAAGGCGAAAAAGCACCCCAACATTTATTAAAGCAATTTCTCCCGATTACAGCAATACCCCATATGTGGTCAAACTGCTGGTTGGACAAACGGCAGGGCTCAGAAAGGCAGGAGCGCGATTTGGCATGTAGATTTTGCTGGATTGGTTTCTGGGCGCCATGTCACATTTGCAGAGCTTCTGAGGTACCAGTGGAAGGGAACCCCATAAAAGTTACCCCATTATGGAAACTAGACCCCTTGAGGAATTCATTGTAGTTTCCATGGGGTGCATGCAATTTTTTTTTTATCAGTTTAAATTCTATTTAGACGTGGTGACTAAAAAACAGCAATTCTACTATTGTTTTTGTATTCTATTTTTTTTTTTACAGCGTTCACCGTGCGCTATAAATGACATTCACTTTATTCTGCGGGGCGATACGATTACGGCGATACCATATGTTTATAGGTTTTTTTTATGTCTTATGGCGTTTGCACAATAAAATACTTTTTACAAAAAAGTGTTTCTTTATTCTAAGCGACAGAACTTTTATTTTTCTATCAGGAAAAACGTGCGAGGACTTGTTTTTTGCGTAACGAACTGTAGTTTCGATCAGAACCATTTTTAGGTACATGCGACTTGTTGATCTCTTTTTATTCCATTTTTTGGAATGTTTTTTTATTTTCTTTTACGCCGTTCACCGCGCAAGATATATAATGATATACTTACGTAGTTCAGGCCGTTACGGACGCTGCGATACCAATTATGTATAGTTTATTTTAATAATAAAAGGACAGAGAGAAAGGAAAAAAGGGGGATTTTTACTTTTAAACTTTTATTTTTACACAGCTTTTTTTTACTTTGTCCCACTAGGGGACTTGAGGGCAGGAGGCCCTCATCGCTATTCTAATATACTGCACTACATGCATAGTGCAGTATATTAGAGCTGTCAGCTACTCACTGACAGCAAGCATAGTGGGTCCTGACTGTCAGGACCCACTAGGCTTCCGTAAATGGCATAGCTGGAGGCCATTATTAGGCCTCCGGTTGCCATAGCAACCATCGCCGCCCGCTATCATGTAGCAAGCCGTCGATGGTGGCTTAACCCCTAGGAAGCCGCGATAGCTATTGAACGCGGCTTCTAAGTGGTTAATCAACGGGGACACCACGATCGGTCCCAATGTAGGAGCTGCGGCAACCGCTGTACAAGACAGCAGTTCTCACAGCTCCTGCATGAGTCGGGAGGACGGACGAAATGGCCGATCCTCCCGTGATGTACCATTAGGTCATGGAGATCAAACAATGTGCTTACCACGACGGAATAGTACGTCAAGAAGCGGGTAGGGGTTAAAGAGTAGGGGGTCCTCCAAATCGCTTGCCACAATTAGTCAGAATAGTGAGCGACTGAAAAGAGCAGCTCACACTCTTATATCACATGGCGTCTATTCATTTGAACGGGCATTATGTAATACGACATTCTCCCTACAGCGGGGAAACATGCAGCCGCTCAAAGCATTCACCAACAACGTCAGCTACTCACTGGGGATTTCCACATCCAAACCTACAGCCATCAGCCGGTTGCCAGGGTGGCAACTTTTTGAAAAAAGGTTGACTAGTTGTGTCAACCCTTTCAGGCCAAATGCACACGAGGCGTATTACGTGCGGCTTTGCAGCGCATATTTTAATGTGACAAATCTGTAGGGTAATACAGTACAAACAAAGGATTTTTCAAGAAACCTCATCTGCATGTTGCAGATTTTTTCTGCACGTAAATTGACCTGCGATGCATATTTTAAAATCCACAACATGTAAATATATATTGCATTTCCCTTGTGAATTTTATCTGACTAGTTTTAGAGAACGCGCCAAAATCCACAACATAAAAATGCACCAAAGAGTAAAAACCGCACCTCAAGACGCATTAAAAAAAAAAAATTAGGCCGGATTCACACGAGCGTGTGCCTTTTGTGCGCGCAAAAGGTACTTAACAGCTCCGTGTGTCAGCAGCGTATGATGCGTGGCTGCGTGATTTTCACGCGGCCGCCATCATTATGACACTCTGAATGAAAACAGAAAAGCACCACGTGCTTTTCTGTTTACAAACATACATAGTTTTTACTGCTGTTGCGCGAATGACGGGCGTCACACGGAAGTGCTTGAGTGTGCTGCGCGTGATTTTCATGCATCCATTGACTTTAATGGGTGAGTGATGCGCGAGAAACGCACAAATATAGGACAAGTCGTGCGTTTCACGCAGCGGACATACGCTGCGTGAAAATCACGGACTGTCTGCACGGCCTCATAGACATAGGTCCGTGCGAGGCGCGTGAAAATCACGCGCGTTGCACAGACGTATATCACGTTCGTCTAAATAAGCCCTTAGATGCGGATTTTAATGCAGATTTTCTGCACAAAATTCTGCAATGTGTGAATGTAGCCTTAAAGTAAACCTATGTCAGAAGAATATTAGAGGGTGCCTGAGTGCGGAGACCCCCACCGATTGCTAAAACAAAAAGGACAGAAATACTCAGCTGAGCCACCAGAAATCTATCAGAAGTTTAAAGGATAGTTCCCCATTAGGCTGGGTTCACACACAGTTTTTTTGCAAGGAGAAAATCTGCCTCAAAATTCCATTTGGAATTTTGAGGCAGATTTTGCTCTGCCTGCACGCCTATTATGGCGGCGTTTTTAACCCGCGGGCGTTGAGCGCCGCAGGCAAAAAACGCCACGCAATACGCTTCCTCTGCCTCCCATTGATGTCAATGGGAGGTCAGAGACGTAAACGCCCAAAGATAGGGCATGTCGTTTCTTTTTCCCGCAAGCTTTTTTTTCCGCTTGTGGGGAAAAAACGTTTCCGCCTATTGAAATCAATGGGAGGCATTTTCGTTTTTTGGTACGTTTTCCGACGCGGTTTCCGGGTCAAAAAAACCCTGTGTGTACTGACTGACGGAAAAAACGTCTCGTGGGGAAAAACAAGGGACATGCCCTATCTTCGCGCGTTTACGCCTCTGTCCTCCTATTGACATCAATGGGAGGCAGACAGAGCGTATTTCGCTGAGTTTTTTGCCCATAGCACTCAATGGCCGCGGGCGAAAAACGCCGGGAAAATCGCTGCAAACGACGTGCAGGAAGGACAAAATCTGCCTCAAAATCCCAAACGGAATTTTGAGGCAGAATTTTCTTCCTGCAAAAAACTGTGTGAACACAGCCTTTAGGCTATGTTCACACGGGGTCTTTTGCCGAGTTTTTTGACGCGGAAACCGCGTCGCAAAACTCGGCAGAAACGGCCCGAGAACGCCTCCCATTGATTTCAATGGGAGGCGTCGGCGTCTTTTTCCCGCGAGCAGTAAAACTGCCTCGCGGGAAAAAGAAGCGACATGCCCTATCTTCGGGCGCTTCCGCCTCCGACCTCCCATTGACTTCAATGGGAGGCAGGAGAAAGCGTGTTTTATGCCCGCGGCGCTCAATGGCCGCGGGCGAAAAACGGCGCGATAATTGCTATTCACACGGAGTATTTTGGGGGAGGAAAATCTGCCTCAAAATTCCGTTTGGAGCTTTGAGGCAGATATTCCTCCCCCAAAATACTCCGTGTGAACATAGCCTTAAGGCTATGTTCACACGGAGTATTTTGGGGGAGGAATATCTGCCTCAAAATTCTGTTTGGAACTTTGAGGCAGATATTCCTCTCCCTGCACGCCGATTTTCGCGGCGATTACCGCGCCGTTTTTCGCCCGCGGCCATTGAGCGCCGCGGGCATAAAACAGCGAGAAATACGCTTTCTCCTGCCTCCCATTGAAGTCAATGGGAGGTCAGAGGCGGAAGCGCCCGAAGATAGGGCATGTCGCTTCTTTTTCCCGCGAGGCAGTTTTACTGCTCGCGGGAAAAAGACGCCGACGCCTCCCATTGAAATCAATGGGAGGCGTTCTCGGGCCGTTTTTGCCGAGTTTTGCGTCCAAAAACTCGGCAAAATACCCCGTGTGAACATAGCCTTACCTACAGCACGGCTCAGAGATCTCAGAAAAAACAAAGTACCACTAACAACAACAACAGTTTGCATAGGCCTTGTTCACACACAATTTTTTTGGAGCTGGTTTTGATTCGGAAACCGCATCGGAATAAGCACCAGAAAACGGTCAAAATTGCCTCCCATTGGATTTCAATGGAAGGAAGATGCGTTTTTTTTCACCAGGTGGCGTTTAGGCGCTCGTGGGGGGGGGGGGGGGGGGGGGAGAGCAGCATGTCCTCTTTCTTGCAGCAGTTTTCAACTCTGGAGGCAAACATAACAAAAAAAAAAACAGCTAGTTTGAACAATTTTCACCCGTGGTCCTTGCATTAGCTTCAATGGCAGCAGGCAAAAAGGGGACACCAAAACTGCAGCAAAAGAGCACAGCCAGGTTAAAATCTGCCTCAGAATTCCTGAAGCAGTTTTTTTTCTGCCTGCAAAAAACTGTGTGAACAGGGCTTTAGAATTTGATATGAGATTTTCAGTGACATCTGAGCTTTGCCAATGGGGATAACCACTCTTATAGAGGATGTCTTCTGGACACCAAGATCCTTTTTATTGGATTTCCACTTCTATCATTGCGTCTATCGATGGATAAAGAACGAGTCACACTTCATTACAAGGAAATTCAGACACCTGAATAAACACACATTCACACCGTCACCGCATTCACACCGTCGTGCCTGCACTCCAGCCAAGCAACTGTATTGACATAGTGCGACCTCTCCAAAGTCACTTCACTTCTAACAGAACCTACATGAACCTATAGCATGCATGAAACGGGGTGCATGAGAGTCAAGTAATATGGGGAGCACGTCATTTTACATGCATACACTAAAGAATAACGCTATATGTGTACTGTACTGGAGGAGGCGAGCGAATATGTGCGAGCCATCACCGCGCCAGTCACACCCGGCTCCACCCCAGGTTCTCACCTCTCTTCAGCTCACTCGCTACCCGCCTCACCAGGCCGGGTCCCCGATACAACTGCCCACATAGCACAAGACTCGTGCAGCACGGATGCCCGGGACCCGCCCGAGTAGCCGCCATCTTGCAAGTGACATCAACACGCAAAGCTGGACGGAGAATGAAGTCAGCGGCAGCCGGGGACCAGAACACGCCCACTGAGGCCCCGGTTACGCCCCCTGTATACTGACACACACGACCCTCAGCTGCTCAGGGCGTTCACACAGTGAACGGTTTATGAGTACCGTCCCTCTGAGGCTGCCTGGTCTGCGGTTTCTAAACTGAGACTTCAGAGTGATGTTCTGCCGATCATTACAGTCAATTACATGAATTTACGCCATGTGTGTCTGAAATAGCTTGTTACTCGAGACAGCACGGGCGACATAGTTTGAATGAGGATTTTATGCAAAGTGTCTGTTTCCTATAACAACCAATTAGATCACGGTTTTTATTTTCAAACCTTCTCTTGAGAAATCAAAGCTGAAATCTGACTGGTTGCTATGGTCAGCACTGACACGATTTATGCAAACTGTTGTAACACGTCAGTGTTCCCTATGACTTAATTCTGGTACTGCCATAACAATCATATTTCATTTTTCCAGACCAGGTTTAAAAATGAAAGATGTGATCTGCTTGTTTGATATCACTGACACTTTTTCTTAGAACAGTTTTATTTTAATAAATTATTTCAGTTTTTAATCGAAACATCGCGTCTGCACTAGCACATAATCTAAGGCCCTCTTCACATCTCCTTTCTGAACTATGTTTATAATGTGCTTCGGGAAATCTCCTGTGGTACACAATAATTCTGTCCCTATGGCTCCATTAGCCCCACGCAGGCCAAAAAAAGTGACCTTTTGGCCTCCATCGGGTTAGTATATGTCAGTATACCTATTTTAAGGGTGGAATAGCGTAGTAGACTACGCTTTCATCCTGAGGAATCCCGCAAACAATACTATGCGGTTTATGTTTTATTAATATAGGAGCCTATGGGTGAAAGATTCCACTGTATGGCATCTGTCACAGGTATACATTAAACGTATACATCGGGAATATCCAGTAACACTGGAGTTACCTGCACAGGGCCGCAGGCAGCACCGCTGTGTTCAGGAAGCACTCTGCCAGGAAACTCTGTCCCTGAGGAAGCTCCTAATGTCATATATATTCCATATGTGCATTCAATTTATGTCCCGAAAGACAGAGGGTATTCCTTTGCTTTTGAGTCCCATTGTGTTGCCAAACAGCAGATTACGGCCTAAAGGGGAGTAATTTTGAACACAAGAGAAACAGTGCAATAATAATTGAAGTACATTTCCTCAGTTTCATGTACTGAATACGAACCAAAATGTCCTATAAATGACGCATGTGTGCAGCGGTTATGCATGTATTCCACAAAATGTGGGATCAAACTACTTACCACACCCCCTAAATAAATTCCTTGAGGCGTGTAGTTTCCATAATGAGGTAACTTTTTGGGGGTTTCCATTGTACTGGTACCTCATGGGCTTTGCAAATGTGACATGGTACCTGAAAACCATTCTAGCAAAATCTGTGCTCCAAAAGCCAAATGGCGCTCCTTCACTACTGAGCCCTGCCGTGTGCCCAGGCAGCAGATAATGGCCACATGTGGGGTATTGCAATACCCAGGAGAACCTGCATAACAAGTTATGGGCGGAGTGTCTCCGTTAACACAAGCTGGGCACAACATATTGGGCACTGAAATGACATAATTGTGAAAATGTATGCTTTGCGTCTAATTTTGGAAAACTCCTGTGGGGTCCAAATGCTCACTACAACCCCGATATAAATGCCTTGAGGGTTGTACCTCATGGGCTCTGCAAACACAACATTGTGCCCGAAAAATATTCCAGCAAAAGCTGTTCTCAAAAGCCAAATGGTGACTCTTCCCTTCTGTGCCTATACAGCAGCTTACGACCATATGGGGGGTTTCCATTGTACTGGTACGTTAGGGGCTCAATAAATGTGACATGGAACCTGAAAACTATTCCAGCAAAATCTGTGCTCCAAAATCTAAATGGTGTTCCTTTCATTCTAAGGGTATGTGCACACGAGAAGTGGCTTTTACGTCTGAAAAGACAGACTGTTTTCAGGAGAAAACAGCTGCGTCGTTTCAGACGTAAAAGCTCCTCCTCGCATTATGCGAGGCGTCTTTGACGCTCGTAAATCTTGAGCTGCTCTTCATTGACTTCAATGAAGAACGGCTCAAATTACGTTGCAAAGAAGTGTCCTGCACTTCTTTGCCGAGGCAGTCAATTTACGCGTCGTCGTTTGACAGCTGTCAAACGACGACGCGTAAATGACAGGTCGTCTGCACAGTACGTCGGCAAACCCATTCAAATGAATGGGCAGATGTTTGCTGACGTATTGTAGCCGTATTTTCAGACGTAAAACGAGGCATAATACGCCTCGTTTACGTCTGAAAATATGTCGTGTGAACCCAGCCTAAGTCCTGCCATGTCCAAAAAGCAGTTTATTACACATATGGGCTATTGCTGTGCTCAGTAGAGTTTGATATACAAATGTTGGGGTGCTTTTTCTCCTTCATCTATTGTGAAAATGATAAAATCTGAGCTAAAACTACATTTTATCCGAAAAAAATTAGATTTTCATTTTCACCGCCTAATTCCACTAAATTCAGCAAAAAACCTGTCAGGTCAAAATGCTCACTATACTCTACGATAAACTCCTTGAGGAGTGTAGTTTGCCAAATGGGGTCACTTTTGGGGAGGTTTCAATGTTTTGGTCCCTCAGGGGCTTTGCAAGTCAACATGGTGCCACAAATCATTACAGCTAAATTTGAGCTCCAAAAGCCAAATGGTGCTCCTTGCTTTCTAAGCCCTGCCGTGTGTCGAAACAGCAGTTTATTACCACATATGGGGAATTGCCGAAATCGGGAGAAATTGCTTTTCAAATGCAGGGGTGCTTTTTCTCCTTTATTTCTTGTAAAAATTAAAAAAAATTTAGATTTTAATTTTCATGTCCTAATTCCATTACATTCAGCAAAAAACCTGTGGGTCAAAATGCTTACTATAATTCACTGTATTTCTTCGATATATATTAACTTGTGCTCCCACAAAGCATAGGAAATTGTAATTCACTGAAGTGATATATGAGTAAAACGTATAAATTTTATTTCATAACTCTCTAAAAACAGGGGTATAGTCACCACTGTGAAAAGCCCCACCGTGTGCATTAAAAACGTATTAAACACATACTCCAAGTCCTGGTTCGTTTGTGAACCCTCTCTGACTGGGTATACTTGAAAGATGCAAAATATGGGATCAACGTTTCAACATTGGTGTAACAGTGGATTAGACCCTAAAACACACCGGAGCCTGCAGTTACCGCTCCTAAATCTCCTGGTGCTAAGGTACACAACAATGCCACTGTTCCCTACGCTATGATCCCTCACTAACCTGACCCTACGCGTTTCTATACATATCATCAGGGGTTTGTAACTTGGTCATTCTGGCTAGGATGCCAGCGATATTAATTCATTAGCAGATATTCTGCTGTACAACACGGAAGCGTGCACGCATAGATGTCAGCGGCCAATTTAGATTTTAATTTTCATGTCCTAATTCCATTACATTCAGCAAAAAACCTGTGGGTCAAAATGCTTACTATACCTCTAGATAAATTTCTTGAGGGGTGTAGTTTGCCAAATGGTGGCAAAAGGTGTCTTGTTGGGGGCGCTTCCACTGTGTTGGCACCACAAGACCTCTTCAAACCTGATATGGTACTTAAGATATATTCTAATAAAAAGGAGGCCCCAAAATCCACTAGATGCTCCTTTGCTTCCGAGGCCTGTGCTTCAGTCCAATAGCACACAAGGGCTACATGTGGGGTATTTCTAAAAACTGCAGAATCTGGGCAATAAAGCTTGAGTTGCGTTTCTCTTGTAAAACCTGTTACAGGAAAAAAATAGATTCTAATGTATTTTCTGCAAAAAAAATTTAATTTGTAAATTTCACCTCCACATTGTTTTAATTCCTGTGAAACGCCTAAAGGGTTAAGAAACTTTCTAAATGCTGTTTTGAATACTTTGAGGGGTGCAGTTTTTAAAATGGGAAGATTTATGGGAGGTTTCTAATACATAGGGCCCTCAAAGCCACTTTAGAACTGAACTGGTCCCAAAAAAATTGGTTTTGGAAATTTTCTTGAAAATGGGAGAAATTGTTGCTGAAGTTCTAAGCCTTGTAACGTCCTAGAAAAATAAAAGGACGTTTAAAAAATCTTGCAGACATATGGGAAATTTTAACTAGTAACTATTTTGAGTGGTATTACTATCTGTCTTAGGCCGGGTTTACACGACCGTGTGCGTTTTGCGCATGCAAAAAACGTGGCGTTTTGCGTGCGCAAAAGGCACTTAACAGCTCCGTGTGTCATCAGCGTATGATGCGTGGCTGCGTGATTTTCGCGCAGCCGCCATCATTATGACACTTCGTTTGGATGTTTGTAAACAGAAAAGCACGTGGTGCTTTTCTGTTTTCATTCATCCTTTTCTGACTGTCAATATGATTGGGTCTCATTCATTCCCCTCGCCGAATTTTCCCTTAATAACCGGGTCAGTAACTCGTCAGGGGTCTCCCCCTTTTTCTGTAATTTTGGGTTTAATCCACGGTTCTCCTCCGTTTCACCTGGTAGTTCCAACAATCCCGAGGTAGAGGTCGTTCATCGGGAACTGTGCACAGTCTGGGCCCAGGTTCAGAAGAACCTAGAGGCGTCCCAGAGCATACAAAAAACTCAGGCAGATAGAAGACGTTCTGCTAACCCCTTGTTTATGGTCGGGGATCTGGTGTGGCTATCGTCAAAGAACTTGCGCCTTAAAGTCCCATCCAAGAAGTTTGCTCCCCGGTTTATAGGGCCGTACAAGGTCATTGAAGTTCTCAATCCTGTCTCCTTCCGACTGGAGTTGCCCCCATCTTTTCGAGTACACGACGTGTTTCATGCCTCCCTCCTTAAACGCTGCTCCCCGTCCTTGGCTCCCTCGAGGAAACCTCCTGTCCCCGTTCTCACCCCTGAGGGGGTAGAATTCGAGGTGGCCAAGATTGTGGACAGCAAGATGGTCCAAGGCTCCCTCCAGTACCTGGTCCATTGGAGAGGATACGGGCCTGAGGAGAGGACTTGGGTACCCGCCCAGGATGTTCACGCTGGGGTATTGGTCAGGAGGTTCCACCTTCGTTTCCCCAATAAACCAGGTCCATCTAGAAAGGGTCCGGTGGCCCCTCATAAAAGGGGGGGTACTGTAAAGGATCTGCCAGGCACAGCTTCTGTGTCAACGCCCATAGGTAATCAGTCTGCACCTGCTTCTATGTCTGTGAGACTGACTCCATCTTCCACCACTCAGGATGGCAGGCTTAGGAGTGGGAGAGCCTATCACAGCCTGGCCAGACGGAGCTAGCTCCCGCCCTCTGTCTATTTATACCTGCCTTTCCTGTTCCTCCTTGCTTGTGATTCTTCTCGTTTGGTTTCCTGGCCCTGCTGCAGCTTCTTTAACTACTTGACCCTGCTTCATATTGACCCTGGCTTACTGACTACTCTCCTGCTCTGCGTTTGGTACCTCGTACAATCCTGGTTTGACTTTGCTTGTTCACTACTCTCCTGCTCTGCGTTTGGTACCTCGTACACTCCTGGTTTGACTCGGCTCGTTCACCACTCTTGTTGCTCACGGTGTTGCCGTGGGCAACTGCCCCTTTTTCCTTGCTTCTGTGTACCCTTGTCTGTTTGTCTGTCATGCACTTATTGAGCGTAGGGACCGTCGCCCAGTTGTACCGCGTCGCCTAGGGAAGGTCGTTGCAAGTAGGCAGGGACTGAGTGGCGGGTAGATTAGGGCTCACTTGTCTGTTTCCCTACCCCCATCATTACAGTGTGCTTTTGCCCATATTAATCTTTTCCTTTTATTAGCCAGTCTCAGATATGGCTTTTTCTTTGCCACTCTGCCCTCAAGGCCAGCATCCCGGAGTCGCCTCTTCACTGTAGACGTTGACACTGGCGTTTTGCGGGTACTATTTAATGAAGCTGCCTGTAATGGTGGGGGGGGTAGGGAAACGGACAAGTGAGCCCTAATCTACCCGCCACTCTGTCCCTGCCTACTTGCAACGACCCGCCCTAGGCGACGGGGTACAACTGGGCGGCGGTCCCTGCGCTCAGTAAGTGCATGACAAACACGACAAACAAACAAGGGAATACAAGCAAGGGAAATGGGCAGTTGCTCGCGGAAACACCGTGAGCAACAGAGTAGTGAACGAGCCGAGTCAAGCCAGGAGAGTGCGAGGTACAAAGCGAAAAGCAGAAGAGTAGTCGGTAAGCCGGGGTCTGTATGGAGCAGGATCAAAAAGTAGCAGGAGCTGTAGCTGGGCCAGGAAACCTCAAGGAAAGAATTCACAAGCACAGATGGACAGGAAGAGCAGGCTTAAATAGACCGAGGGCGGGAGCTAGCTGAGTCTGGCCAGGTTGCGATAGGCTCTCCCACTCCTAAGCCTGCCAGCCTGAGTGGAGGAAGCTGGTGTCTGTCTCAGGGATGTACACTCAGGTGTTGACTGATTAATTCTGGGAGTTAACCCCGAAGCAGTGCCTGGCAGATCCTTTACAGTACCCCCCCTTTTATGAGGGGCCACCGGACCCTTTCTAAGTGGACCTGGCTTACTGGGGAAACGCAGGTGGAACCTCCTGACCAATACCCCAGCGTGAACATCCCGGGCGGGTACCCAAGTCCTCTCCTCGGGCCCGTATCCTCTCCAATGGACCAGGTACTGGAGTGAGCCTTGGACCATCTTGCTGTCCACGATCCTGGCCACCTCAAATTCCACCCCCTCAGGGGTGAGGACGGGAACAGGAGGTTTCCTCGAGGGGGCCAAGGACGGGGAGCAGCGTTTCAGGAGGGAGGCATGAAACACGTTGTGTATACGAAAAGACGGGGGTAACTCCAGCCGGAAAGAGACAGGACTGAGGACCTCAATGACCTTATACGGCCCAATAAACCGGGGAGCAAACTTTTTGGACGGAACCTTGAGACGCAAGTTCCTGGATGACAACCACACCAGATCCCCGACCACAAACAGGGGGTTAGCAGAACGTCTTCTATCGGCCTGAGCCTTCTGTATGCTCTGGGACGCCTCTAGGTTCTTCTGAACCTGGGCCCAGACTGTGCACAGATCCCGATGAACGACCTCCACCTCGGGATTGTTGGAACAACCAGGTGAAACGGAGGAGAACCGTGGATTAAACCCAAAATTACAGAAAAAGGGAGAGACCCCTGACGAGTTACTGACCCGGTTATTAAGGGAAAATTCGGCGAGGGGAATGAAAGAAACCCAATCAAATTGACAGTCAGAGACAAAACATCTTAAGTATTGTTCTAGAGACTGATTAGTCCTCTCCGTTTGGCCATTGGTTTCAGGATGGAAAGCAGAGGAGAAGGACAGATCAATCCCCAACTTATTACAGAAGGCTCTCCAAAACAATGAAACAAATTGTACCCCTCTGTCAGAAACAATATTGACGGGGACCCCATGGAGACGCAGGATGTGTTTGATAAACAAGGTAGCCAACGTCTTGGCGTTGGGTAGTTTCTTGAGGGGCACAAAGTGGCACATTTTACTGAAGCGGTCTACCACCACCCACACCACCGACTTGCCTTGGGATGGAGGCAAATCGGTGATAAAATCCATGGAGATATGTGTCCAAGGTCTCTGGGGAATGGGCAACGAACGCAGTAAGCCCGCTGGTCGGGACCTGGGAGTCTTGGACCTGGCACAAACCTCACAGGCGGCGACGTAGGCCTTAACGTCTTTAGGCAAACCAGGCCACCAATAATTTCTGGTAATGAGGTGTTTGGTACCCAGGATGCCTGGATGGCCAGATAGTGCGGAGTCGTGATTTTCCCTAAGTACCCTTAGCCGGAATTGCAGGGGAACAAACAGCTTGTTCTCAGGAAGGTTCCCAGGAGCTGAACCTTGATCAGCAGCAATTTCAGAGACTAAATCGGACTCGATAGAGGAAATGACTATACCTGGAGGCAAAATACAAACAGGATCTTCCTCCGAAGGAGGGCTGGCCATGAAGCTACGCGACAGTGCATCCGCCTTAATATTTTTAGACCCGGCCCTATAGGTAACCAAAAAATTGAATCTGGTAAAAAACAACGCCCATCGAGCTTGTCTCGGGTTTAGCCTCCGGGCAGATTCTAGGAAAACCAGATTCTTGTGGTCGGTAAGGACCGTTACCTGGTGCCTAGCCCCCTCCAGGAAGTGGCGCCACTCTTCAAATGCCCATTTAATGGCTAAAAGTTCGCGGTTGCCAATATCATAGTTACACTCCGTGGGCGAAAACTTCCTAGAAAAGTAAGCACAGGGGCGGAGATGGGTGAGGGAGCTGGTACCCTGGGACAAGACGGCCCCCACTCCCACCTCGGACGCGTCAACCTCCACAATAAATGGCTCCCTTTGGTTGGGCTGAACCAGCACGGGGGCCGAGATAAAGCACTTCTTGAGGGTCTCAAAAGCCTGGACGGCCTCAGGGGGCCAATGGAGGACATCAGCACCCTTGCGAGTGAGGTCCGTAAGAGGCTTAGCGACGACCGAGAAGTTAGCAATAAATCTCCTGTAATAGTTAGCGAACCCCAAAAAACACTGTAGCGCTTTCAGGGAGGCAGGTTGGACCCATTCAGCCACAGCCTGAACCTTGGCAGGGTCCATGCGGAAATCATGAGGAGTGAGGATTTGACCTAAAAATGGTATCTCCTGTACCCCAAATACACATTTTTCGATTTTGGCAAACAGTTTGTTTTCTCGAAGGACCTGGAGCACTTTCCTGACATGCTCTATGTGGGAGGACCAGTCCCTGGAAAACACCAATATGTCATCAAGGTACACTACAAGAAATATCCCCAGGTAATTTCTCAAAATCTCATTTATGAAGTTCTGGAAGACCGCAGGGGCATTGCACAACCCAAAGGGCATGACGAGGTATTCGAAATGGCCTTCGGGCGTGTTAAACGCAGTCTTCCACTCATCCCCCTCTTTGATGCGAATAAGGTTATACGCCCCCCGTAGGTCCAATTTAGAGAACCATTGGGCCCCCTGAACCTGATTAAAGAGATCAGGAATCAAAGGAAGGGGATACTGGTTCCTTACCGTGACCTTATTCAGGCCACGGTAGTCAATGCATGGCCTAAGACCCCCATCCTTCTTCCCTACGAAGAAGAAGCCAGCACCTACCGGAGAAGAAGAGGGACGAATGTAACCCTTGGCCAGGGATTCCTGGATATACTCCCTCATGGCTTCACGTTCGGGACAAGAAAGGTTAAATATCCTACCCTTAGGAAGCTTAGCTCCTGGTACCAATTCGATAGCGCAATCGTATTCTCTATGAGGCGGTAATACTTCGGAGGCCTCTTTAGAGAAAACATCAGCGAAGTCCTGAACAAACTCGGGTAGCGTATTCACCTCCTTAGGGGGAGAAATAGAATTAACAGAAAAACATGACGTACAACATTCATTACCCCATTTGGTTAGCTCCCCAGTATTCCAGTCAAACGTAGGATTATGCAACTGCAACCAGGGAAGACCTAGAACCAAATCGTACGATAATCCCTGCATCAATAGTACAGAGCATTGCTCCAAATGCATGGAGCCAACAAGGAGTTCAAAAACAGGGGTATGCTGTGTAAAATAACCATTAGCAAGAGGAGTGGAGTCGATACCCACTACCGGAACAGGTTTAGGCAAATCAATCAGAGGCATAGCGAGAGACATAGCAAATTCCACAGACATGATATTAGTAGAGGACCCTGAATCCACGAAGGCACTGCCGGTAGCAGACCTACCACCAAAAGAGACCTGAAAGGGAAGCAATATCTTAGTACGTTTCATATTTACGGGAAATACCTGTGCGCCCAAGTGACCTCCCCGATGATCACTTAGACGCTCTCTGACAGCATTCTTACGCTTGGGACAGTTGTTTACTTGATGCTTGACATCCCCACAGTAGAAGCAGAGACCATTCTTCCTGCGGAATTCTCTACGTTGTTGAGGGGACACGGAGGCCCCGAGTTGCATAGGTATTTCTGAGTCTTTAGGGGAGAAACGAAGCAACGGGACTTCGGGAGGCATCATGGGGGAGTCGGAGGAAAAAACACATAAACGTTCACGTTGTCGTTCCCTGAGACGTCGGTCAAGTCGTACCACTAAAGCCATAACCTGGTCTAAGGAGTCAGAAGAGGGATAACTAACTAGCAGGTCTTTCAGGGCATTCGACAGACCCAACCTAAACTGGCACCTTAAGGCAGGGTCATTCCACCGAGAAGCTACGCACCACTTCCTAAAGTCAGAGCAATACTCCTCAACAGGTCTCTTACCCTGACGTAAGGTCACCAGCTGACTCTCGGCAAAGGCAGTTCTGTCAGTCTCGTCATAAATAAGTCCGAGGGCAGAAAAGAAACAATCAACGGAGGAAAGTTCAGGGGCGCCAGGAGCCAAGGAGAAGGCCCACTCTTGGGGCCCTTCCTGGAGCCGGGACATAATTATACCCACCCGCTGGCTCTCAGAACCTGAGGAGTGAGGCTTTAAGCGAAAGTAAAGCCTACAACTCTCCCGAAAGGAGAGAAAAGCCCTCCGGTCACCTGAGAACCGGTCGGGCAACTTGAGGTGGGGTTCAAGGGGTGCGGTGAGGGGAACTACCAAGGTAGCATCAGGCTGGTTGACCCTCTGAGCCAGGGCCTGGACCTGTAGGGAGAGACCCTGCATTTGCTGAGCCAGGGTTTCACGGGGTTCCATAATGGTGTCAGGGACCAGGGTAGACTAGGTATACGGCTTGTGAATTTGTACACTCTGTCCCTGCCTACTTGCAACGACCCGCCCTAGGCGACGGGGTACAACTGGGCGGCGGTCCCTGCGCTCAGTAAGTGCATGACAAACACGACAAACAAACAAGGGAATACAAGCAAGGGAAATGGGCAGTTGCTCGCGGAAACACCGTGAGCAACAGAGTAGTGAACGAGCCGAGTCAAGCCAGGAGAGTGCGAGGTACAAAGCGAAAAGCAGAAGAGTAGTCGGTAAGCCGGGGTCTGTATGGAGCAGGATCAAAAAGTAGCAGGAGCTGTAGCTGGGCCAGGAAACCTCAAGGAAAGAATTCACAAGCACAGATGGACAGGAAGAGCAGGCTTAAATAGACCGAGGGCGGGAGCTAGCTGAGTCTGGCCAGGTTGCGATAGGCTCTCCCACTCCTAGTCGGTAAGCCGGGGTCTGTATGGAGCAGGATCAAAAAGTAGCAGGAGCTGTAGCTGGGCCAGGAAACCTCAAGGAAAGAATTCACAAGCACAGATGGACAGGAAGAGCAGGCTTAAATAGACCGAGGGCGGGAGCTAGCTGAGTCTGGCCAGGTTGCGATAGGCTCTCCCACTCCTAAGCCTGCCAGCCTGAGTGGAGGAAGCTGGTGTCTGTCTCAGGGATGTACACTCAGGTGTTGACTGATTAATTCTGGGAGTTAACCCCGAAGCAGTGCCTGGCAGATCCTTTACACTGCCAGTTGAGGACCTGTGAGGCATCTATTTCTCAAACTAGAAAGTCTAATGTACTTGTCTTGTTGCTCAGTTGTGCAGCGGGGCCTCCCACTTCTCTTTCTACTCTGGTTAGAGCCTGTGTGTGCTGTCCTCTGAAGGGAGTAGTACACACCGTTGTAGGAAATCTTCAGTTTCTTGGCAATTTCTCGCATGGAATAGCCTTCATTTCTAAGAACAAGAATAGACTGTCGAGTTTCACATGAAAGCTCTGTTTTTCTAGCCATTTTGAGAGTTTAATCGAACCCACAAATGTAATGCTCCAGATTCTCAACTAGCTCAAAGGAAGGTCAGTTTTATATCTCCTCTAAACAGCAAAACTGTTTACAGCGGTGCTAACATAATTGCACAAGGATTTTCAAGTGTTTTCTAATCATCCATTAGCCTTCTAACACAGTTAGCAAACACAATGTACCATTAGAACACTGGAGTGATGGTTGCTGGAAATGGGCCTCTATGCACCTATGTAGATATTGCATTAAAAAACAGACGTTTGCAGCTAGAATAGTCATTTAGCACATTAACAATGTATAGAGTGTATTTCTGATTAATTTAATGTTATCTTCATTGAAAAAAACTGTGCTTTTCTTTCAAAAATAAGAACATTTCTTTGTGACCCTAAACTTTCGAGCGGTAGTGTATTTGCTTGTAAGACAGATAGTAATACCACACAAAACAGTTACTAGTTAACATTTCCCGTATGTCTACTTGTCACGGCGCGGGGTGTGGGATAGCAGCTGGCCAAACAGGTATAGGCAATGTCTATAGTTCTGGAAAGGGTACCTGAGGCAACGTAGACAGTAGTGGTGGTTTCAGGCTGAGATGAGGCTCCGGCAGTAGGCAGGCACCCGGCGGGGGGCAACACAGCAAATGCGGCAGAGAGCACAACACGACTCCAACACTTTAAGGCACAGGGGCACAGTAGCACGGGATACGGGGTACTGGAATAAGGAACGGAACACTGGGAACTGGGAAACACTAAGGGACCATTTGCAAAGACAGACTAGGGTAACACAACAACGCTCATGCGATGAATGGAAGGGCATAGCCCTTTTTATAGTCCAGAGGCATTCTGGGCTAATTTGCAGATATTCTGTATGTGCGTACTGGCTCTTTACGGCCGAGCGTGCGTGTGCGCATGCACCCTTTGAGAGCCAGTACCTTGATGCGGAAGTGAGTGCCGACGTCTCCAAGGAGGTGGGAGACGCCGCCCGGCACTCACTCGTCCGTGGCCGCGGCCGTCAGGGGGTAAGTCAGGACGATGGTCCACGGCCATAGATGTTACAGTAAACCCCCTTTTACGCACACTCTTCTTTGGGCCAGAGCGGGAGAGAAACTTCTTCACGAGGGCAGGAGCATTGATGTTCTCCTCTGGCTCCCAGGACCTCTCGTCTGGACCAAATCCCCTCCAAACCACCAAATAAAAAGTTCTTCCTCCTACTCTCTTGTCCAAGATCTCCTTCACCTTGAATGTCTCAGACGAACCACTAGGAGCCACTGCGGGACTAGGGGTCTTGGTGTAGCGGTTCAGGACCACAGGCTTCAGCAGGGAGACGTGAAAGGAGCTTGGGATCTCGAGGGTGCGAGGCAGCCGAAGCTTGTAGGAGACAGGGTTGATCTGCAGCAGGATCTCGAAGGGTCAGAAGAACCTGGGGGCAAACTTGCAAGACGGCACCCTCAGCGGGATATTCTTAGAGGACAACCAGACCTTAGTGCCTGGAAAAAACTGGGGAGGCTTTCGTCTTTTTGTGTCTGCCTTTCTTTTCATGCGGTCGACCGCCAGCAGAATAGAAGATCGAGTCTGCTGCCAGATTTGTAGAAAGTCCCTGAATGTAGAGTCAGCTGGGGGCACCTGGGACGTAGTGGAAATAGGAAGAGGTATTCGTGGGTGTTGGCGGTAGACAATAAAGAATGGGCTGGAGGCGGTGGACTCACTAGTGTGGTTGTTGTAGGAGAACTCAGCCCAAGGAAGCAGCTGCACCCAGTCATCATGCTGCCTGGAGATAAAGTGTCGTAGATAGTTCTCCATAATCTGATTAATCCTCTCGACTTGACCATTGGACTGGGGATGGTAGGCTGAGGAAAAGTCTAACTTCACACCGAGGAGACAGCAGAGGACTCTCCAGAACTTTGAGGTGAACTGAACCCCCCGATCCGACACAATATGCAGAGGCAAGCCGTGCAGATGGAAGATGTGTTGGATGAAGAGATTGGCCGGTCGGGAAGCAGAAGGTAGGACGGTCAGTGGAACAAAATGAGCCATCTTGGAGAATCGGTCCACCACCACCCAGACCGTACTGCATCCAGCAGAGGGAGGCAGGTCGGTGACAAAGTCCATAGCAATATGTTGCCAGGGGGCATTGGGCTCAGGCAGCAGCTGGAGCAAGCCAGGTTTGTAGTTGGCAACTTTATTTGCTGCGCACACTGTGCAGGAGGAGACAAAGTCCGTCATGTCTTTGGGCAGCGTGGGCCACCAGAACTGACGGGCAATCAGGTCTCGGGTCTTACGGGCACCTGCGTGAATCTTCTTCTGTCTGCCAGACGCACAAAAGTCGGCCGGACGGTAATGAAGCTCAAACTGGAACCGGACGAAGAGCAGCGACCACCTGGCCTGACAGGGGTTCAGCCGCTGGGCCGTCTGGAGATAGGTGAGGTTCTTGTGGTCCGTGAATATTAGGATTGGATGAGCTGCGCCCTCTAGTAGGTGTCTCCAGTCCTCCAGAGCCAGTTTGATGGTGAGTAACTCCAGATCCCCAATCGAGTAGTTGCGCTCTGCGGGAGAAAAAAGCTTGGAGTATAGCCACATACAACTGTCTTTCCTTTGGAGCTCCTCTGGAACAGAAGTGCGCGAGCACCAACAGAGGAGGTGTCCACCACCAACTAAAACTGCAGAGACACATGAGGATGATGTAGGATTGAGGCTGACGTGAAGGCCTTCTTTAAGCTCCTGAATGCGGTCTCTGCTTCTGGAGTCCACACCTTGGCATTCATGCCCTTTTTGGTGAGGGTAGAGATGCGAGCAGTCAGTGAGGAGAAGTTGAGGATGAACAGCCAGTGCCGCACCTGCCATGAGGCGAGGTGAGCCAACAGCCTCAGGCGGCGCCACCTACACGAAAATGGGGTGCAGCATTTTCAGCCAGGGATGGACTGGACCGGGGGAGGGGCCATGCAGACATAGCAGACGTGCCGCATGATGGGCATGTGTTTAACACTCCTCCTCCCCGCTATACACACCATGTGCCGCCAGAGAGGAGCAGTCGAGCGACGAGAAGTGACAAGACGCACAAGGTATGTTCCTGCCTTAACTCGGTCGGCCGAAGCTGCTGGGACTGGGACCAGTATACTGCAAGGGGGGGTCTGGGCATTTTATAGACAGCAAAGGGCTATATGGGGCTGGAATAATCCACCACATAGAGCCTTCACATCACTATAATGGAAGGATAGGGGGGGGGGGGTCTGAGCGCATGACTTACTGCAGAGGGCGCTATAGGAGGGGATTCTGCCCCCCCCCCCTTTAGAGCAGTCAGTCAGATGCTCAGACCCCTCTAACCTTGCAACTAGTCAGGGTTCTATGGGGGGGGGGGATAATAGAGCCCTCCGCTGTCAGTAAAACGCCCAGTCGTCCCCCCCTTGCAGTATACTCCCGACCCCCAGCGTTGGCCGACCCCTTTTAAATTAGTAGGGGCAGGAAGCTGAGCACAGTATAAGGGCCTGTTCACATCAGCGTTAGCTTTCCGTTTCGGGGTGCCGTCGAAGGTTTCCATCGGGTGAACCCCGCAACAGAAAGTCAAACTGAAACCACAGCTTCCGTTTCCGTCACTATTAGCGCAGTCGACTGCGCTATTGATTCCCTCGGAAAAACGGAAACCTGCCGGAATGGTGATGAATGGAAACCATTAGCAATGTTTCCGTCACCATTGATATCATTGGTGACGGAAACGGAAGCTTTGGTTTCAGTTTGACTTTCCGTTGCGGGGTTCACCCGACGGAAACCTCAGACGGAACCCCGGAACGGAAAGCCAACGCTGATGTGAACAGGCCCTAATCCTTCCCCATAAACCTGCCCCCGCTAATTCAAATATATATATAATGTATATAGCGCTGAATCCTGTATCCGGATATCAGGTCAGCGGGATTGACTGATTCAGTGTCAGCGGGTCCTGCAGGATCGAGCTGTTACCAATCACATCTAAGTTCACAACTTAGATGTGATCGATAAAGCACGGATATCTAAATAACGAAGGAGGCTAGAAAAAAAATGTAAAGTGCCCCAGAGTTTGTGCAACTCTTCCTATTACATGCTGCACTCAGCTGCACATGTATGGGGAGGTGAAAGATTCTCTTTAAAAGAAAGGTGTTATCATTTTTGTATTTTTTATTTGATATGTTTAATTTTATGGGCCTAATTTTTCTAATTATTTTAATATGTTCCCTAAGGTAACTATTTATTCATATGTTTGTACTTTTGTGGGGGCAGCTATCTTTATTTTTATTTTTCATACTGCAAATTTTTGTTTTGCAGTATCCGCTGGACCATTTGGACTACGTCGTATATTCATTGGACTACTTTGCTGATATAAGCTTTTTTTTTTTTTTTTAATAAAATGGTTAAAATGGATTTTGTGGAAGAGTTGTTATTTCAATAAAATACATTTCTTTATGTCTCTGTTTTTTAATACTTCATTACCGCCTTAGTAATGGCAGTTGTCTGATTGAGAGCGTCCATTACTAAGAAGGGGCTTAGTCTTAGCCAGTAATAAGGCTAGCGCTAACCCCTATTATTACCCCGGTACCCACCACCACCAGGAGTACCGGGAAGAGCTGGCTATGATCCAGCACCCGACCATCTGAAGTGAAGGGCGGGTACTGTGGTGGTCGAAGGCTGGTAATATCAGGCTCGGAATGGCCAAAAACCGTGGCCCTTCCCACCCCGGTAATGCTAGGCTGCTGCTGCTTTATTGCATCTGGCTTGTTATGAAAAATGGAGGGGATCTCATGTAATTTTTTCTCTATAATTTTTTTTTTTTAATTGATTTGTAGTTCCCGCCATTTTTTATGACCAGCCAGATACAATAAAGCAGCTGCAGCCTAGCATTACCAGGGTGGGAAGGGCCGCGGTTTTTGTCCCTTGCCAGCCTGGTAAAACCAGCCTGTGGCTGCCCTGCTTCCTTAGGGTATGTTCACACGGCCTATTTACGGACGTAAATCGGGCGTTTTTGCCCCGAATTACGCCCGAAAATAGCGCCTCAATAGCGCTGACAAACATCTGCCTATTGAAAGCAATGGGCAGACGTTTGTCTGTTCACACGAGGCGTATATTTACGCGCCGCTGTCAAATGACGGCGCGTAAATAGACGCCCGCGTAGAAGAAGTGACCTGTCACTTCTTTGGCCGTAATTGGAGCCGCTATTCATTGACTCCAATGAATAGCAGCGCTAATTACGGCCGTAATTGACGCGGCGTTCAAGCGCCTGCACATGCCGGTACGGCTGAAATTACGGGGATGTTTTCAGGCTGAAACATCCCCGTAATTTCAGCCGTTACGGACCCCCGCCGTGTGAACATACCCTTACTGTTGCTTCAGATGGTCGGGTACTGGATCGTACTCCCCTCGCGGCAGTGAGAACCGGGGTAATAATAGGGGTTAGTGATAGTCTTTTTACTGGCTAGCGCTAAGCCCCTTCTTAGTAATGGACGCTCTCAATAAGACAGCAGCCATTACTAAGGCCATAATAATGTATTCAAAAAAACAGACATAAGAATTTTTTTTTATTGAAATCTAAACTCCTCTATACAACCCTCTTTCACCATTTTATATATTTTTTTTAAAAGTAGATCATCGAAGTAGTCCAATGAATCTACGACGTAGTCCAAACGGTCCAGCGGAACCCACCAAAAAAATGCTAGCAGTAAAAAATTTTTAAAAACTTACATTTGCCACAATAGAAACAAGAGGTCAAGGAAAAATAATTCCCCTTCACATAACTGCTTCCTGTCAACTGAAAAGTCATCTGCCAGAGGGAAAAATGTTTCCCCATGGCGGAGTACAAGAAAGTCTAATTCCCTGGTCAGGCTTTCTTGCACTCCGCCATCAAGAAACATTTTCCTCCTGGCGGATGATTTTTCCATTGACAGGTAGCAGAGTTCTTCCGCAGCGATGTTAGGGGGGGGGGCAAACTCGCCAATTGCCCAGTGCCCCCAGAATGGGCCGCTACTCTTGGGCCAGTGCTGTGTGCTTGCCCCGCAGACTAAAATTTGCCAGCCAACCCCTGGCCATTGGCTCCCTGCTCCGCCGTTTGCTCTTGTAGGCCACAGCCTGGCATAGACCTGAGGCCTACAAGAGATCGGGAGCACGCTGATGACGTCAACTGCCCGGCACCATGATGTCACTGCATCATGCCATCCACGTCGGGCCACTGAATTCACTTAAAATTCATAAGTCTATTAGGTAATAAAAAAGGGGCATACAAAAGCGGGCATCCTTATTGTAGGGGCATAAAGCAGGCATTTTTACTGAGTGGGGGTATAAAGAGGCAAAATTACTGTGGGGCCATTATTACTGAGTGTGGCAGAAAAAGTGGCATTGGTACTGAATGGGGCATAAAAGGCCACATTACTACTGAGTGGAGGCATTATTTCTGTGGGGACATAAAGGGGATATTAGTACTGAGTGGGAATTCTATTACTGGATGAGGGCCCTAAAAGTGGCTCTATCACTGAGTAAGGTATAAAGGGGACACTAACACTGTGTAGGGGAAAAAAAGTAGCACTTAGGGCATTTTCACACGTGGCAGAGTTTTTCAGCTGCAAATGTTGGTGCAGATTTGGGGCAATTACGCAACGAATCTGCACCGACATTTCCATATTTGACAGGTAATTCAGACGTTGCAGAAAAGACAGCGGACTTGCCACAGACTTCAGTTTTTGCATTGCAAAGGCTGAAATCCGCAGTTAAATTCCTCTTCTTCTCTGCAACAGACAGTGCGTGCTGCAGAGGGAAAATTCCGCACCGCAGCCTATGATCCGCAGCGTAGTTTTCCGCGATGTCTGAACTAACTTGCCTAAAAATGTATGGAAACAAATGTAAAAAACGTCCGCTGGAGAATTCCACTGCGGACTATCCGCAGCCGAATTCCACGGCAATTCAATTCCGCCACGTGTGAACATGCCCTTACTGTGTGGGGCCTTTGGGGGAACAAAAGGGTGTGTGTACTATTACTATTTGGGGTACCTAGTATAGTATGTATAGGAAGTTTGTGTAGAGGTAGGGAATAGTTAGGGAGTGCGCTAGAAAAGCAAGGAGCCAAAGATATCTGTGTCATATTCTGCAGGGCTTAGGAAATCGTGTCCGGGAGAAATTGTCATTGCGGTCTTGGCTGGAGGAAGAAGAAAATGTGAAAGTGCGCGACTTCAATCTGAGAATACGTCACCTGTGAGTCACTCAATATAACTATACTGTCATCACTTATATGGTCTGCAGATTTCCTGTGTATAACTGGCATCCTACCTTTATATGGTAACTGTATGGTGGTAATATTGGTCTATATATAGTGTGTTTTATTCACTAACATTATCGTGGTTTTTTTCTGACACTGTGTTGTAGTAATATGTGATCTTGTTTTTTTTCAGTATCAATATGGGGGTATTATTCAGTCACTATATGGTTTTGGTGTGGCGGTATTATTCAGTAACAGTATGGGGGTGTCAGGTTGCGGGTTTGTGGACCCACTAGGTCGTACCGCCGTAGCGGGGAGGCAGCTGGCCAAACAACAGGGAACCCCAGCAATACAATGTCCTGCACAAAGGTACCTGGATAGTACAGGCAGTGGCCGCAGCTCTGGTACAGATGGAGATGGGTGCAGCAGGTAACGCCAAACGTGGCGGATGGCACAGAAGCCACGCGTTGCGCCCGACGTGGCGAATTCCTCCGGACGTGGCAGATAACACAGGACGTGACACGACTCTGACACTAGTAGGCACAGGAACAAAAACAGCACGGGATACAGGAACAGGTAACAAGGCACGGGTAAAAACTGGAACGGGAAACAGTAAGGGACCATTTGCAGTCGTAGGGCCTCTCGGCGCCATCGGTCCAGGTGCTCCAGTGGGAGACGTTCTCGTAGGTCACATAGTTCGCCCTCCGAATCCTCCTCCTCAGGGTGCTCTAGAGGGAGTTTGCGTGCTGCTGTCGAGGGTTGCGGCAGTGCGAGGACTTTTTCGCTGTTCTAGTCGTCCTTCGTCTGGTGCGTCCCGGGTTTTGCCGTCGGTCGCGCCAGTGGTACCCCCTCTACCTCAGCTTCCCGCGCCTGCAGCGGTGCCAACCTCTGAAGCTGAGCCAGTGTCTACTCCTGGACTGGGTGAGTCTGATTGCCTTAGGGCATGGAATGTATGTAATTTGTCTGATGTCAATTTGCTTGCTGCTGTGCATTCTCTGTTGGCTGATGCTGTTCCTTCCCCTGTGGAACGTTCGGTGCATTCCGGGGTGGCGAAAGCCGCGGTTGAGGCTTCTACGTCCACGTCGACGCCTGCAGTGCCAGCTTTCAGAGACATTTATTTCTGTAGTATTTGCCCTTTAGTGAAAAAATGTATAAAACTGATTATGTGGATATATGGTCTCTGGTATCAATCGATTCGTCCACGGTCGATAAGGAACGTCGCTTTAAAAGGGGCGCGTTGAGTAAACCCAAGGTTGCTAGGACATTTAATAATAGGCTTCAAGTTTTTGCGGTTTTAGGCAGAATTTATAGTTCTAAGCGGCCTGAGTGTTCTGGCCAGTTATTTGTCTATCTAGATATCATTTTTAGCACGTAAAAGTCGTGCCTGGCTCAGAGGCCTGATGTTGGTTGGGATACCAAAGCAACTGATGTTTGGTTGCGTCTCATGATGTCTCAGCGTCCCTTTCAGCCAGCTGCTCCCACTTCCTCGTCTCCCGCGGGATTGGGCTCAAGCAGCGGCGTTGGGGCTGTGCGCAAGTCAGGATCTTGCTGGCTCTTTAACGAAGGCCACTGCCGGTTCTATGGAGCTTGTAAGTTTAAACACGAGTGATCCAATTGTGGGGGAACCCATTCCGCTGTTAGATGCTAACGGCGGCTGGGTGCCCCCCTCGCCACGTGGGTATTGGTAGGGGAGAGGACGCCGGTGTGCGTGCGTGTGATGTTCCCGTAGACCGGTACCCCAAGATGAGGAGACCGCACTGCTTAAGTCCGTTTTTTGTTTTTTTTATATCTTTCATAATTCAGTCTGCCCCGGTTTTGTCCAAAAACCTTAAGTCGGCCTCAGAATTTCCAGAGGCGATTAGGGAAAAGGTCTCCAAAGAAGTGGAGTTGGGCCGGATGGCCGGCCCTTTCAGTGCGTTACCGTTTCCTAACCTCAGGGTATCCCCTCTGGGTGTGGTTCCTAAAAAGGAGCCCGGTAAATTTTGCCTCATTCATCATCTTTCTTATCCTACAGGGAGTTCGGTGAATGATGGTATTGCTAAGGATATCGCGACGGTGTCTTATGTATCGTTTGATAGGGAGGTTGAGTTAGTGTGTCGTGAGGGTTCGGACGCCCTTATGACGAATTCGGATATCGCATCCGCTTTCCGCTTGTTGCCGGTTCACGCGGATTGTTTCAATTTATTTTGTTGTTCTTTAGATGGTTATTTTTATTATGACATGTGTTTGACCATGGGATGTTCAATTTGTTGTTACTATTTTGAAGTGTTTAGCTCTTTTCTTGAATCGGTGCTGCGCGATGTCTCGGGTTGTAGTGCTGTGACCCATTACTTGGACGACTTTTTGTTTGTATGCCCAGCCGATCTGTCTCAGTTACGGTCTTTGTTGAGGTAATTTCAATACATTGCTCAGCGTTTTGGGGTTCCTCTTTCTGTGTAGAAGACAGGCAGAGGCATAGCTAGGTTCTCCAGCACCCGGGGCAAAGATTCAGTTTGGCGCCCCCCCCCAACCTCTTTCCCGACATCTCCTTCCCCCTCGCCATGTTTGTTTTCCCTACCAATCAATGACGTGTCATTTCTTTTCCACATTTTATTTATGTAACTCAAGCATAAAAACATTTGTACATTTTACAAGCAATATAGTTCTATACACAACACCAGAACCAGAACAAAGCTCATTACATATATACAGCACCAAAACCCAGTTAATTACATATATACAGTACCAGAACAAAGCTCATTACATATATACAGCACCAGAACCCAGCTCATTACATATATACGGCATCAGAACTAAGCTAATTAAATATATACAGCACCAGAACAAAGCTCAGTACATAAATACAGCATCAGAACAAGGCTCAATACATATATACACTACCGTTCAAAAGTTTAGGGTCACTTAGAAATTTCCTTATTTTTGAAAGAAAAGCACAGTTTTTTTCAATGAAGATAACATTAAATTAATCAGAAATACACTCTATACATTGTTAATGTGCTAAATGACTATTCTAGCTGCAAATGTATGGTTTTTAATGCAATATCTACATAGGTGTATAGAGGCCCATTTCTAGCAACCATCACTCCAGTGTTCTAATGGTACATTGTGTTTGCTAACTGTTTTAGAAGGCTAATGGATGATTAGAAAACACTTGAAAACCCTTGTGCAATTATGTTAGCACCGCTGTAAACAGTTTTGCTGCTTAGAGGAGCTATAAAACGGACCTTCCTTTGAGCTAGATGAGAATCTGGAGCATTACATTTGAGGGTTCGATTAAACTCTCAAAATGGCTAGAAAAAGAGAGCTTTCATGTGAAACTCGACAGTCTATTCTTGTTCTTAGAAATGAAGGCTATTCAATGCGAGAAATTGCCAAGAAACTGAAGATTTCCTACAACGGTGTGTACTACTCCCTTCAGAGGACAGCACACACAGGCTCTTACCAGAGTAGAAAGAGAAGTGGGAGGCCCCGCTGCACAACTGAGCAACAAGACAAGTACATTAGAGTCTCTAGTTTGAGAAATAGACGCCTCACAGGTCCTCAACTGGCAGCTTCATTAAATAGTACCTACAAAACGCCAGTGTCAACATCTACAGTGAAGAGGCAACTCCGGGATGCTGGCCTTCAGGGCAGAGTGACAAAGAAAAAGCCATATCTGAGACTGGCTAATAAAAGGAAACGATTAATATGGGCAAAAGCACACAGATATTGGACAGAGGAAGATTGGAAAAAAGTGTTATGGACAGACGAATCGAAGTTTGAGGTGTTTGGATCACACAGAAGAACATTTGTGAGACGCAGAACAACTGAAAATATGCTGGAAGAGTGCCTGACGCCATCTGTCAAGCATGGTGGAGGTAATGTGATGGTCTGGGGTTGCTTTGGTGCTGGTAAAGTGGGAGATTTGTACAAGGTAAAAGGGATTTTGAATAAGGAAGGCTATCACTCCATTTTGCAACGCCATGCCATACCCTGTGGACAGCTCTTGATTGGAGCCAATTTCATCCTACAACAGGGCAATGACCCAAAGCACACCTCCAAATTATGCAAGAACTATTTAGGGAAGAAGCAGGAAAGCTGGTATTCTATCTGTAATGGAGTGGCCAGCGCAGTCACCAGATCTCAACCCCATTGTAGCGGCAGGGGGTAGGGAGATGGACAAGTGAGCCCTAATCTACCCGCCACTCTGTCCCTGCCTACTTGCAACGACCCGCCCTAGGCGACGGGGTACAACTGGGCGGCGGTCCCTGCGCTCAGTAAGTGCACGGCAAACACGACAAACATGCAAAGGAACATAAGCAAGGAAAAGGGGCCGTTGCCCACGGCAACACCGTGAGCAACCAGAGTGGTGAACGAGCCGAGTCAAGCCAGGAGTGTGCGAGGTACAAAACGAAAAGCAGAAGAGTAGTCGGTAAGCCAGGGTCTGTATGGAGCAGGATCAGAAATAGCAGGAGCTGTAGCTGGGCCAGGAAACCACAAGGAAAGAATCACAAGCACCGAGGGACAGGAAGTGCAGGCTTAAATAGACCGAGGGCGGGAGCTAGCTGAGTCTGGCCAGGTTACGATAGGCTCTCCCACTCCTAAGCCTGCCAGCCTGAAAGGTGGAAGCAGGAGTCAGTCTCAGGGATGTATTCTCAGGTGCTGACTGATTAGTTCTGGGAGTTAACCCCGAAGCTGTGCCTGGCAGATCCTTTACAGTACCCCCCCTTTTATGAGGGGCCACCGGACCCTTTCTAAGTGGACCTGGCTTACTGGGGAAATGCAGGTGGAACCTCCTGACCAATACCCCAGCGTGAACATCCCGGGCGGGTACCCAAGTCCTCTCCTCGGGCCCGTATCCTCTCCAATGGACCAGGTACTGGAGGGAGCCTTGGACCATCTTGCTGTGCACAATCCTGGCCACCTCGAATTCCACCTCAGGGGTGAGGATGGGAACAGGAGGTCTCCTCGAGGGAGCCAAGGACGGGGAGCAGCGTTTGAGGAGGGAGGCATGAAACACGTCGTGTATCCGAAAAGACGGGGGTAACTCCAGCCGGAAGGAGACAGGATTGAGGACCTCAATGACCTTATACGGCCCAATAAACCAGGGAGCAAACTTCTTGGACGGAACCTTGAGACGCAAGTTCCTAGACGACAACCACACCAGATCCCCGACCATAAACAGGGGGTTAGCAGAACGTTTTTTATCAGCCTGAGTTTTTTGTATGCTCTGGGACACCTCTAGGTTTTTCTGAACCTGGGCCCAGACTGTGCACAGTTCCCGATGAACGACCTCTACCTCGGGATTGTTGGAACTACCAGGTGAAACGGAGGAGAACCGTGGATTAAACCCAAAATTACAAAAAAAAGGAGAGACCCCTGACGAGTTACTGACCCGGTTATTAAGGGAAAATTCGGCGAGGGGAATGAAAGAGACCCAATCAAATTGACAGTCAGAGACAAAACACCTTAAGTATTGTTCTAGAGATTGATTAGTCCTCTCCGTTTGGCCATTGGTTTCAGGATGGAAGGCAGAGGAGAAGGACAGATCAATCCCCATCTTCATACAGAAGGCTCTCCAAAACAATGAAACAAATTGTACCCCTCTGTCCGAAACAATATTGACAGGGACCCCATGGAGACGCAGGATGTGTTTGACAAACAAGGTAGCCAACGTTTTGGCGTTGGGTAGTTTCTTGAGGGGCACAAAGTGGCACATCTTACTGAAGCGGTCCACCACCACCCACACCACCGACTTGCCTTGGGATGGAGGCAAATCGGTGATAAAATCCATGGAGATATGTGTCCAAGGTCTCTGGGGAATGGGCAACGAACGCAGTAAGCCCGCTGGTCGGGACCTGGGAGTCTTGGACCTAGCACAAACCTCACAAGCGGCGACGTAGGCCTTAACGTCTTTAGGCAACCCAGGCCACCAATAATTTCTGGTAATGAGGTGTTTGGTACCCAGGATGCCTGGATGGCCAGATAGTGCGGAGTCATGATTTTCCCTAAGTACCCTTAGCCGGAATTGCAGGGGAACAAACAGCTTGTTCTCAGGAAGGTTCCCGGGAGCTGCACCTTGATCAGCAGCAATATCAGAGACTAAATCAGAATCGATCGAGGAAATGATTATACCTGGAGGCAAAATACAAGCAGGATCTTCCTCCGAAGGAGGGCTGGCCATGAAGCTACGCGACAGTGCATCAGCCTTAATATTTTTAGACCCAGCCCTATAGGTAACCAAAAAATTGAATCTGGTAAAAAATAACGCCCATCGAGCTTGTCTCGGGTTTAGCCTCCGGGCAGATTCTAGGAAAACCAGATTCTTGTGGTCGGTAAGGACCGTTACCTGGTGCCTAGCCCCCTCCAGGAAGTGGCGCCACTCTTCAAATGCCCATTTAATGGCTAAGAGTTCGCGGTTGCCAATATCATAGTTACTTTCAGTTGGCGAAAACTTCCTGGAGAAGTAGGCACAGGGGCGGAGATGGGTGAGGGACCTGGTACCCTGGGACAAGACAGCCCCCACTCCCACCTCAGATGCGTCAACTTCCACGATAAATGGCTCCATTTGGTTGGGCTGAACCAGCACCGGGGCCGAGACAAAGCACTTCTTAAGGACCTCAAAAGCCTGGACAGCCTCAGGAGGCCAGTGGAGGAGATCAGCACCTTTGCGAGTGAGGTCCGTAAGGGGCTTAGCGATGACCGAGAAGTTAGCAATAAATCTCCTGTAATAATTAGCGAACCCCAAAAAACACTGTAACGCCTTCAGGGAGGCAGGTTGGACCCATTCCGCCACAGCCTGAACCTTGGCGGGGTCCATGCGGAATTCATGAGGAGTGAGGATTTGACCCAAAAATGGAATCTCCTGTACCCCAAACACACATTTTTGGGTTTTGGCAAACAGTTTGTTTTCCCGAAGGACCTGGAGCACCTTCCTGACATGCTCAATGTGGGAGGACCAGTCCTTGGAAAACACCAGTATGTCATCAAGGTACACTACCAGAAAAATCCCCAGGTAATTTCTCAAAATCTCATTTATGAAATTCTGGAAGACCGCAGGGGCATTACACAACCCAAAGGGCATGACGAGGTATTCGAAATGGCCTTCGGGCGTGTTAAACGCAGTCTTCCACTCATCCCCCTCTTTGATGCGAATAAGGTTATACGCCCCCCGTAGATCCAATTTAGAAAACCATTGGGCCCCCTGAACCTGATTAAAGAGATCAGGAATCAAAGGAAGGGGATACTGGTTCCTTACCGTGACCTTATTCAGGCTACGGTAGTCAATGCATGGCCTAAGACCACCATCCTTCTTCCCCACGAAGAAGAAGCCAGCACCTACCGGAGAAGAAGAGGGACGAATGTAACCCTTGGCCAGGGATTCCTGGATATACACTCTCATAGCTTCACGTTCGGGACAAGAAAGATTAAATATCCTACCCTTAGGAAGCTTAGGTCCTGGTACCAATTCGATAGCGCAATCGTATTCTCTATGAGGAGGTAACACTTCGGAGGCCTCCCTAGAGAAAACATCAGCGAAGTCCTGAACAAACTCGGGTAGCGTATTCGCCTCCTTAGGGGGAGAAATAGAGTTAACAGAAAAACATGACGTACAACATTCATTACCCCATTTGGTTAGCTCCCCAGTATTCCAGTCAAACGTGGGATTTTTCAACTGCAACCAGGGAAGACCTAGAACCAAATCGTACGATAATCCCTGCATCAACAGTACAGAGCATTGCTCCAAATGCATGGAGCCCACAAGGAGTTCAAAAACAGGGGTATGCTGTGTAAAATAACCATTAGCAAGAGGAGTGGAGTCGATACCCACTACCGGGACAGGTTTAGGCAAATCAATCAGAGGCATAGCAAGGGACATAGCAAATTCAACAGACATGATATTAGTAGAGGACCCTGAATCCACGAAGGCACTGCCGGTAGCAGACCTACCACCAAAAGAGACCTGAAAGGGAAGCAAGATCTTAGTACGTTTCATATTTACGGGAAATACCTGTGCGCCCAAGTGACCTCCCCGATGATCACTTAGACGCGGAAGTTCTCTGGCTGCAATCTTACGCTCAGGACAGTTGTTCACTTGATGCTTGTCGTCCCCACAGTAGAAGCAGAGACCATTCTTCCTGCGGAATTCTCTACGTTGTTGGGGGGACACGGAGGCCCCGAGTTGCATAGGTATCTCTGAATCTTTCGGGGAGGAATGAAGCAACGGAGCTTCGGGAGGCATCATGGGGGAGTCGGAGGAGAAAACACATAAACGTTCACGTTGTCGTTCCCTGAGACGTCGGTCAAGTCGTACCGCTAAAGCCATAACCTGGTCTAGGGAGTCAGAAGAGGGATAGCTAACTAGCAGGTCTTTCAGGGCATTCGACAGACCCAACCTAAACTGGCACCTTAAGGCAGGGTCATTCCACCGAGAAGCTACGCACCACTTCCGAAAGTCAGAGCAATACTCCTCAACAGGTCTCTTACCCTGACTTAAGGTCACCAGCTGACTCTCGGCAAAGGCAGTCCTGTCAGTCTCGTCATAAATAAGTCCGAGAGCAGAAAAGAAACAATCAACGGAGGAAAGTTCAGGGGCATCAGGAGCCAAGGAGAAGGCCCACTCTTGGGGCCCTTCCTGGAGCCGGGACATAATTATACCCACCCGCTGGCTCTCAGAACCTGAGGAATGAGGCTTTAAACGAAAGTAAAGCCTACAACTCTCCCGAAAGGAGAGAAAAGCCCTCCGGTCCCCTGAGAACCGGTCGGGCAACTTGAGGTGGGGTTCAAGAGGTGCGGTGAGGGGAACTACCAGGGTAGCATCAGGCTGGTTGACCCTCTGAGCCAGGGCCTGGACCTGTAGGGAGAGACCCTGCATTTGCTGAGCCAGGGTCTCACGGGGATCCATAGTGGTGTCAGGGACCAGGGGTAGACTAGGTATGGGCTTGTGATTATGTAGCGGCAGGGGGTAGGGAGACGGACAAGTGAGCCCTAATCTACCCGCCACTCTGTCCCTGCCTACTTGCAACGACCCGCCCTAGGCCACGGGGTACAACTGGGCGGCGGTCCCTGCGCTCAGTAAGTGCACGACAAACAATACAAACATGCAAAGGAACATAAGCAAGGAAAAGGGGCCGTTGCCCACGGCAACACCGTGAGCAACCAGAGTGGTGAATGAGCCGAGTCAAGCCAGGAGTGTGCGAGGTACAAAACGAAAAGCAGAAGAGTAGTCGGTAAGCCAGGGTCTGTATGGAGCAGGATCAGAAATAGCAGGAGCTGTAGCTGGGCCAGGAAACCACAAGGAAAGAATCACAAGCACCGAGGGACAGGAAGTGCAGGCTTAAATAGACCGAGGGCGGGAGCTAGCTGAGTCTGGCCAGGTTACGATAGGCTCTCCCACTCCTAAGCCTGCCAGCCTGAATGGTGGAAGCAGGAGTCAGTCTCAGGGATGTATTCTCAGGTGCTGACTGATTAGTTCTGGGAGTTAACCCCGAAGCTGTGCCTGGCAGATCCTTTACACCCATAGAGCTGTTGTGGGAGCAGCTTGACCGTATGGTATGCAAGAAGTGCCCATCAAGCCAATCCAACTTGTGGGAGGGCCTTCTGGAAGCATGGGGTGAAATTTTTCCCGATTACCTCAGCAAATTAACAGCTAGAATGCCAAAGGTCTGCAATGCTGTAATTGCTGCAAATGGAGCATTCTTTGACGAAAGCAAAGTTTGAAGGAGAAAATTATTATTTCAAATAAAAATCATTATTTCTAACCTTGTCAATGTCTTGACTATATTTTCTAGTCATTTTGCAACTCATTTGATAAATATAAGTGTGAGTTTTCATGGAAAACACAAAATTGTCTGGGTGACCCCAAACTTTTGAACGGTAGTGTACATCCCCAGAACAAGCTCAGTACATATATACAGCACAAGAACAAAGCTCATAACATATATACAGCACCAGAACAAAGCTCATTACATATATACAGCACCAGACCAAAGCTCAGTACATAAATACAGCTCCTGAACCAAGTTCATTACATAAATACAGCCCGAGAACCAAGCTCAGTACATATATATAGCACCAGAACCAAGCTCAGTACATATATACAGCACCAGAACACAGCTCATTACATATATACAACACCAGCACAAATACAGCTCAATTTAGTGCAACCCCTGCCATATAGGTTTGCACTAAATTGTTTCCAGCTCCCAGCATGGCCCAAACAATGGTAAGGATATGCTGGAAGTTGCTGTTTCAAAAAAATAAATAAAATCATATCATATTCACACCACCCATCATCTCGCTGCAGATGATACTGTGACTACAGTACTGATTAGAGGCAGAATAAAAATATACATTAAGTGACTCACCGGTGACGTCTAGATATTTTTCTCCATCCGGTCCACACCTCTATGATGACTTCTCCCGGTCACAGCCCATTTCTGCAGTTTGCTGCTCAGATGTCTTCAGCTTCTCACTTTTCCAACATCTCTACACCTACAAACAAAAATAAAGTTCTCATTATACCACACACTACGCCCCTAAATATAATAGCGCCATATACTGCACCTCTAATTATAATAGCACCATACACTGAGTCCCACACACACACCATGTCCCCTGTAGATAGTGCCGGCCATAGAGCCCCCTGTATATAGTGCCCCCCATATAGCACACCCCTGTATATAGTGTCCCACATATAGCTCCCCTATAGTGCTCCACAGATAGCCCACCCCTGTATATAGCCCACCTGTAGATATAGCCCACCCCTGTATATAGTGCTCCACATGTAGCCCACCCCTGTATATAGTGCTCCACATATAGCCCACCCCAGTATATAGCCCCCTGTAGATAGAGCCCCCCGTAGATAAATCCCCCCGTAGATAAAGCCCTCCTGTAGATAAAGCCCCACCTGTAGATAAAGCCCCCCTGTAGATAAGGCCCCCCTGTAGATAAAGCCACCCCTCGTAGATAAAGCCCCCCTGTATATAAAGCCCCCCCCCCCTCATAGATAATGCCACACACTTTTTTATTAGGATAAAAAAAAAAAACTAAACAAACTCTCCTTAATCCCGTTCCAGCGCCGTCCGACGGCAATGGAGACCTGCTCTCTTCTGCGCAGGTCTCCTGGGGTTGAATGACGCAAGCAGCGCGATGACGTGATCGCGCCGCTTGCGTCTACGAAAGGCACTGATTGGCAGGGCAGAATGACTTTCCCTGTCAATCAGCGGGACATACCCTCGGCCGCCCGGGACAGCGGGACATCGCCTGGAATCTGGGACTGTCCGGCTCAATCCGGGACGATTGGGAGGTATGAGATAGATAGATATGAGATATATAGATGGATAGACAGACAGACAGACAGACAGAGAGTGAGAGACAGAGAGAGAGAGAGAGATGGATGGATGGATGGATGGATGGATGGATGGATGGATAGATGGAGGGAGGGAGGGAGGGAGGGAGGGATAGATAGATAGATAGATAGATAGATAGATAGATAGATAGATAGATAGATAGTATTCAAAAAATAGGCAGCACTCCGCAGTAGATGTGAATAAAAGGGTACTTTTATTGCCCCCTGTGCAACGTTTCAGCTCTGTCCTCTAGAGCCTTTCTCTTTCTGTTTGCCGGTGCTGCTGGATCTATTTGTTTGGATAGATAGATAGATAGATAGATAGATATGTTTAACCCCTTAACGCACCATGACGTAACTGTACGTCATGGTGAGCAGTAAGTTCGCGCACCTTGACGTACAGTTACGTCAGTGCTTTGACAGTTAACCGCCGCGCGGCGCTACACCGCAGCGGCGGTTAACTGTGCAGGGTGTCAGCCCTGCTCTCCCCGTTGCCGATCAGTGGCCTGTCGCCGCTGATATCGGCAGTTAACCCCTTAATTGCGGCGCTCGATTTTGAACGCCACAATTAAGGTCTTTAGCGCCGATCGGCAGCCCCCATGTGAAATCACGGGGGCTGGCGATGGTACCCATGGCAACCGGACGCCAGACAATGGCTTCCGGGTTGCCATGTACAGAAGCCTATGAGGACCACCCCGAGGGTGGTCGTCGTAGGCTTCCTGTCAGTGTGACTGTCACATCACAATGACAGTTGAAATGCATTACACTACGTGTGTAGTGTAATGTATTCCAGCAGCGATCAGAGCTGCAAGTCTAAGTAACCCCTAGTGGGACAAGTGAAAAAAGTAAAAAAAAAGAATAAAAATGTTTTAAAAAAAGTGTAAAAATAAAAGTTATAAGTGATATAAACAAGAACTGCTTTTTTTCCTATAATAAGTCTTTCATTATAGGAAAAAAAATGAACACGTAAAAAAAAAGTACACATATTTGGTATCACCGCGTTCGTAACGACCCCAACTATAAAACTATAATATTATTTTTCCCGCACGGTGATCGCGGCAAAAAAAATAAACGAAAAACAATGCCAAAATGACTATTTTTTGGTCACCACCCCTCACAAAATATGTAATAAAAAGTGATCAAAAAGTCGCATGTACGCCAAAATAGTACCGATACAAACTACAACCCGTCCCGCAAAAAACAAGCCCTTACACAGCTTTTTTGACTGAAAAATAAAATAGTTATGGCTCTCAGAATATGGTGACACAGAAAATACATTATTTTCTAAATAAGTTATTTTATTGCTCAAACGCTGCAAAACATAAAAAAACTATATACATATGGTATCGCCGTAATCGTACCGACCCGCAGAATAAAGTATAATGGTCATTTATAGCCCAGGGTAAACGCCGTCAAAAATAAATAAAAATCATTGTCAGAATTGATGGTTTTTGGTCACCTGGCTTGCCGAAAAATTGAATAAAAAGTGATCAACAAAATCGCATGTACCCCAAAATGGTACCAATGAAAATTACAGATTGTCCCGCAACAAATAAGCCCTCACACGGCTCCGGTGGTGAAAAAATAAAAAAAGTTCCGGCTCCCAGATTATGGCGATGCAAAATGTGCAGAGTGTTCCAAAAGTGGATAAGATCGGGCACCATTTACCAGTGCGACACCGGCCACATATCTGTGGATTATTATTTATTTACCCCATTATGATACCCTCTTATTATGCCCCTGATGTACTCTGCCCAGCCTACATGTGCCCCAACATTATAAACTGAAATACCAGCAAAACGCCAGAGCTACTACCAAGCAAAATATACGCTCCAAAATCCAAATGGCGTCCCTCCCTTCTGAGCCCTACAGCGTGCCCAAACAGCCGTTTATGTCCACCGATATGGCATCGTACCAAAAAATGGTACCAATAAAAACGACAGCTCGTCCCGCAAAAAATAAGCCCTCACACCGCTCTATTGACAGAAAAATAAAAAAGTAGTGGCTCTTGGAAAGCGGGGAGGAAAAACGAAAAAGCAAAACATGAATCAGTTCGTAAAGGGTTAATTACTTTCTAATGAAAAAACATTTATGACCACATGTGGGGTATTGCCGTACTCGGGAGAAATTGCTTTACAAACGTTGTGGTGCATTTTCTCGTTTATCCTTTGTGAAATTGAAAAAATTCAACAATTTAGTGGAAATAATGTTGATATTAATTTTCACGCCCTAATTCTAATAAATTCTGCAAAAGACGTGTGGGGCCTAAATGCTCACTATACCCCTAGATAGATTCCTTAAGTGGTGTAGTTTCCCAAATGGGGTTACTTTTGGGGGGCTTCCACTGTTTCGGTCTCTCAGGGGCTTTGCAAATTCGACATGACACCCAAAAACATTCCAGCTAAATTTGAGCTCCAAAAGCCAAATAGCACTCCTTCCGTTCTAAGCCCCGGTGTGGGTCCAAACAGCAGTTTATTACCACATATGGGGTATTTACGTAATCAGGAGAAATTGTTTTACAAATGTTGGGGCGCTTTTTCTCCTTTATTCCTTGTAAAAATTAAAAATGGCTACCTTTTTTCAGAAAAAAAGTAGATTTTCATCTTCACATACTAATTCAAATAAATTTAGCAAAAAAACTGTGGGTTCAAAATGCTAACTATACCCATAGATAAATTCCTTGAGGGGTATAGTTTCCAAAATGGGGTCACTATTGGGGGGTTTCCACGGTTTTATTCCCTCCAGTGCATTGCAAACGCGACACGGCACTGAAAACTATTCCAGCAAAATCAGAAATCCAAAATCCAAATGGTGCTCCTTCTCTTCTGAGGCCTGCTGTGGGTCCAAACAGCAATTTATTACCACATATGGGGTATTGCTATAATCGGAAGACATTGCTTTACATATGTTGGGGTGTTTTTTCTACTTTATTCCTTGTAAAAATTTAAAATTTCCTAATTTTTTCACAAAAAAAGTAGATTTTCACCTTCACATACTAATTCAAATAAATTTAGCAAAAAAACTGTGGGTTCAAAATGCTAACTATACCCATAGATAAATTCCTTGAGGGGTATAGTTTCCAAAATGGGGTCACTTTTGGGGTGTTTCCACTGTTTTGGCAGCACAAGGCCTCCTCACACCTGACATGGTACCTAAAATATATTCTAATAAAATAGAGGCCCAAAATCCACTAGGTGCTCCTTTGCTTCTGAGGCCTGTGTTTCAGTCCATGACCGCGCTAGGGCCACATGTGGGGTATTTCTAAAAACTACAGAATCTGGGCAATAAATATTGAGTTGCATTTCTTGGGTAAAACCTTCTGTGGTACAGAAAAAATGTATTACAAATGAATTTTTGAAGAAAAAAAATGAAATTTGTAAATTTCACCTCTACATTGCTTTAATTCCTGTGAAACGCCTAAAGGGCTAAAATACTTTGTGAATGCTGTTTTGAATACTTTGATGGGTGCAGTTTTCAAAATGGGGTGATTTATGGTGACTTTCTAATATATAAGGCCCTCAAAGCCATTTCAGAAATGAACTGGTCCCTGAAAAAATAGCCTTTTGAAATTTTCTTGAAAATATGAGAAATTGCTGCTAAAGTTCTAAGCGTTGTAACGTCCTAGAAAAATAAAAGAATGTTCAAAAAACGATGCAAACATAAAGTAGACATATAGGAAATATAAACTAGTATGTATTTTGTGTGGTATTACTATCTGTTTTACAAGTAAATACATTAAAATTTAGAAAAATGCTAATTTTTGCTAATTTTCTCTAAATCTTGGCGTTTCTTACAAATAAATATTGAATTTAATGACAAAATTTTTTCAGTATCATAAAGTACAACATGTCACGAGAAAACAATCCCAGAATCGCTTGGATAGGTAAAAGCATTCTGGAGTTATTACCACATAAAGTGACACATGTCAGATTTGCAAAAATGGGGCTGGTCCTGAAGGCCAAAACAGGCTTAGACACTAAGGGGTTAATGGAGAAATGTCTTTATTTATTACCACTATTACTATTAGTATTCTCCCTTACAGCAGTCCTGTGAGGAGGGGTGAGGGGGGTCACGGGGGAGAGGGGGGGCAGGAGCCGCAAAAACAATGTGCCTGGAGACACAAGAGTTTCTAAAATCATAAACTAATGTCATTTATTTTATGATTTTAGAAACGGTAGTGTTCCCAGGCACTAAATTGTTTACACTGTGTACTCACCACGGTCCTGTGTTTTCGTGTCCTCTGCAGTGCTCTGCTCCGGTGTGTCTGCACCCTCTCTCCAGGCAGACTGCTGCATCATAGACAGTGCAGTGCTGAGGCCCCCCTCTAAGTTGCGCCTGGGGCACATGCCCCGCCTGCCCCCCCTAGCTACGCCCCTGCTGAGGGCCCCGTTACTGTGTTGTGTTTTTTGGGTATTGAAATTGATTCATTGGAAATGGTTTTTCGTTTGCCCCTAGACAAAGTAGCTAAGTTGCGGTCTGCTTTAGATTTGGCGTTGTCCTCTCGTAAATTACAATTGCATCAAATCCAGTCTCTGATTAGTGTGTTGGTCTTTGCGTGTAGAAATATGCCTATGGGTCCGGTTTTCTCTAGGCGATTGTCACTGGCAACTAGGGGGGGGGGTTTAATTTACATCCCATTACGTTCCCATTAAATGATCCATTAAGGCTGATTTGCGCGTTTGGCATACCTTTTTGGATGACTATAATGGGTGTACGTGTTGGCAGGCTCCCTCTGTTTCTAATGCTGAGTTGCACTTGTTCACTGACGCGTCTAGTGCGGTAGGTTTTGGTGCTTTATTTGGTTCTGATTGGTGTGCTGATGCTTGGCCCGACTCTTGGCGGGACAGGGGTTGGTGCGCGAATCTTACGTTGTGTTGGAACTCTTTCCTATAGTTGTGGCGATTGAGTTGTGGGGGAGGCGCTTTCCGACAAGGCGGTTCTTTTTTGGTCTGACAACATGAGTGTGGTTTTTGCGATTAACCATCTTACTTCCTCGTCAGGTCCTGTTTTGATTTTACTCCGGCATCTGGTATTGCGCTGTTTGCAATTTAATGTTCAATTTAAGGCTCGTCACATTCCGGGTGTTGAAAATACTGTTGCTGATGCTTTGTCTCGTTTCAATTGGCAGGTTTTTCATTCCCTTTGCCCACAGGCCGCACCGGTAGGGACCCGTTGCCCGGACGCATTGTGGAGGATGCTGGACTGCAGCTCGTTCCCCTAGTGAGATCTTCCCTCGCGCCTTCAACGTGGTCCACTTATGGTAATGCATGGAGGGAGTGGTTGAGAGCTGGGGGGGATAGAATTCTGGGAGAGGATGCGGCATTACGCACTACTATTACTTTCGGGTTTAGTTGCTTGGCCGGTGTAGCTTTCTTTTTTAAATTGCGGGGCTGGTCGCATGTTACGAAGACATTTTTTATTGGTCAGGTTTTGAAGGGCTGGAAGAAATTGGCCTCAAGGCGGGAGTCGCGGCGGCCGGTTACATTTTCTGTATTGCGGCAGTTGATCTCTGCGCTGGCTGTGGTGTGTTCTTGTCCTTATGAGGCGGTGCTATTTTCGGTGGTTTTTTCTTTATGTTTTTTCAGGGCCTTACGTATTTCTGAGTTAGTACCGATGGGGGCTTCTAGCCCCGGGGTGTTATGTTGTAGGATGTCGTAGTTTCTTCCGCGGGGGTACGTATTCGTATTTGGCGGTCCAAGAAGGACGTTTTTGGTCGGGGGCTGTTGGGTTTCGCTCAAGCCAGTTCCAGAGGTTGCTTGCCTGGTTATGACTATATCTGAATTTTTGCGTTTACGCACGCTCGGGCGTACATTTTTGTCACACTTAGACAGCGCACCCCTTACGCATTTTCAATTCTCATCCGTTTTTAGGAGGGCACTTAACCATGTCGGTTTTCCTCCAGGGGATTATGGGACTCACTCTTTTCGTATAGGGGCTGCCACTATGGCTAGAGAGTTGGTGTTACCAGACGTTTAGGTACGCCGGATAGGGCGATGGCGTTCTGAGTGTTTTGCAGGGTATGTTCGTCCTGATCTTATTTTGCACTAATTTAATTTTGTTATTTTGGGTTGTCGTCCTTCTGTGTGGATCATCGGTCACTGTTATGTGTACTGGGCGGCTATTCGGCCAGGAGGATGGGCCTTAGGGTTTCTGGATGCGGAGATTCATTGGAGAGGTCTCCGGGGTTTGCGCTGGTTGAAGGCACTGCCCGAAGTGGTGAAGTCGAGTCGGCTTCGGCTGGGGCCGACTGTGTTGGTGGTGCATCTGGGTGGAAATGACCTGTGCTCGATCAGGTTGGGTGAGCTAATATCATCGATCCACTCAGACATTGAGAGATTTTCTTCCTTTTTTCCCCGTATGGTGTTGGTCTGGTCAGAAATTGTCCCGAGATTGGTGTGGCAAAGGGCTAGAGATGTTAATCCCATTGAGAGGGGCAGGCATTTATTGGACACCAGGGTGTCCAGGTTTGTGAGGGCCCGAGGAGGGGTGGTGATCCGTCACAGACAGCTGGAGGGGGATAACAGATGCTTCTTGTTACCGGATGGGGTGCACCTTACGGACATCGGCCTGGATATCTTTTTGTCAGGACTGCAGGATGGGGTTGAGCAGGCATTGTATTTGTTGGGGGTCGGTGAACCGTCACCTTATGGCGGGGGTTTTTGTTTATTACCTACATGCCCTTAGGGATAGGCTGGCATTCAGGTTTTGTTGACCTCAGGTTTAGGTCATTGAGTTTTTTGGATAATGTTATTTATAGATAAAGTTATTTTATATTAAAATGAATCTAATTATTTTCGAAATAAAGCTGTGGCCGACCCCCGGGTCAACCCCACATTCTAAAGAAATTTGGTGTTGGTAAGATTATTTGTACTTCTACTCTACACTCGGTTAGGTGGTTATATATGCACACAGTCTGGTGCTGCATATATGTAATGAGCTTTTTTCTGGTGCTGTATATATGTACTGAGCTTTGTTCAGGTATTGTATATATGTACTGAGCTTGGTTCTGATGCTGCATATATGTATGAGACTTATTCTGGGGCTGTATATAGGTACTGATCTTGGTTCTGATGCTGTATTTAAGTACTGAGCTTTGTTCTGGTGCTGTATATATGTATGAGCTTTGTTCTGGTGCTGTATTTATGTACTGAACTTGGTTCTGTGGATGTATATATGTGCTGACCTTGGTTCTTGGGATGTATATATGTACTGAGCTTTGTTCTGGTGCTGTATATATGTATGAGCTTGGTTCTAGTGCTGCATTTATGTACTGAACTTTGTTCTGGTGCTGTATTTATGTACTGATCTTTCTTCTGGTATTGTATATATGTACTGAGCTTGGTTCTTGTCACAACGTGGGGTGTGGACCCACTGGGCCGTACCGCATAGCGGGATAGCAGCTGGCCAAACAGGTATAATGCAATGTCTATAGTTCTGAACGGATACCTGAGGCAATGTAGACAGTAGCGGTGGATTCAGGCTAAGATGAGGCTCCGACAGTAGACCATCACCCGGCGGCGTGCAACACAATAGATCCAGCGGAAGGCACAACACGACTCCAACTCTTGAAGGCACAAAGGCACGGTAGCACTGGATACAGGGTTCAGGCAGCAGGAACGGGAAACACTGGGAACTGGAAAACACTAGGAGACCATTTGCAAGGACAAACTTAAGGTAACACAACAATGCTCAGGCAAAGATCGAGAGGGCAGAGCCCCTTTTATAGTCCAGAAGCATTCTGGGTTAATTGCAGCTATTCTGCAAATGTGCGCGTACTGGCCCTTTAAGGTCGTGCATGCGCGGGCACACGCACCCTGCAGGAGATAGTGTCCGGACCAGGAAGTGAGTGCCGGCGTCTCCCAGGAGGGAGATGCCGCTGGGAACTCGCTCGTCCATGGCCGCCGCCGTCAGAGGGTGTCAGGATGACGGTCCGTGGCCATAGACGTTACAGTTTCCCCCCTCTTACGCCCCCTCTTCTTGGGACCAGAGCGGGAGAGAAACTTCTCATTGAAGGCAGGAGCATTGATGTTCTCCTCTGGCTACCAAGACCTCTCCTCTGGGCCAAATCCCCTCCAATCGAACAAATCAAACATTCTTCCGCCTACGTTCTTGGTGTCCAAAATCTCCCTCACCTCGAATGTCCCTGAAAAGCCGCTAGGAGCCACTGCGGAACTAGGAGTCTTTGAGTAGCGGTTCAGGACCACAGGCTTCAGCAGGGAGACATGGAAGGAGTTTGGGATCTTGAGGGTGGGGGGAGCCGAAGCTTGTAAGAGACATGATTTATCTGCAGCAGAATCTCGAAGGGTCCAATGAACCTGGGCGCAAACGATCGGGTGATTAACTTTCTTGACCTTCAGATCTCTCTGGACCCTGGTGGCGGTGTCCAAACTGATATATTTCGTAAAGCTACGGCTACCAATAGCTTTCTACACTGGGATAGTCATCACCCCCCTGCCCTTAAGAGAGGGATACCTATTGGCCAATACCTGAGAGCCAAGCGCCATTGTTCTAATGAGCTATCTTTTCAGAGAGAATGCGATGGACTCTACCAAAAATTCTTGGCACGGGGGTATCCCAAAAAGTGGCTACATAGGGCCTATGCCAGGGCTAGGGCGTCTCATAGACCTGATCTACTTTCTGACAGAGGTACCGAATCTGCAATGTCAACATCATCCAGTGCCATCCGTTGTATTGGCACCTTCGACGTGTGTTCCTCCCAGGTCGTTAAGGTGTTGAAAAAACATTGGTCCATCCTCACTGCTGACCCTGATTTAAAAGACGCTATTCCTGCCAACCCTGCTATTACCTACCGTAGGGGTAAAAATCTGCGTGATTTTTTGGTACATAGCCATTACTTGTCAACTTCTTCCAATACTCCATCTACCTGGCTGAAATCACCTGCTATAGGGTTTCATCCTTGTGGCAGGTGCTCCTTTTGCCCCTTGATGCCCAGGGTTAAGAGATTTACCAACCCTCTTGATGGGAAGTCATATGATATAAAACAATTTCTTAATTGTCAAAGTAGTGGGGTTATATATCTAGCTAGATGTCCTTGCCCTAAATTATACGTTGGCAAGACCCTGCAGGAATTGAGGCGGAGAGTATCTAGACACCTTAGCACCATCAACCTTAAGGAAGACACTACTCTTTCAAGACATATGCATAGGTTCCACTCTGGTAATCCCAAGTTGCTCCAATTTTGGGGCATTGTACAGTTGAAGTTAGGTCCTAGGGCTGGAAATTTGGACCGTAAGCTCCTACAGGAGGAGGCACGGTGGATCCACCGTCTCAACTCTATGACCTCTCAGGGGCTGAATGAGGGATTCACCTATAGTGCCTTTCTGTGACTTTAACTGTCATTCCCTTTTCGCATCTTATATGGATATCTAGTTATACCTTGATGTGCCGATTTCTTATGTGTCGGTTTCTTGTCAATTTAATCGCCTGTATATTTATCTACCAATGTCTTTTCTAATAGAGGGGCTTTGTCTGGTTACATTATGTTTAACTTACCTATATTTATTATTTCTTGATTTGACCATATATATATTTTTTAGTGTGGCGGTTGTCATTTTGATTTATTATAGTTTTTTTTAAAAATGGGGGTTTGGTATGTAGTTCCATCTACAGCCATATATATATACCTACTGTCAAACTATAGCGGGGGCTGTTTATCGATTTCTGCACTGAACCCATAAAGACACTGACGGCGCTTGCGCCGAGTTGCTATGTCTTCGCTATACATAGCATTTGTTCTAAGTTCCTCTTCTGCTTCACTGCGCAGGCGCGCCTTCTCTGTACTATCTCGGTAGTGTATGGCGGTGCGCCTGCGCTGGCCCGCTATCTGCTGTTGGCTCCCTGCTACATTACTTCTTATTGGACAATTTGTCCCTTTGATGGCTGTTTTCTTTTGCTCCGCTTTATTGGCGGCTCGCCCTGATACACACCCCCTATTCACATCTACGTCATCTTACACTCCCATAAGAGGAGTAGTTTTCTCGCCGCGCCGCCATTAGCCTCGTGTACCCCTGAGGACGCTACTGGTTAGCGAAACATGTCGGGGGGGGCTCTCTCTGTTGTAATTCCTGCCTAAGCCGAATTCACTGCTTCCATTTAGCCAATGTAACTTGCTTTGTAACTTGCTATGTGCTATCCAGTACTGACTCCTGGCCGTTAAATCACGTTGCTGTGTCTGTTCCAGCGGTTCACTTTCATTTTCGGCTTCCGGCAGTGATAATTTTAAACACATTTATGTGGTCTGTCTCTTTGCTACACGTAGCTTAATAAAATATATCTTCTATTATTAATTGGGGTGGTCAGGAAAAAGGGTTTTGTTTGCCTGCAGGCATTCCTTCTATTGACTATGTACGGTATATTGTACCTGCTGACTACCCAGGGTCTCAGTTTGTTTTTTTGTCCAAACTTGCAAGATGGCACCCTCAGTCAGATATTCTTGGAAGACAGCCACACCTTAGTACCTGGAAGAAACTGGGGAGGTTCCCGTCTTCTAGTGTCTGCTTTTCTCTTCATGCGGTCGACCGCCAGCAGAATAGAAGATCGGTTCTGCTGCCATATCTGCAGAAAGTCCCTGAAAGTAGAGTCAGCTGCAGGCACCTGGGACATAGTGGAAACAGGGAGAGGTATTCGTGGATGTAGGCCGAGGAAAAGTCCAACTTCACACCGAGGAGACTGCAGAGGACTCTCCAGAATTTCGAGGTGAACTGAACCCCTCGATCTGAGACAATATGCAGAGGCAAGCCGTGCAGACGGAAGATATGTTGGATGAAGAGGCCGGCCAGTCGGGAAGCAGAAGGCAGACCAGTCAGTGGAACAAAATGAGCCATTTTGGAGAATCGATCCATCACCACCCAGACCACACTGCATCCAGCAGAGAGAGGCAGGTCCGTGACAAAGTCCATAGCAATATGTCGCCAGAGGGCATCGGGCACAGGCAGTGGCTGGAGCAGACCAGCTGGTCTGGAGTGGGCAACTTTATTTGCTGCACACACCGTGCAGGAGGAGACAAAGTCTGTGACGTCTTTGGGCAGCGTGGGCCACCAGAACTGACGGGCAAATAGGTCTTGCGTCTCACGGGCACCCGTATGATCTGCCAGCTTGAAAATGTGTCCCCAACTAAGGATTCTTCCTCTGTCTGCCACACATACAAAGGTCCTCCCCGGGGGAATGTCTCTAAATTGTAGAGGCTTGACAGAGATGATGCAGGAAGGGTCAATGATATTCTGTGGGGACTCCACAGTCCTTTCTGTCTCAAACGACATAGACAAGGCATCGGCCCTCACATTCTTGTCCGCAGGGTGGCAGTGGTGCTCAAACTGGAACCGAGAGAAGAACAGCGACCACCTGGCCTGACGAGGGTTCAGCCGTTGGGCCGTCTGGAGATAGCTGAGGTTCTTGTGGTCCGTGAAAGACCAGGATTGGATAAGCTGCGCCCTCTAGTAGGTCTCTCCACTCCTGCAGAGCCAGCTTGATGGCCAGTAACTCCCGATCCCCAATCGAGTAGTTGTGCTCTGCGGGAGAAAAAAGCTTAGAGTAGTAGCCACATACCATAGTCTTGCCTTTGGAGCCTCTCTGGAACAGGAGTGCGCCAGCACCAACAGAAGAGGCGTCCACCTCCAACGAAATCTGTAAGGACACATCAGGATGATGAAGGATTGAGGCTGACGTGAAGGCCCTCTTTAAGCTCTTGAATGCGGCCTCTGCTTCTGGAGTCCACACTTTGGCATTCATGCCCTTTTTGGTGAGGGTAGAGATCCGACCTGTCAGTGAGGAGAAGTTGGGGATGAACAGCCGGTAGAAGTTGGCGAATCCCAGGAAGTGCTGTATGGCCCTTAAGCCTTGAGGACGTGGCCATTCCAAGACAGCCTTTACCTTTTCAGGAACCAGTTTGAGGCACTGATCGGAGATGATGTAGCCCAGGAAGGGTGGAGACTTTCTCACAAACACGCACTTCTCCAGCTTGGCATATAGCAAAACCGAAGCAAAACTTGGCGGACATGTCTCTGATGAGTCGATGAATCTGGGGAAAAAAATAAAATGTCATCGAGATACACCACAACACAGACATAGAGGAGATCACGGAAGATGTCATTGATGAACTCTTGAAAGACTGCGGGGGCGTTACACAGGCCGAAGGGCATAACCAGGTATTCGTAGTGCCCATCACGTGTGCCACTCGTCACCCGGACGAATCCGGATTAGATTGTAGGCCCCCCGCAGGTCTAGTTTGGAAAAAATGTATACTCCCAGTATGCGATCAAACAGTTTAGTGATTAAAGGCAATGGGTATCTGTTCTTTACCGTGATCTGGTTGAGACACCAGTAGTCAATGCAGGGTCGGAGGGATCCGTCTTTCTTTTTAACAAAAAGAAACCCGGCCGGGGATGAGGATTTGCGTATGAAGCCCCTCTCTAGATTTTCCTTGATATAGGCAGACATCGACTGGGTTTCAGGTAAGGAGAGAGGGTATATCTACCGCGAGGAGGAGACGAATCAGGGACCAGGTCAATAGGACAATCATACGCTCGGTGTGGCAGCAACATCTCTGCCTCCTTCTTGTCGAAGACATCCAAGAACTGAGAGTAGCAAGAAGGTAACCCTGCCAATGACTGATGCGGAGGAGGCTGAAGCGGATGGATATGCCCCAGACAGCGGTTAAGGCACTTGGGACCCCACTGGTGAACCTCACCAGAGTTCCAATTCAGGACTAGCGCGTATAGATGGAGCCAAGGCAAACCCAGCAACATGGGGTTGACGTCCTTGGGTAGGACAAAAAGGGAGATGAGCTCAGAATGAAGAGCTCCCACTTGAAGCCTCAGCGGTTTGGTCACAGAGAATATTGGGTCGAGCAGCGGCAGTCCATCTACTGAGGCAACGATCGATGGCTTCTCCAGAAGGGTAGTGGGCAAATGAAGAAGATCCACAAGGTCTCCGCGTATAAAATTGGTTGCAGAGCCAGAGTCCAGATAGGCAGAGGCCAGGTGGGACCTCGCGCCAGTGACAATATTCACAAGGATGTACAGCTTGGAGGAGAGTTCTCTGTCAAATGCTGTGTCGCCCAGGGTTGTCTCTCCAAACAATCCTAGGCGTTGGAGTTTTTTGGCTTCTACAGGGGGGTTGTATGTCACTAGTTGGAGGTGTGGGGCGCTATCTACAAGTGGGGTGTGACACTGTTTATAGGCGGGGCTGTATAGCACTGTTTATAGGGGGGCTGTATGGCACATTCTACAGGGGGAATGATTGTGGCACCTGGGGTGGCCCCAGTCAAGAGTTTGCTATGGGGCCCAGTCTTTCCTAGTGGCGCCCCTGCTCAGGATGTTTCCACTTCTGACATCATAGCTTTTTTTCAAAGCAATATACACTTTGAAGGCCGTAGGCCCCCTAAAGGTGGAGACTTGAGCTTTCCCCTGGTCAACATCCTGGTCCCTTGACCGGATGAACTTCAACAATTTCTGTGTTCTTTTCACGATAAAGAATATTCTCTAACGTTTTCTTCACCTTCCTCAGAAAATTATCCATTGGAATGATATATTGACTGCAGGCGTTGCCCACGCTTAGACTTTCCAGATAGAAAGGAGACTGATTTTTTCATCTCAGCATGGATTTTTGGACAGAGTACTTAAAGGGACAGTGTCATGATTTTTTAAAAATTAATTTATGTGTTTTTATTTAATAAAATATTATATTGACTTTATTTTTTCACACAATGTTTTTTTTAATTAACACTTTCTTACTGTACTGGGGGCTGCCATGTTTTATTACATCTGTATATGTGTCTCTTAGGCTGGGTTCACACGACCTATTTTCAGGCGTAAACGAGGCGTATTATGCCTCGATTTACGCCTGAAAATAGGGCTACAATACGTCGGCAAACATCTGCCCATTCATTTGAATGGGTTTGCCGACGTACTGTGCAGACGACCTGTAATTTACGCGTCGTCGTTTGACAGCTGTCAAACGACGACGCGTAAATTGACTGCCTCGGCAAAGAAGTGCAGGGCACTTCTTTGCAACATAATTTGAGCCGTTCTTCATTGAACTCAATGAAGAGCAGCTCAAGATTTACGAGCGTCACAGACGCCTCGCATAATACGAGGAGGAGCATTTACGTGTGAAACGAGGCAGCTGTTTTCTCTTGAAAACAGTCTGTCTTTTCACACGTAAATGCCTGCTATCGTGTGCACATACCCTTAATGACACATACATAGATGGAATACGGCAGCACAGTTCATAGGACACAATGAACGGCTCCCGTCCATTGCCTCTGCCATCTGGCTCTTGAGGATATTTTGACTCAAACTCAAAAACGTCTCAAAATACGGAGCTGTTTTCAAGCTGATTTTCAGAAGTTTTTTAAGCTACTCGCGATTTTTGCAACGTTTTTTGCTGCGTTTTTTACGCCCGTTTTTGGAGCTTTTTTCTATAGAGTCAATGAAAAACGGCTCCAAAAACATCTCAAGAAGTGACCTGCACTTCTTTTTCGTGGCCGTTTTTTTACGCATAAAAAAACGCTGCGAAAAGCGCTCCGTTGGAACAGAACGCCGTTTTTCCATTGAAATCAATGGGCAGATGTTTGGAGGTGTTCTGCTTCCGATTTTTCTGCCGTTTTTCGGCTGTTTACGGCCCGAAAAACGGCTGAAAATAGGCCGTGTGACCATACCCTTACTGCGCAAACGCAGTTCAGAACGACCCAGCATAGAAGCAGTTTTTTTTTTTTTCAACATTACATTTTTATTACGTTTTTTCAGGTAATACAAAAACAATGCATACGCCAATATATCTCTAAACAGGCTATCAATGACAAAATTTATACATAACCCACGGTATTCACAATGAACAATTCTTGTCACAATCTTACATAGAGACATAAGGCCCGGGCAGTTACAGTGCTTATCAGTGCATTATTCATAGAAAAGAAAAATAAATTACAGCAATTGAAATAATCAAAACCAGAGGAACAAAAAGAACAAACAAACAAACATCGTCCATCCAGAACTAAACATGTCTTGGCTTCGTTACATGCCTATGAATGAGGTAGAAAGACCATACACAATACCGGCTGGCATTACCCGTGCTCTGGTATCCGAGCCTCCGGCCGTGGCCAGGCATTTCCCTTCCACGGGTTTCTAGGTCTCCTATGAAGTCCCAAGTGTCTGCTTTCGACAGGGTCAAACTATGGGACATATAGATGCTCCTGCATTGGAACCCGGGATTGAGGAAGCCAGATAAGTCTGCCATGGCTCCCATAGTCTTAAAATTTTTGGCAACTGATGTGTTCGTAACGCATGCATGCGTTCCATCGTGAATGAAACATTCACTAGATTGACAAGTTCAGGACTGGAAATAGTGTCACTGCATTTCCATGATCTAGCAATCAACAAACGAGCCGCTATAATAATGTGGCTAGACACCGTCCTGGATACCGCTGGGATCTCTGACATATCAAGAAAACATAATGCCATAGCCGGGCTTGGTTCTACTGTGCAGGAAGACACTTGGGAAATCATTGCAAATACCCTAACCCAAAATGAGTGGACCTCAGGACATTGCCACCACATATGAAAGTATGAACCCCTGCACCCACATCCTCTCCAGCACGCCTCCGAGCAAGTAGGATCTGATCTCGCAATCTGTGAAGGAGTCATATACCATCGTAGTAGTAGTTTCTGAGACGATTCCCAATGTTTTACCCCTTTCGATATTTTCCTAGTCCACGTGAAGGCCGAACCCCATTCCCTCAATGTGAAGGATGAGCGTAATTCTCCCTCCCATTTTACACAGTAAGGAGGCCTGCTGGAGAGAATGCCGGCACACAAATCTTCGTAAAACATAGAGATACCCTTCTTTTGATTTACAGGACCGAAATAATAATTTTGGGCTACAGAAGGGAATAATGGCACATTAACATTCAGAGAAGTAAAGAGATGCCTGATACATAGATACTTATAAAAATCCCTATTCGGGATAGAGTACTCCGACACCAGGTCAGAGAATGCCCGCAGAGTGCTACCCGTGAACAGCTTGTATATGTGGGAGACTCCAGATGATATCCAATTGTCCAGAGACACCCCCGGGAGCTCCGAGTTCAGGAATTTCAAAGGTAAATTTTTTATAGGTGTAAGAGCCGATGAGGGGAGATGTGTTGAGTAGTGTTTCCAAGCTTTAAGTGAAGCTGAGATAGGCGGGGACATTACCCCGGAAGGCTTAATATTTACCTTGGGGTTTACCCTCAGGAGTGATAAAAGAGGTTGCTCTATTATGGTCTGCTCTATCTGGGCCCATTGTTTTGAGGGCGTAGGCGTACACCAAAATTTTAGATGATCAAGAATAACCGCCCGGTAATATCTCTGGACGTCTGGCACCCCCATCCCCCCCTTCCTCCAATGTCTGTACATCGTGTGCATCCTGACTCGTGGTTTTTTGTGTGCCCATATAAAATTATTCAGCAATCTTTGGAGCTCTCTCAAATACGAGTTAGGAAGGGGTATTATCACCGTACAAAATTGATACAAGATTATGGGAATGATCATCATTTTAATGACCGCGATTCTGCCCGCCCAGGACGTACTGACATGGGAGTATGATGCCAATTGTTGAGGAATGGTTTGCAATAATGGGCTAAAGTTATGCTTAAAAAGGAGATTAGTGGACTTGGTAAGAGAAATGCAGAGATACGAAATTTTAAGGGGATTCCATTGAAAGGGAAATGTACTTCGTATGGAGGTTTGGACATGTAAAGGGAGACCCACATTCAGCAAGTGGGACTTGTTGCAGTTAACCTTATAGTATGACACCTCCCCAAATTTGTCTAGCGTCTTTTGAGCCTCTGTCAGAGAAGCTAACGGATTTGTCAAGGAGAGAATCACATCATCCGCATATAGCCCTATTTTATGCAGGGTGTGACCAACCTGAATTCCCTGAATATCAGTATTTTGCCTGATTGCCGCCGCTAATGGCTCCATTACTAAAGCAAATATCAGGGGGGAGAGTGGGCATCCCTGTCGAGTACCATTAGTAATGGGGAATGGCGTGGAAAAAAAGCCTGATGCCAAGACTCGGGCGGAAGGGTTAGAATATAACGCTAGGATCGCAGATTTAATCCATCCTGTAAATCCGAATTTGATAAGGATCGCCTCCAGGTATCCCCAATGAACCCTGTCGAATGCCTTCTCCGCGTCCAGAGCAAGGAGCACAGAAGGCACTCGTCTTTTTACAGCCCAGTCTATCAGATTAACATATCGCCTTGTGCCATCAGGTGCCTGCCTCCCTGCAACAAATCCCACTTGGTCTTCATGTATAATGGTAGGGAGCAGATTAATCAATCTATTAGATATTACTTTGGCGTAAAGTTTAATATCCACATTCAAAAGTGAAATGGGACGGAAGTTTGCCGGGGAGTCCGGAGACTTCCCAGGTTTTGGGAGTGTGACTATAGTAGCGGACAGCATCTCCTCTGGGAAGGAGCCTACTGCCGCCGCCTTGTTGAACACCCCCACCAGATGTGGGGACAACACCTTCGTAAATTTTTTATAATAATAATTAGTGAACCCATCAGGGCCCGGTGCCTTGTGCTGCGGCAAACTTTTAATGGCTCGGGAGAGCTCCAATTCTGTAAAAGGCGCTTTCAGGGCCGTACTATCGGTTTCTGAGAGGGAAGGGAGATTCAGGCCACCCAAGAAGTTATTTATATCCTCCGGGGAAGGCTGGTGCGTCAATTGATCCTCTTTCAGATTATACAGACTATAATAATAGTTCCTGAATTGTTCACTTATCTCCTGAGGGTGAGTGATGTGACCCCCCTGTTGATCTAATAGGTGCGCAGTTCTTTGTTTAGCATTGCGCTTTTTGATCATTTTGGCTAGTAAGGCTCCCGGTCTATTCCCTTGAGTGTAAAACCCCAGCTGCATAGACTTTGACAATGTCAAATATCTTGACATAAGCACACTCTGGAGTTGCCCTCTAAGAGCTTTGATGCGGAGGGAAGTGTCCGGAGTTACCTGTTTTTTATTAACTGATTCTAGACTATGTAATTGGGAGAGAATGTCAGCAGTCGTTTTTTCCCGATGCTTTTTTAATCTAGACGCGGCCTGAATCCCCATTCCCCTCATATACGCCTTATGCGCGTTCCATAGGGAGAAACTATTCTCGGAGGAGGGAGAGTTCACCTCAAAGTATAAGTTGAGGTGGTTATTCATAAGATCCTCAGTCATTGGGTGATCTAGGACCAAATCATTCAATTTCCAAGAAGAGAAGGGAGGGGAGGGGGACGCATCCGAAACCACCACAGTAATCGGGGCATGGTCCGACCACGAAATATCTCCTATCAACGATGTAGACATATATCGCAGGCTCCTTTTACATACCAGGAACATGTCAATTCTAGAATATACCCTGTGGGGTGGTGAGAAATACGTAAAGTCACGTTCATTTCCATGCTAACATCGCCAAATGTCATACAGCTCCTCCACATGTATCGTGTGATGTAATTGGGAGCGTGGCCTAAGTGCGTTCGAGGAGTCAGTTATAGGGTGCATTACCTCATTAAAATCGCCGCCAATAATTAGTAAACCCTTTTCAACTTTCCGAACTTTACGGAGGATTTTATGGAAGGCCCTGAGTTGATGAGAGTTCGGGAGATATAGATTAACCAAAGTATACGTAATATGATTAATATCACAAATGAGGATCAAGAATCTGCCCTGGGGATCTAATATCACCTCGTGCTCTTTAAAAACCACTGATTCCTTAATTGCCGTAAGGACTCCTTTGGTTTTCTTGGAGCTGTTGGCCTGATAAACATGCGCAAATTTAGAGTGTGTGCATTTAGGGGGGTTGAGTTGCGAGAAATGAGTTTCTTGTGCAAAGAAAACCTCACATTTCAAGTTTAGCGCCTCTTTCCACATCATTTGACGCTTGAAGGGGCTGTTAAGCCCTTTAACATTCAAGGAGGATATTGTAACCGGCATAGTGTTAAATCTGAAGGTGCGTTAGTGAGAGCTAAATACCTGGTTGTCGCCCGCTGGCTGCGGGTGATCCAATCAAGATATCTGGATGGACAAAACCTGGCAACGTTAAACATAAAAACCAAAAGCATTAAAGCATAAATGAGAAACACATGGCGCCTACACTGCGCCGAAAGAACCTCCATGGGGGGAGAGAAAAAGGCATCAAGGTAGCATATGTCGCGCGTTTATTATCAGACAGTCACCTTTGAGAGTCCATCCGTAGGGTGTCCTTAATTCGTTTCCCACTCGGGGGGAATACGGCGTGGAGATGCTCTTGAAGGGACGGCCGCCAAGTTAGTGATCGGGATATTCCATTGTCGCAGCAGCGATACTCCATCCGAAGGGGACGATATCACATGAGTAGAACCATTCTTATTGACGATCAACTTGACCGGGAATCCCCATTTATACTTGAAATTGTGCTCCCTGAGAGTGACTGTAATTGGTTGGAATTGCTTGCGAAGCATCAACGTAGAAGCAGATAAATCCGGAAAAATCGAGACTTGGGTGTAGGGTTCAGGAAGTTTTCCCAGTCCTCTGGACTCTTGAAGGATGCGGTCTTTAGTTTGATAAAAATGTACTCTTGTTAATACATCTCTTGGAGAATCAATAGGAGCTGAGCGGGATTTAGGGATCCTGTGCGTTCTATCTAGAGTCAGGTCTAGAGGAGCTATCGTAGGAGACAAGGCCTTAAACATGTCCTGTAGATAATTCTGCAAGTCCCCAGGGGAGACGGTCTCTGGGACCCCCCGTACCTTCAAGTTATTACGTCTGGATCTATCTTCCTGATCCATTAGTTTGGACTTCAGCCATACCACTTCGTCTTTAAGGGCAGAGTGAGCATCTATAAGCGTATTATGGGCTGCAGCATAATCACCCATTTTGCGTTCAATGTGGTCGGTGCGGCACCCCAGGTCATCCACCGACGTTTGAATCTGTGACATCATTTTATGTAATGTCTCCGATATTGAGCTTTGCAACGACTGTATTAACCCCTTCATGATTGCAGTAGTAAGGGGTAAAACAGATAAAAACAAGGACATTTATGCAACAACACCGAAAAAGGCCATACTTACAAATGGACACAGCCAGGTCTGAAACGCTGATGAAGGCGAGTGAGCAGGTGCTTTAAATAATAATAGCCACTCCCACTAGTCTTGAGGGGAGTGGTATGTGGTGCATGGGATGTGTAGTAAGAAATAATAAATGAATAGTGTATGTGCAAGTGTAATAATGTGAGTGAAATATAGGGGGCAGTAATGAGTAAAGTGCCTAAAAAATAAATAAAATAAATAATGGGATGCAAGTGTGTGAAACATGGAGGAATAGTGTGTAAGTCATGAGGCGCAACGTAACTAGCCAGGTAGAAGCCTATTTGTGACGCCTTGATAATTCATAGAGCGGGCTACCCTGCTTGCTAGGCCAAACAACAACACACCATGCTCTCCCAGCATCAAAGACCTGGCTGTGTCCAAAAGAAGCGAATATAAGTAATAATGAAAAATACCTGGGGTATTAGTGATCATTTTGGCCAAAAGGACGCAAGCTCGCAATCCACGACAAGGATCCCCAGACTTGCGAGTCCCTAACTGGAGCGAAAAGCTCCTGATGTACAGACAAAACAGATAAAAACAAGGACATTTATGCAACAACACCGAAAAAGGCCATACTTACAAATGGACACAGCCAGGTCTGAAACGCTGATGAAGGCGAGTGAGCAGGTGCTTTAAATAATAATAGCCACTCCCACTAGTCTTGAGGGGAGTGGTATGTGGTGCATGGGATGTGTAGTAAGAAATAATAAATGAATAGTGTATGTGCAAGTGTAATAATGTGAGTGAAATATAGGGGGCAGTAATGAGTAAAGTGCCTAAAAAATAAATAAAATAAATAATGGGATGCAAGTGTGTGAAACATGGAGGAATAGTGTGTAAGTCATGAGGCGCAACGTAACTAGCCAGGTAGAAGCCTATTTGTGACGCCTTGATAATTCATAGAGCGGGCTACCCTGCTTGCTAGGCCAAACAACAACACACCATGCTCTCCCAGCATCAAAGACCTGGCTGTGTCCAAAAGAAGCGAATATAAGTAATAATGAAAAATACCTGGGGTATTAGTGATCATTTTGGCCAAAAGGACGCAAGCTCGCAATCCACGACAAGGATCCCCAGACTTGCGAGTCCCTAACTGGAGCGAAAAGCTCCTGATGTACAGACAAAACAGATAAAAACAAGGACATTTATGCAACAACACCGAAAAAGGCCATACTTACAAATGGACACAGCCAGGTCTGAAACGCTGATGAAGGCGAGTGAGCAGGTGCTTTAAATAATAATAGCCACTCCCACTAGTCTTGAGGGGAGTGGTATGTGGTGCATGGGATGTGTAGTAAGAAATAATAAATGAATAGTGTATGTGCAAGTGTAATAATGTGAGTGAAATATAGGGGGCAGTAATGAGTAAAGTGCCTAAAAAATAAATAAAATAAATAATGGGATGCAAGTGTGTGAAACATGGAGGAATAGTGTGTAAGTCATGAGGCGCAACGTAACTAGCCAGGTAGAAGCCTATTTGTGACGCCTTGATAATTCATAGAGCGGGCTACCCTGCTTGCTAGGCCAAACAACAACACACCATGCTCTCCCAGCATCAAAGACCTGGCTGTGTCCAAAAGAAGCGAATATAAGTAATAATGAAAAATACCTGGGGTATTAGTGATCATTTTGGCCAAAAGGACGCAAGCTCGCAATCCACGACAAGGATCCCCAGACTTGCGAGTCCCTAACTGGAGCGAAAAGCTCCTGATGTACAGACAAAACAGATAAAAACAAGGACATTTATGCAACAACACCGAAAAAGGCCATACTTACAAATGGACACAGCCAGGTCTGAAACGCTGATGAAGGCGAGTGAGCAGGTGCTTTAAATAATAATAGCCACTCCCACTAGTCTTGAGGGGAGTGGTATGTGGTGCATGGGATGTGTAGTAAGAAATAATAAATGAATAGTGTATGTGCAAGTGTAATAATGTGAGTGAAATATAGGGGGCAGTAATGAGTAAAGTGCCTAAAAAATAAATAAAATAAATAATGGGATGCAAGTGTGTGAAACATGGAGGAATAGTGTGTAAGTCATGAGGCGCAACGTAACTAGCCAGGTAGAAGCCTATTTGTGACGCCTTGATAATTCATAGAGCGGGCTACCCTGCTTGCTAGGCCAAACAACAACACACCATGCTCTCCCAGCATCAAAGACCTGGCTGTGTCCAAAAGAAGCGAATATAAGTAATAATGAAAAATACCTGGGGTATTAGTGATCATTTTGGCCAAAAGGACGCAAGCTCGCAATCCACGACAAGGATCCCCAGACTTGCGAGTCCCTAACTGGAGCGAAAAGCTCCTGATGTACAGACAAAACAGATAAAAACAAGGACATTTATGCAACAACACCGAAAAAGGCCATACTTACAAATGGACACAGCCAGGTCTGAAACGCTGATGAAGGCGAGTGAGCAGGTGCTTTAAATAATAATAGCCACTCCCACTAGTCTTGAGGGGAGTGGTATGTGGTGCATGGGATGTGTAGTAAGAAATAATAAATGAATAGTGTATGTGCAAGTGTAATAATGTGAGTGAAATATAGGGGGCAGTAATGAGTAAAGTGCCTAAAAAATAAATAAAATAAATAATGGGATGCAAGTGTGTGAAACATGGAGGAATAGTGTGTAAGTCATGAGGCGCAACGTAACTAGCCAGGTAGAAGCCTATTTGTGACGCCTTGATAATTCATAGAGCGGGCTACCCTGCTTGCTAGGCCAAACAACAACACACCATGCTCTCCCAGCATCAAAGACCTGGCTGTGTCCAAAAGAAGCGAATATAAGTAATAATGAAAAATACCTGGGGTATTAGTGATCATTTTGGCCAAAAGGACGCAAGCTCGCAATCCACGACAAGGATCCCCAGACTTGCGAGTCCCTAACTGGAGCGAAAAGCTCCTGATGTACAGACAAAACAGATAAAAACAAGGACATTTATGCAACAACACCGAAAAAGGCCATACTTACAAATGGACACAGCCAGGTCTGAAACGCTGATGAAGGCGAGTGAGCAGGTGCTTTAAATAATAATAGCCACTCCCACTAGTCTTGAGGGGAGTGGTATGTGGTGCATGGGATGTGTAGTAAGAAATAATAAATGAATAGTGTATGTGCAAGTGTAATAATGTGAGTGAAATATAGGGGGCAGTAATGAGTAAAGTGCCTAAAAAATAAATAAAATAAATAATGGGATGCAAGTGTGTGAAACATGGAGGAATAGTGTGTAAGTCATGAGGCGCAACGTAACTAGCCAGGTAGAAGCCTATTTGTGACGCCTTGATAATTCATAGAGCGGGCTACCCTGCTTGCTAGGCCAAACAACAACACACCATGCTCTCCCAGCATCAAAGACCTGGCTGTGTCCAAAAGAAGCGAATATAAGTAATAATGAAAAATACCTGGGGTATTAGTGATCATTTTGGCCAAAAGGACGCAAGCTCGCAATCCACGACAAGGATCCCCAGACTTGCGAGTCCCTAACTGGAGCGAAAAGCTCCTGATGTACAGACAAAACAGATAAAAACAAGGACATTTATGCAACAACACCGAAAAAGGCCATACTTACAAATGGACACAGCCAGGTCTGAAACGCTGATGAAGGCGAGTGAGCAGGTGCTTTAAATAATAATAGCCACTCCCACTAGTCTTGAGGGGAGTGGTATGTGGTGCATGGGATGTGTAGTAAGAAATAATAAATGAATAGTGTATGTGCAAGTGTAATAATGTGAGTGAAATATAGGGGGCAGTAATGAGTAAAGTGCCTAAAAAATAAATAAAATAAATAATGGGATGCAAGTGTGTGAAACATGGAGGAATAGTGTGTAAGTCATGAGGCGCAACGTAACTAGCCAGGTAGAAGCCTATTTGTGACGCCTTGATAATTCATAGAGCGGGCTACCCTGCTTGCTAGGCCAAACAACAACACACCATGCTCTCCCAGCATCAAAGACCTGGCTGTGTCCAAAAGAAGCGAATATAAGTAATAATGAAAAATACCTGGGGTATTAGTGATCATTTTGGCCAAAAGGACGCAAGCTCGCAATCCACGACAAGGATCCCCAGACTTGCGAGTCCCTAACTGGAGCGAAAAGCTCCTGATGTACAGACAAAACAGATAAAAACAAGGACATTTATGCAACAACACCGAAAAAGGCCATACTTACAAATGGACACAGCCAGGTCTGAAACGCTGATGAAGGCGAGTGAGCAGGTGCTTTAAATAATAATAGCCACTCCCACTAGTCTTGAGGGGAGTGGTATGTGGTGCATGGGATGTGTAGTAAGAAATAATAAATGAATAGTGTATGTGCAAGTGTAATAATGTGAGTGAAATATAGGGGGCAGTAATGAGTAAGGTGCCTAAAAAATAAATAAAATAAATAATGGGATGCAAGTGTGTGAAACATGGAGGAATAGTGTGTAAGTCATGAGGCGCAACGTAACTAGCCAGGTAGAAGCCTATTTGTGACGCCTTGATAATTCATAGAGCGGGCTACCCTGCTTGCTAGGCCAAACAACAACACACCATGCTCTCCCAGCATCAAAGACCTGGCTGTGTCCAAAAGAAGCGAATATAAGTAATAATGAAAAATACCTGGGGTATTAGTGATCATTTTGGCCAAAAGGACGCAAGCTCGCAATCCACGACAAGGATCCCCAGACTTGCGAGTCCCTAACTGGAGCGAAAAGCTCCTGATGTACAGACAAAACAGATAAAAACAAGGACATTTATGCAACAACACCGAAAAAGGCCATACTTACAAATGGACACAGCCAGGTCTGAAACGCTGATGAAGGCGAGTGAGCAGGTGCTTTAAATAATAATAGCCACTCCCACTAGTCTTGAGGGGAGTGGTATGTGGTGCATGGGATGTGTAGTAAGAAATAATAAATGAATAGTGTATGTGCAAGTGTAATAATGTGAGTGAAATATAGGGGGCAGTAATGAGTAAAGTGCCTAAAAAATAAATAAAATAAATAATGGGATGCAAGTGTGTGAAACATGGAGGAATAGTGTGTAAGTCATGAGGCGCAACGTAACTAGCCAGGTAGAAGCCTATTTGTGACGCCTTGATAATTCATAGAGCGGGCTACCCTGCTTGCTAGGCCAAACAACAACACACCATGCTCTCCCAGCATCAAAGACCTGGCTGTGTCCAAAAGAAGCGAATATAAGTAATAATGAAAAATACCTGGGGTATTAGTGATCATTTTGGCCAAAAGGACGCAAGCTCGCAATCCACGACAAGGATCCCCAGACTTGCGAGTCCCTAACTGGAGCGAAAAGCTCCTGATGTACAGACAAAACAGATAAAAACAAGGACATTTATGCAACAACACCGAAAAAGGCCATACTTACAAATGGACACAGCCAGGTCTGAAACGCTGATGAAGGCGAGTGAGCAGGTGCTTTAAATAATAATAGCCACTCCCACTAGTCTTGAGGGGAGTGGTATGTGGTGCATGGGATGTGTAGTAAGAAATAATAAATGAATAGTGTATGTGCAAGTGTAATAATGTGAGTGAAATATAGGGGGCAGTAATGAGTAAAGTGCCTAAAAAATAAATAAAATAAATAATGGGATGCAAGTGTGTGAAACATGGAGGAATAGTGTGTAAGTCATGAGGCGCAACGTAACTAGCCAGGTAGAAGCCTATTTGTGACGCCTTGATAATTCATAGAGCGGGCTACCCTGCTTGCTAGGCCAAACAACAACACACCATGCTCTCCCAGCATCAAAGACCTGGCTGTGTCCAAAAGAAGCGAATATAAGTAATAATGAAAAATACCTGGGGTATTAGTGATCATTTTGGCCAAAAGGACGCAAGCTCGCAATCCACGACAAGGATCCCCAGACTTGCGAGTCCCTAACTGGAGCGAAAAGCTCCTGATGTACAGACAAAACAGATAAAAACAAGGACATTTATGCAACAACACCGAAAAAGGCCATACTTACAAATGGACACAGCCAGGTCTGAAACGCTGATGAAGGCGAGTGAGCAGGTGCTTTAAATAATAATAGCCACTCCCACTAGTCTTGAGGGGAGTGGTATGTGGTGCATGGGATGTGTAGTAAGAAATAATAAATGAATAGTGTATGTGCAAGTGTAATAATGTGAGTGAAATATAGGGGGCAGTAATGAGTAAAGTGCCTAAAAAATAAATAAAATAAATAATGGGATGCAAGTGTGTGAAACATGGAGGAATAGTGTGTAAGTCATGAGGCGCAACGTAACTAGCCAGGTAGAAGCCTATTTGTGACGCCTTGATAATTCATAGAGCGGGCTACCCTGCTTGCTAGGCCAAACAACAACACACCATGCTCTCCCAGCATCAAAGACCTGGCTGTGTCCAAAAGAAGCGAATATAAGTAATAATGAAAAATACCTGGGGTATTAGTGATCATTTTGGCCAAAAGGACGCAAGCTCGCAATCCACGACAAGGATCCCCAGACTTGCGAGTCCCTAACTGGAGCGAAAAGCTCCTGATGTACAGACAAAACAGATAAAAACAAGGACATTTATGCAACAACACCGAAAAAGGCCATACTTACAAATGGACACAGCCAGGTCTGAAACGCTGATGAAGGCGAGTGAGCAGGTGCTTTAAATAATAATAGCCACTCCCACTAGTCTTGAGGGGAGTGGTATGTGGTGCATGGGATGTGTAGTAAGAAATAATAAATGAATAGTGTATGTGCAAGTGTAATAATGTGAGTGAAATATAGGGGGCAGTAATGAGTAAAGTGCCTAAAAAATAAATAAAATAAATAATGGGATGCAAGTGTGTGAAACATGGAGGAATAGTGTGTAAGTCATGAGGCGCAACGTAACTAGCCAGGTAGAAGCCTATTTGTGACGCCTTGATAATTCATAGAGCGGGCTACCCTGCTTGCTAGGCCAAACAACAACACACCATGCTCTCCCAGCATCAAAGACCTGGCTGTGTCCAAAAGAAGCGAATATAAGTAATAATGAAAAATACCTGGGGTATTAGTGATCATTTTGGCCAAAAGGACGCAAGCTCGCAATCCACGACAAGGATCCCCAGACTTGCGAGTCCCTAACTGGAGCGAAAAGCTCCTGATGTACAGACAAAACAGATAAAAACAAGGACATTTATGCAACAACACCGAAAAAGGCCATACTTACAAATGGACACAGCCAGGTCTGAAACGCTGATGAAGGCGAGTGAGCAGGTGCTTTAAATAATAATAGCCACTCCCACTAGTCTTGAGGGGAGTGGTATGTGGTGCATGGGATGTGTAGTAAGAAATAATAAATGAATAGTGTATGTGCAAGTGTAATAATGTGAGTGAAATATAGGGGGCAGTAATGAGTAAAGTGCCTAAAAAATAAATAAAATAAATAATGGGATGCAAGTGTGTGAAACATGGAGGAATAGTGTGTAAGTCATGAGGCGCAACGTAACTAGCCAGGTAGAAGCCTATTTGTGACGCCTTGATAATTCATAGAGCGGGCTACCCTGCTTGCTAGGCCAAACAACAACACACCATGCTCTCCCAGCATCAAAGACCTGGCTGTGTCCAAAAGAAGCGAATATAAGTAATAATGAAAAATACCTGGGGTATTAGTGATCATTTTGGCCAAAAGGACGCAAGCTCGCAATCCACGACAAGGATCCCCAGACTTGCGGGTCCCTAACTGGAGCGAAAAGCTCCTGATGTACAGACAAAACAGATAAAAACAAGGACATTTATGCAACAACACCGAAAAAGGCCATACTTACAAATGGACACAGCCAGGTCTGAAACGCTGATGAAGGCGAGTGAGCAGGTGCTTTAAATAATAATAGCCACTCCCACTAGTCTTGAGGGGAGTGGTATGTGGTGCATGGGATGTGTAGTAAGAAATAATAAATGAATAGTGTATGTGCAAGTGTAATAATGTGAGTGAAATATAGGGGGCAGTAATGAGTAAAGTGCCTAAAAAATAAATAAAATAAATAATGGGATGCAAGTGTGTGAAACATGGAGGAATAGTGTGTAAGTCATGAGGCGCAACGTAACTAGCCAGGTAGAAGCCTATTTGTGACGCCTTGATAATTCATAGAGCGGGCTACCCTGCTTGCTAGGCCAAACAACAACACACCATGCTCTCCCAGCATCAAAGACCTGGCTGTGTCCAAAAGAAGCGAATATAAGTAATAATGAAAAATACCTGGGGTATTAGTGATCATTTTGGCCAAAAGGACGCAAGCTCGCAATCCACGACAAGGATCCCCAGACTTGCGAGTTCGGTGTTGTTGCATAAATGTCCTTGTTTTTATCTGTTTTGTCTGTACATCAGGAGCTTTTCGCTCCAGTTAGGGACTCGCAAGTCTGGGGATCCTTGTCGTGGATTGCGAGCTTGCGTCCTTTTGGCCAAAATGATCACTAATACCCCAGGTATTTTTCATTATTACTTATATTCGCTTCTTTTGGACACAGCCAGGTCTTTGATGCTGGGAGAGCATGGTGTGTTGTTGTTTGGCCTAGCAAGCAGGGTAGCCCGCTCTATGAATTATCAAGGCGTCACAAATAGGCTTCTACCTGGCTAGTTACGTTGCGCCTCATGACTTACACACTATTCCTCCATGTTTCACACACTTGCATCCCATTATTTATTTTATTTATTTTTTAGGCACTTTACTCATTACTGCCCCCTATATTTCACTCACATTATTACACTTGCACATACACTATTCATTTATTATTTCTTACTACACATCCCATGCACCACATACCACTCCCCTCAAGACTAGTGGGAGTGGCTATTATTATTTAAAGCACCTGCTCACTCGCCTTCATCAGCGTTTCAGACCTGGCTGTGTCCATTTGTAAGTATGGCCTTTTTCGGTGTTGTTGCATAAATGTCCTTGTTTTTATCTGTTTTGTCTGTACATCAGGAGCTTTTCGCTCCAGTTAGGGACTCGCAAGTCTGGGGATCCTTGTCGTGGATTGCGAGCTTGCGTCCTTTTGGCCAAAATGATCACTAATACCCCAGGTATTTTTCATTATTACTTATATTCGCTTCTTTTGGACACAGCCAGGTCTTTGATGCTGGGAGAGCATGGTGTGTTGTTGTTTGGCCTAGCAAGCAGGGTAGCCCGCTCTATGAATTATCAAGGCGTCACAAATAGGCTTCTACCTGGCTAGTTACGTTGCGCCTCATGACTTACACACTATTCCTCCATGTTTCACACACTTGCATCCCATTATTTATTTTATTTATTTTTTAGGCACTTTACTCATTACTGCCCCCTATATTTCACTCACATTATTACACTTGCACATACACTATTCATTTATTATTTCTTACTACACATCCCATGCACCACATACCACTCCCCTCAAGACTAGTGGGAGTGGCTATTATTATTTAAAGCACCTGCTCACTCGCCTTCATCAGCGTTTCAGACCTGGCTGTGTCCATTTGTAAGTATGGCCTTTTTCGGTGTTGTTGCATAAATGTCCTTGTTTTTATCTGTTTTGTCTGTACATCAGGAGCTTTTCGCTCCAGTTAGGGACTCGCAAGTCTGGGGATCCTTGTCGTGGATTGCGAGCTTGCGTCCTTTTGGCCAAAATGATCACTAATACCCCAGGTATTTTTCATTATTACTTATATTCGCTTCTTTTGGACACAGCCAGGTCTTTGATGCTGGGAGAGCATGGTGTGTTGTTGTTTGGCCTAGCAAGCAGGGTAGCCCGCTCTATGAATTATCAAGGCGTCACAAATAGGCTTCTACCTGGCTAGTTACGTTGCGCCTCATGACTTACACACTATTCCTCCATGTTTCACACACTTGCATCCCATTATTTATTTTATTTATTTTTTAGGCACTTTACTCATTACTGCCCCCTATATTTCACTCACATTATTACACTTGCACATACACTATTCATTTATTATTTCTTACTACACATCCCATGCACCACATACCACTCCCCTCAAGACTAGTGGGAGTGGCTATTATTATTTAAAGCACCTGCTCACTCGCCTTCATCAGCGTTTCAGACCTGGCTGTGTCCATTTGTAAGTATGGCCTTTTTCGGTGCAGTAGTAAGGGGTGCATCGTCTGAGATGGCCGCCATTTCAGGAACGCTGGTTGCTGTGGGGCCGCCCACGCAGGCCGTTAATGGAGCAGGGGACTGTGCTTTCTCCTGACCCGGGTTCATGCTGTTAGGCGGGGAGGGTGCTGAACGAGTCGCCCCCCGTTTGGCCGGGGTGCCCACATCTTTTGAGCTCCCCTGGATAGAAATATCCCTGTCTGCTGACTGACCTGGGTTAGCCGTTGTTGAGGCACAGGGACGCGAGTCTTCCCTCTCATGAGGCGAGCCGGCGCCATCTTGGATGCGATCCGTCGCTGGGAAGTAGTCCGGGAGCTTTTTCAGCTCTACCTTTGCTCCCCTCCTCTTAGTCATGTTGCTCCCCGGTGCTAGGAAGTTTAAGGAGTGGAACCCTCTTTTTTCCGCTTCTTTTCAAGGCGATCTGTCGCTGTGAGCCGCTACTTAGCTACTCGGTATGCAGGAGAACTTGTCTTACACCGCCATCTCAGTCAGCGGCAAGCTCCGCCCCCCATAGAAGCAGTTTTGTAGGGCTAAAGCCGGCACCATTATGAATACCGGTCGCACTGCAGGTAAGCTGTGTGTGTCTCTGTCTGTCCCTCTCTCTCACAGCCTCCCCTCTCGCATTCCCCCGTGCCGGCAACCTTGCAATCCATCCCCTCGCAACCCCCCCCCACGGCACTTCTGTCGTGACCCCCCTTGCAACCCCCCCGCACACCTGTTGTAACTGTGTGTGTGTCTGTGTGTATGTGTGTAGCAGAGCTGTGTGTACACATGTAGCAGAGCTGTGTGTTCTCACTACCACCAACCAGGGACTGTTCTATATTGTTTGACCAGCTGCTACTCCGTTATGGCGGAGTGGCGCAGTGGGTTCACAACCCTGGTGGACGTTACACAGCGGAATGCACGAATGGCTGCCTTACTATGTCGTGCATGTACGTGATTTTGCGCCAAGCGGTTAAAGACCAGATCCGGGGCTGTACACAGACCCTTGTTAAACAGCTGAAATGCTCCAATATCTTGAGTATCTGTTTCTGCTGAGGAGCTTCCTCCCAACCTCTGTCGCCAGAACCTGCTGAAGACATCTAAGAAATAAATTAATGAGAAATTTATACCAAGAAAGAAAAAATACATATGTGGTTTCACAGAAAATAAGTGTAAAACCAAGTGATAGCTGCCCTCAATGAGGCAGTGCAGCACTATGCCCAATTTAAAAACTGGAGCCAAAGAGAGGCAAAGCTTCGCCTTCTGCACCCCAAACTAAAGTAACCTAATTCCCGAACAGAAAATATTTTAAAGAATAGGATGCAGCTTCATAGAAATATTAATTTTCTCAGGAAAACTCTTATCTGAAAAACGCTGAAAACTCAGGCCGCCTCAGCCCCAACACTTTGGGACACTAACTAGTTACTAGTTTATATTTACCAAATGTCTACTATATGTTGGCATAATTTTTGTAGCATCCTTTTATTATGGTAGAACATTACAAGGTGTATAGCTTTAGCAGCAATTTCTCACATTTTCAAGAAAATTTCCAAAACCTAATTTTTTAGCATCCAGTTCATTTCTGAAGTTGCTTTGAGGGCCCTATATATTAGAAACCCAACATAAATGTTTTTATAGAAATTAATTTTTTATCATTTTTTTTCTGAAACACAAAAGGTTTTACCTTAGAAATGCAACTCAATATTTATTGCCCAGATTATGCAGTTTTATATCCCACATGTGGCCCTAGTATGCTACTAGACTCAAACACGGGAATCAGATATTAAGGTGCACCTAGTGAATTTTGGGGTCTCCTTTTTATTCGAATATATTTCGGGTTTGAAGAGGTCTTGCGGTGCCAAAACAGTGGAAACACCCCCAAAAAGACACAATTTGGCACACTACACCCCTTCACTTAGGGGTATAGTGAGTGTTTTGACCCCACGTTTTTTTTTTTGCTGAATTTAGTAGAATTAGGCCATGAAAATAAAAACCTAAATTTTTGCCAATAAAACGTACAAATTTTCTATTTTTACAAGGGAAAAAATAGCAAAAGCACCCCAAGATCTGAAAAACAATTTCTCTCGATTACGACAATACCCCATATGTGGTCATAAACTACTGTTTGGACACATGGCAGGGCTTAGAAGGGAAGAAGCACCATTTGGCTTTTGGAGCTTATATTTTGATGGAATAGTTTGTGGCACCATGTTGCATTTGCAAAGCACCTGAGGGACCAAAACAGTAGAAACCCCACAAAAGTCACCCCATGTGGCAAACTACACTCCTCAAGGAATTTATCTAAGGGTATAGTGAGCATTTTGACACCACAGGTTTTTTTTTTGCTAAATTTATTTGAATTAGCCCCTGAAAATGAAAATCCAAATTTTTTCTAATAAAATGTACTTTTAGCTCAGATTTTTTCATTTTCACAATAGATAAAGAAGAAAAAGCACCCCAACATTTGTAAAACAAACTCTTCTGAGCATTGCAATACCCCATATGTAGTAATAAACTTCTGTTTGGACACACAGCAGGGCTTACAATGGAAGGAGCGCTATTTGGAATTTTGATTTTGCTTGATTGGTGTTTGGGAGCTATGTCGCATTTTCAAAGCCTCTGAGGGACTAAAACAGTGGAAACACCCATTTAGGAAGATACACTCCTCAAGGAACTTATCTAAGGATATAGTGGGCATATTGACCCCACAGGTTTTTTTGCTAAATTTATTGGAATTAGCCCCTTAAAATTAAAATCAAAATTTTTCCTAATAAAATTTACTTTTAGCTCAGATTTTCTCATTTTCACTATGGATAAAGGAGAAAAATCACCCTAACATTTGTAAGTCAAATTTTCCTGAGCACGGCAATACCCCATATGTGGTAATAAAGTGCTGTTTGGACACACGACAAGGCTTACACGGGAAGGCGCACCATTTCAGATTTTGCTGAATTGGTTTGAGGCGCTATGTCGCAATTGCAAAGACCCTGAGAGGCCAAAACCGTGGAAACCTCCCAAAAGTGACCCCATTTAGGAAACTATACCCCTCAAGGAACTTATCTAAGGGTATAGTTAGCATTTTGATCTCACAGGTTTTCTTGCTAAATTTATTTGAATTAGGCCGTATTTACTGGCATCTCAATTTATAATGTTGTGGCATATGTAAGTTGTGAAAAGCAAATCAGAGTAAAATAAAAGGGGACATAAATAATAAAATTAATAATCCATAGATGTGTGGTACGCCTTGAAGCAATCCTTTATGTAAGAGCCAGGTTTTTTGGGGCAAGTGTAGCACTTATAAGTGTTGTCCTTTCTTACACACTCTGCAACTATTTTGGGATCTTCCCTTCTTTGCAGTTTGCGGAATAAATGAAAATTGAAAAATTTGGGGCTAAACCAACATTTTATTGGAAAAAACGCAATATTTCATTTTTACGGTCCGGTGTTTATAACTTCTATGAAACACCCGTGGAGTCCTGATGCTTACTACACCCTTAGATAAATTCAAAAATGGGGTCAATATTTGGGGGTTTCCATTGTACTGGTATTTTAGGGGCTTTGCCAATGCGACATGGTCCCTAAAAATTATCCTAATAAAATCAAAATCCATAAGGTGCTCCTTCACTTCAGGGGACTGCGTTTGAGTCGAGTGGTGCACTATGACAAAATATGGCAGCACCTGCACCACGTGAGCTGCACAATCTCATCAAGGACCTCACCATGCTATTCTCCAGGAGGCTACGAGGGGATTGACACGTTGAATGCTGTGAAAGTGAATAAAATGTGGTTATGAGACTCCATTTTCTAAGTATGGCTATGTTATTCCATCTTGCATGGATTATCGATTTTATATCTTAAAGAATCCATTTTGTATTTTGAAGAATCATCTGTTTGAAGTAAATTCATTTTTGGATTGTCTGAACAATTATATGTTTTTGTTCCTTAGCTAATGTTATAATTCTTTGTTATAGAGAATATAGATAAATATTTACCAGTTCTTAATTATGAGAAATGAGTCTGCCGCCCCATACCGTCTGGGAACAGAGTTTATTTACCATTTTTGGTATGAGGAATAGACTGGTGTTATGGCAGCTGTGGGGTCATTATGACCCATCAGTCGTGGTGACGTTGCTTGTTATGTGAGATTGTAGTCTTATATGTAAAAAGCTCGGGATTGGCTCAGCACGACCAACTCAACATTGTATGTAATTGGCTGAGTTAGAGCTAACAGCCCATTGTAAATTATTGGCTAAGTAGCGCTGTGCCTGTGGAGCCCTTGACGAGTGGAGGAGCTCCTTCTGCTCCTCCGCTCTGTACTAATGCTGAAGCATGGAACTCAAGCATTGTTCCTTGCTTCAGCATTGGAATCAACTGTATCTGTGTCCTGGGGACGCAGATACAGTTGACACCTGGATGTACCACTGGCTGCCCGGGACAGTGGGACACCGGCCAGAATCCAGGACTGTCCCGCTTAATCCAGGACGGTTGGGAGGTATGGTTTTATGTTTGCAGGAGTGTAACTTAGAAGAGGAACCTATTAATGCAACCTAGCCATTGGAACCTTCTGTGTGGTCTGGGTCAATAGAAAAAATGGTGGGGTAGCAGTGGCAGATCACTATGGGGGCATTTGGAGGTTCCGCCCGGGGGTCTAAGGCTCTTGAGGGGTCGAGGCCGTCCAAAGTACATTGCAGTTTTGTCATGTTTTTTGCCGCAAATAGCAGCAAAAACCGAGACAAAACTGGATTGTGTATGTCCTGCAAAAGGGTATGCAGAGATAAGATGAGATGATCTCATGTTTGCAGTTCTTGTAACTGTTGAAAGACCTGCAGGTCACATGACCATGTAGGCAGGTCCTTAAACAAGAGAGTACAGCAGCAAGACTCCATAGAGAAGACTGTGTGCTGCTACGTAAGTATATGGGGTCTGTTTTATTATAAGGGGTCTGGGTCTGTATTTAGGGGGTCTGTATTAGTTTAAATGGTCTAGGGTCTGTATTTAGGGTTCTGGTCTGGGGTCTGTATTTAGGGGGCCTGGTCTGGGGTCTGTATGAGTTTAGTGCTCTGTATTTAGGGGGTTTGGGGTCTGTATTAGTTTAGGGCATCTGGGGTCTGTATTTAGGGGTCTATCCTGAGGTGTTTATTAGTTTAGGGGGTCAGGTCTGGGGTCTTTATTACTTTAGGGTTGTCAGGTCTGGGGGTCTGTATTTAGGGGTCTGGTCTGAGGTCTGTATTTAGAGGCTCTGGTCTAGCGTCTGTATTTATTTAGGGTGCTTGTTCTGGGTCTGTATTTATTTAGCGGGGTCTGGTCTCCGGTATGCAATAATTTAGAAAGTCTGGGGTCTGCATGTATTCTCGGGTCTGGTCTGGGGTCTGAATTTATTAGTCTGAGTTAATGTATGGGCCTGGGATCTAAATTTGCTTATGGGTCTGGTCTGCGGTCTGGAATAATTTAGGGGGTTTGGTGTCTGAATTTTTTTGTTGCTATAGAGGCTGGAAATGGCTGAAGAATTGAGGGACAAAGAGGTTTCAGCAGGAAGCTCTGTAGTGGTCAGTAGAAGTCACCATAATGGTTTGTGCCAGATGAAGAAGAAAAGCAAAGAGAACGGCTCCTATCAGAGAAGACGTCACCTGTAAGTCACTGTATTTATAGAGGAGCTGTCACCTCTCCTGACATGTCTATTATAGGAAATCCTTGTATTCCAGAAAAAGTCTCAGTGTTACCCAGGACTAGTAGACAGATGGGTGTTACCATTCCCCTTGTCAGGAGGATGTGAAGGGGGTCCTACGTTTGGGGAAAAGCCCAGGGCCTATGGTCTACTTAATCCGCCACTCTGGGGTAGGGGTCGTATTCAGGGGACATGATTTTGTTATTAAAAAGTCATTTATATTGTTCAAGGACAGGTATTATTAGTGAACTTTCAACATAAAGTGGTTTCTTAAAAGTTAATTAATGTTTATGCTCCTACTGGGAGAAAAGAAATAGCAGAGGTGTTTGAAAAACTGTATTACTTTATGGGGAGTCGTGATAATACCATTTTAGTTGGTGACTTTAATTGTACTATTTATTCTGGGGATATGGGTAATGCTACTAGTAGTGGTGGGAGTTCCGGGGGTTGAAGTACTGGGAAACAGTTTGAAATTGTTTATTTGGTTTATAAGATGCCTTTCGTGAAAGTAACAATGGTTCTTTTGGTTATACTTATTTTAGTAATAGTGGAAATGCGTGTTCCAAGATGTAATTTATGTTCCTTTCCACTTCCATGACAATCCTGTATTTCAAAAGGAGGAGTATGCCTTTCGCGAATCATGCCTGGATTGAGTGTGTTGTGAGTAGTAGTGGTATCTATGAATTTGGCAAGGGTGTATGAAAATTGACTATATCTTTGTTGGAAGATTAATGTATTTCGAGTCATTATTGTAATGATGGGGTAGGGAGACAGACAGGTGAGCCCTAATCTACCCGCCACTCAGTCCCTGCCTACTTGCAACGACCCGCCCTAGGCGACGGGGTACAACTGGGCAACGGTCCCTACACTCAATAGGTGCACGACAGACAAACAGACAAGGGTACAAAGAAGCCAGGGAAATGGGGAAGTTGCCCACGGGGACACCGTGAGCAACAAGCGAAGTGAACGAGCCGAGTCAAACCAGGAGATGAGCGAGGTACAAAAACGCAGAGCAGAAGAGTGGTCAGTAAAGCCAAGGTCAATCACAAGCAGAGGATCAGTAGTTCAAGAAGCTGCAGCAGGGCCAGGAAACCAGAAGAGAAGAATCACAAGCAAAGGAGGAACAGGAAAGGCAGGTATAAATAGACAGAGGGCGGGAGCTAGCTCCGTCTGGCCAGGCTGTGATAGGCTCTCCCACTCCTAAGCCTGCCATCCTGGGTGGTGGAAGATGGAGTCAGTCTCACAGACATAGAAGCAGGTGCAGACTGATTACCTATGGGCGTCGACACAGAAGTTGTGTCTGGCAGATCCTTTACAATTATAGAGAATGCTTTGGGTATGTTGAGAAATGTTTGGATGATATTGATAAGGAATTTCTGACTGAGGATGTGTGGCGGAACGGGAATGGTCAGATCATGTCAGTCTTTCCCAGCCGTACCGCCTTTAGGCAGTCGTTCTTAAATTAAGCCCGTTGATCGCCCCCTGTATCGTCCCTTTATTCTACTCTATTTCCCCTCCTAGACTCTCCCATTATTCCCCTGTATCTCCCCTCATAGAATTTCCCCTTTTGGACTATTCCGTGCGCAGGAGGCGTGGCTGGTGTTGCATGACATTTGGTAAGAAAAAGCAGTTGGAGGTTGGAGTCAGCCATTTACAGATAGGGTATCCAGGGTCCAGAGTAAAGAAAGAAAGCAGAATATTTACCATCAACCAATAGACTTTATCACAGCGAGTGGTATGTGTACTGTGCCCCTCTGTGTCTCCTTCAAATAAACACGCTGTTTTAACTGTTAAACTATTTTCTGTGTCCGCCTGGATTATTTCACCCACAACGGTGATACCAAACACCCGATATCACCACATTTGGTGGCAGCGGTGGGATAATAATCCAGCCCATACAACGGAGAAGCGACAGGTGACAGGTACTCCTGGTACCATCCAGCGCTTCGCGGCCAGATAGTCAAAAACAGCAGAGGGAGTGCACACAGTATACGACGCCTGCTTTGACCCCAGAAATGTCTTCCGACAGCCAAGGTGTTCCGGTGGACCCCAGCAGCAGCCCCTACCTCAAAAAAACAAAGAGGACATTGCAGGAGCTTTGCCAAGTTCAAGGGATCCAGTTTGAGTAGACTGAGGTAAAGGCAAGCAAGCTCCTTGTGTGGGACAGAGTGCACCACGAGTTGAGTGACGAAGAGGACGACAAGAAAGAGGGGAACGGCCCCAGCGACCGATCTGACAGTCGGGGGTCCCTACACATCACCCACTCCTCGGCCACCACCACTCTCATAGGTGAGATGATAGCTGCTCTGGGCCCTAATTGTGCCGAGCACGAGAGAGCCTGCGTAATGGAGTCGGTGCTCTGGATCCCTGTGCGAATCCCCATCCCAACGAGTGCACCAGCGCCCCAGGCACCCAGGGGCTCCATGTATTTGAGTCTATCATGGAGGTGCATAGCATTCCGACCTTGGAATGGGCAAAGTATGCGGGTCCCAGCCTAACGGGCAAAGCCTTGGAAGTTTATCGGGCGCTAAGTGTGGAGGACTGCCGTGATTATTCCCACCTGAAGGAGGCCCTGCTCTAGCGCTTCGCCATCACCCCAGATACCTACCAAGTCAAGTTCCGGACCATGGGGTGCCCGGCCCACAGCACCTATGCAGAGTTTGCTACCCAGCTACTGCAGAGCTGCACTAAGTGGCTGAGGGGAAAACAGGCGAACAGCACAGAAGCTATTGAGAGTCTCTTCATCCTGGAATAGCTCCTCCTGAAGATGGACACCGAGATTCATGAGTGGGTCACTGACCGGAGCCCAGACACCCCAACGCAAGCAGCTACCCTGGCGGACCAGTTTGTGGCCAACCGGCCCAGATGGAGAGGTACTAGCCGTCCTGACCTTCAACCTACTCAGCATCCTCTGCCCCATCCCGTGGGACCATCTCGACTGCCACTGAATCGTCCCTCGTTTCGGCCCAAGCCTGCCATAGTCCCTCCAAGGGGACGGGACCTTCCGCTGCTTCCGCTGCAACCAAGCTGGTCACATGCAGCTCAAGTGCCCGCGGAACCGAGCCCCGCACCCAGGGCCACGCCAGGCCCCACACCATGTTGCTCACCTCCCAGAGATGGATCATCCCCTTTGTGAGCACAACTACCTTTTAGATGCACCTGAGGTGGAGGAGGTAGCCTTCCATGTTGCAGGCGATGTGGATCACGATACCCCGGCCAACATGCTAAGCCATTTCCAGCTAATTGTGGTGGGTCATCAGGTCGTCCGGAAGCTCAGGGATTCGGGTGCCTCCCTCACCCTTGTGCGCCGTGATTTACTTCCAGAATCCCAGATCCTGAGAGATTGACGTATGAATGTTGTCCTGGCTGGTGGACAGCAGATCCACATCCCCCTGGCCAGAGTGCTTATGGACTGGGGTGCCGGCCAGGGAATGGTCATCGTTGGCCTGATGGAAGGCCTCACCACTGCAGCTCTCTTGCGGAAAGATTTGGGGAACGACCTCTGCAGCCAGTTTGTGGCCGCAGTTACCCGCAGCCAAGCTCTGGTCTCAGCAATCCTACTCCCAGAACCACCAGTGGTAAGTGAACCAACCTCTGACATTGCAAACACGACAGATGAGACTGACTGTCAGGTAGACTTGGGGGAGGTGGATAGAGCAGAGCTACGGACAGCTCAGGTCACTGACCCCTCCTTAGCCCCAGCCCGTAGCGCTGCAGATCAAGCCCCTGTAGAAGGCGCCCAAGAGCAGCACTAATGGGAGAATGGATTATTATATCGCATAAAATCTATGACAGCACCCGAGGCCCCATGGACTGCCACTAAACAACTGATGGTGCCCTTGCGCTACCGATCCCACTTGTTCTCCCTGGCCCATGATATCCCAGCAGCAGGCCACGTCGTCATTCGGAAAACCGGAAACCCGACTCCAGCGAAACTTCTTTTGGCCAGGGATGACACAGGACAGGAAGTACAGCGGTACCGAGCCTCATGCCCCGTATGTCAACGGTTAGGTGGAGCGCCTTGCGGAGTTCCGCTCCAGTCCATGACCATTATCGGGGAACCCATTCAGTGGGTAGCCATAGATCTGATAGGGCCGCTACCCAACCCCAGCCATAGTGGGAAGCGCTACATACTAACGCTGGTAGATTTTGCTACTCGCTACCCTGACGCTGTGGCTCCCTCATCCCTGAATGCGGAGCACGTCGCCCATGGCCTGATGGACATATTCAGTAGGGTAGGGTTCCCGCAGGAGGTGCTGACCGACCAAGGCTCCCAATTCCAAGGGTAACTGATGCAGTCCCTCTAGAATCGGTTTGGGGTATGTCCACTTAGGACTACCACCTATCACCCCCAAACGAATGGACTGTGCGAAAGGTTCAATGAAACCCTAAAGCAATTTTTGCTCCAGTATGTCCACGCGGAGGGGAAGGACTGGGAACGCTCTCTGCAGCAGTTTCTCTTCGCTTATAGAGAGGTGCCGCATGAGTCTTCCGGGTTCTCCCTGTTCGAGTTGATATACGCGAGGAAGCTCCGAGGGCCCTTGGACTTAGTCCGGGAAGGTTGGGAGGGATCTTTCTCAAACCCGGATGCCCCAGTAGTAGAATATGTGCACAACCTGCGAAATGCCTGGCCAAATTGCTGGATTTGGCCCATGAGAATTTACGTGTTGCTCAGGGACGCCAGAGGCGAGGTTACGATCAGCGAGCCAGGCCCCGCGAGTTAGAAGTGGGAACAAAGGTATTAGTTCTGGTGCCCGGAAAGCGTAACAAGCTGCAAGCCAACTGGGCAGGACCCTTCACAGTAGTTGGACGGCACGGGGAAACTAACTACTCAATAGCCCTAGACAAAGAAGGGACCAGGATACGCCTGTATCATATTAACAGATTAAAAGCCTATGTGGAGCAGGAAGTCACTGCCATGGCCGTCTGTTGTCCGCCCATGGATGACCCCGATGCCGGTCACATCCCTGACCTGCTAGCCGAAGCCCGACAAGGTCAGAGCATAGCAGAAGTACAGCTAGGGTCCCAATTGTCTCCTGCTCAGAGCACACAGATGGGGGAGGTGTTGGATGCGCAGGAACCCCAGTTCACCACGCGTCCAGGCCGTACCTCAATGGTCTCCCATCAGGTTGACACTGGGGGAGCCCGGCCTATGAGGCAGCCAGCATATCGCGTGGCTCCCGCAGTGTTAGACATGATGCGAAAGGAGGTGGATGGGATGCTGGAGATGGCGATCATTGTACCATCTCACAGCCCTTGGGCGGCTGGCATCGCGCTGGTCCCCAAGAAGGACAAAACCACGAGGTTTTGTGTCGACTATCGGAGGCTGAACGAGGTAACTGTAACAGATGCCTATCCCATGCCCCGGATCAACGAGCTGCTTGATAGGCTTGGGGGGACAAGCTACGTGTCTACTCTGAACCTAAGCAAAGGCTACTGGCAGATTCCCCTGACCAGAGAGGCCCTAGAGCGCTCCGCTTTCATCACCCCTTTTGGCCTGTTCGAATTTACGGGCATGCCGTTTGGGATGAAGAATGCGCCCGCGACCTTCCAGAGAATGGTCGATCGGATTCTTGTGCAGTGTCAAGGCTATGCCAAGGCATACCTGGATGACATAGCCATCTTCAGTGAGACCTGGGAGGAACACTTGGCTCATGTGGTGCAAATCTTAGAGCGCATCAGGCTCGCAGGCCTGACCATTCGCCCTGACAAATGCCAAATGGGAATGACTGAGGTTTCCTATTTAGGTCACCTGAGCCGGCCAAAGTGGAAGCCATTCTCCAGTGGCCCCGGCCAACTAACCAGAAACAGGTCAGGGCATTCCTAGGGACACAGCGTATTATCGAAAATTCATACCTCACTTCAGCTCCCTGGCCAAACCCCTGACAGACCTCACAGCCAAAAGGTTCAACAAGAATATGCCCTGGACCCCTGACTGTGACCAGGCCTTTGTGAGCCTTAAGGCCGCCCTGGCATCATCCCCTGTATTGGCCCCCCCTGGCTTCCACCGGCGGTTCCCAGTACAAACAGATGCCTCCGATGTTGGACTGGGAGCAGTACTAAGCCGGTCATGAGCACCCCATTGCCTACCTCTCCCATAAGTTGCTGTACCGAGAGTGGGCTTAAGCTACAATTGAGAAAGAGTGCCTGGCCATTGTGTGGGCCCTCAAAAAACTGCAACCCTACGTTTATGGGAGGGAATTCACAGTCATTACAGATCATAATCCTCTTAGTTGGCTGCACCGTACTGTGGGAGACTGTTGTTGCGATGGAGTTTGGTTCTGCAATCCTATAATTTTGTTGTTTCCCACAAGAAGGGCTGAGACCTAGGAAATGACGGTCTCTCCCGGCAACAGGACACTGATGGCCGTAGAACCTCATTACCGGGCCCCCAGGTCACTGTCGACGCGCCAGAGGGCCATTTAGACTCCCTGTGGATTTAAGAAGGGGGAGGTATGTGGCGGAATGGGAGTGGTGTTCTGGCACCAAGTGTCAGATCATGTCAGTCTTTCCCACCCGTACCACCTTTAGACAGTTGTTCTTAAATGAAGCCCAGTGATCGGCCCCTGTATCGTCCCTTTATTCCCCACTATTTTTCCTCCTGAACTCTCCCATTATTCCCTTCTACCTCCTCTCATAGAATTTCCCCTTTTGGACTGTTCCGTGCGCAGGAGGCGTGGCTGGTGTTGCATGACAGTTGGTAAGAAAAAGCAGTTGGAGGTTGGAGTCAGCCATTTACAGATGGGGTATCCAGGGTCCAGAGTAAAGACAGAAAGCAGAGTATTTACCATCAACCAATAGACTTTATCACAGCGAGTGGTATGTGTACTGTGCCCTTCTGTGTGTAACGTCTATGGCCACGGCCCGTCGATCGGTCGTTAACCCCGACGGCCGTGGCCATGGACAGCTTACCTGCCTGCAGCGTCGTCCCCCAGTCAGGCGCCGGCACTCTCTTCCGGGTTCCGAGTGTCTCCGGCGGGTGCGCGCGCCCGCGCGTGCACGGCCTTAAAGGGCCAGTGCGCGCGTTTTGCAAAAAACTGCAATCTGGTCCAGGATGCCCTGGGCTATAAAAAGGGCTCTGCCCTCTTGCCCTTTGCCAGAGCGTTGTTGTTAGTTTTCCCGTTGTTCGTCTTGCTTATGGTCTCCCAGTGTCTTCCAGCCTCCCAGTGTACCTTGCTCCTGTATTCCGTATCCCGTATCCTGTTTCCGTGCTACCTAGTGCTATTGCCGTGCTGTGCTGCCTACCGTGCTGTGCTACAGTCTACGCTACCCTGCTACGCCTCACCGAACGACTTCCCACCGCCTGATTCTGGACGTGTCCGCCTCGCCACTGCCTACGATTGCCTCAGGTACTCTCGCTGAACCATTGAACTGTGTACTTTCCGGTTTGGCCAGCTGCCATCCCCGCTACGCGGTACGGCCCAGTGGGTCCACACCCCACATCGTGACAGTACGCTCTGGCCCTGGACCCCGCTGGCCAATTCAAGGGCTTGTCACCCTCCCAAACCATGCAGGCGGATCTGCTGGATCTCCGAGCTAGGCAGGACCAGCTCCTCGTGGCCGTGGACTCTATGGCGCAGCAGCTAGGGATGCTAGTTGCCTCCATTCCTGCTTCTATACAAGTTCCTCAAGCCGGCCCTCCTGTTGCTCCTCCTGGCAGTTCCTGTACGGACCCTCGGTTCTCACTGCCATTGCCCTCTAGGTTCGATGGAGACGCCAGTGCTTGTCGGGGGTTCCTGAACCAATGCCACATTCATTTTACCCTGCACTCTCGGGCATTTCCGTCAGATGGAGCCAAGATCGCATTTATCATCTCCCTCCTGACCGGCAAGGCCCTGGCATGGGCTAACCCTATCTGGGAACGTCAGGGACCCGAGACCCGAGACTTCCAGGAGTTCGCACGAATATTCCGAACCGTTTTTGAGGAACCAGGACGAGTCTCATCAGCCGCCACCGCCATCTTCAACCTTCGCCAAGAGGACAACTCCGTGGGCGAGTATACTATTCAGTTCCGGACTCTGGCAGGAGAGTTATCCTGGAACAATGAGGCATTTGTGGCATCCTATTGGCATGGCCTGTCCCCCGAGATCAAGGACGAACTGGCTGCTCGAGACCTGCCTCCCGCGTTGGACGACTTGATTCTGCTTGCCACTCGGGTTGACATAAGGCTGAGGGAGAGATCCCATGAGGTTCGTCAGGAGCGCCCGCGTCCTAGACTGGCGCCCAACTTTCAGCAACCCCTCCTGCCTGCTTCTATCGCTTTGCCTGAGGTTCCGATGCAAGTTGACCGACTAAAATTATCGGTCCAGGAGAAACAGCGCAAGCGCACCTCTGGACTGTGCTTATATTGCGGCCTCGCTGGCCACGTCGTGCGTCTGTGTCCTCACAAGCCAAAAAACCCCAGCGCCTAGGCTTGGTTGGAGAGACAACCCTGGGCGTCAACACATTGAAGCAAGAACTCTCCTCCAAACTATTTATCCCTGTAACCATTATTGCTGGCGAGAGGTCTCATCAGGTCTCCGCATATCTGGACTCCGGCTCTGCAGCCAACTTCATCTGCCAGGATCTTGTGGATCTCCTACAGTTGCCCACTATCCCGCTTGAAAGGCCACTGATCATTGCCTCGGTGGATGGACTGCCATTACCAGACCCAGTTGTGTCCGTAACCAAGACGTTGAAATTCCAAGTGGGAGCCCTTCATGCTGAGATCATCTCTCTGTTCGTCCTGTCCAAGGCCGTCAACCCCGTGCTGCTGGGGTTGCCTTGGCTTCGTCTGCACGCCCCCGTCCTGGATTGGAACTCTGGAGAGGTTCTCCAGTGGGGTCCGAAGTGTCTTGACCGCTGTCTGAGTCACATCCAGTCGCCACAGCCCGCTCCTCTTCAGTCGTTGGCAGGTTTTCCCCTCTGTTTCTCTATGTTCGGCGATGTCTTCAATAAAAAGGAGGCCGAGACCTTGCCGCCACACCGGGCATATGACTGCCCAATCGACCTGGTTCCGGAATCGTCTCCTCCTCGTGGTAGAGTGTATCCTCTCTCCTTGCCAGAGACCCAGTCCATGTCGGCTTACATCAAGGAGAACCTGGAGAGGGGTTTCATTCGTAAATCTTCATCCCCGGCCGGAGCAGGGTTCTTCTTTGTTAAAAAGAAAGATGGATCATTACGACCTTGCATCGACTACCGAGGTCTAAACCAGATCACGGTGAAGAACAGGTATCCTCTGCCTTTAATTTCTGAACTGTTTGATCGCATACGAGGGGCAAATTTTTTTTCTAAACTGGACCTGCGGGGGGCCTATAATCTAATCCGGATTCGTCGAGGTGACGAGTGGAAGACTGCCTTTAATACTCGTGATGGGCATTACGAATACTTAGTCATGCCCTTCGGCCTGTGTAACGCTCCCGCAGTATTCCAAGAATTTGTCAATGACATTTTTCGTGATCTCCTGTATGTTTGTGTTGTGGTGTATCTCGATGACATTCTGATTTTTTCCCCAGACCCAGTAACTCATCAAAGTCATGTCCGCCAGGTGTTGCTCCGTCTAAGAGAGAATCGACTTTACGCCAAATTGGAGAAGTGTGTGTTCGAGAAGAAGTCTCTATCCTTCCTGGGCTATATTATCTCAGATCAGGGTCTCAAGATGGATCCCCAGAAGGTAAAGGCCGTCCTGGAGTGGCCACGCCCCCAAGGCTTAAGGGCCATCCAACGCTTTCTAGGATTCGCCAACTTCTACCGACTCTTCATCCCCAACTTCTCATATTTGACAGCACCTATCTCCACCCTCACTAAGAAAGGTATGAATGCCAAGTTGTGGACCCCGGAGGCTGAAGCCGCATTTGAATCCTTAAAGAAAGCCTTCACATCTGCCTCCATTCTGCACCATCCGGACGTATCCTTACAGTTTTCGTTAGAGGTGGACGCCTCCTCGGTGGGTGCTGGTGCACTGTTGTTCCAGAAAAGACCGAAAGGCAAGGCCGTGGTATGCGGTTACTATTCCAAGCTGTTTTCTCCCGCAGAGCCTAACTACTCGATTGGGGACCGGGAGTTACTGGCCATCAAACTGGCTCTGCAGGAGTGGAGACACCTACTGGCAGGCGCGGTTCATCCTATCCTGATCTTCACGGATCACAAGAATTTGACCTACATACAGACGGCCCAGTGGTTGAATCCTCGTCAAGCCAGGTGGTCGTTGTTCTTTGCTCGGTTCCGGTTCGAACTCCACTACCGTCCCGCCGACAAGAATGTGAGGGCCGATGCCTTGTCTAGATCTTTCGAAACCGAGGACGCCATGGAATCTCTCCAGAATATCATTGACCCATCCTGTATCTTCTCTGTGAATCCCCTGCAAGTCAGAGACATTCCTCCGGGTAGGACTTTTGTGCGTCTGGTTGACCGAGGAAGAATTCTTCGCTGGGGTCACAACTCTAAGCTGGCAGGTCACGCGGGTGCTCGTAAGACCCAAGATTTAATCACCCGTCAGTTCTGGTGGCCCACGCTGCCCAAGGATGTCATGGACTTTGTCTCCTCTTGCACAGTCTGTGCAGCAAATAAAGTTGCTCACTCCAGACCTGCGGGCCTGCTCCAACCACTGCCTGTGCCCGTTGCCCCGTGGCAACATGTCGCTATGGACTTCGTCACGGATCTTCCTCCTTCTGCGAGTTGCAGTGTGATCTGGGTGGTGGTGGATCGATTTTCCAAGATGGCTCACTTCATCCCGTTGACCGCTCTGCCGTCTGCTACGCGGTTGGCTGACCTCTTCATACAGCACATCTTCCGTCTGCACGGATTGCCCCTGCATATTGTCTCGGACAGAGGTGTCCAGTTCACCTCGAAGTTTTGGAGAGCACTCTGCGGCCTCCTTGGTGTGAAATTGGACTTCTCTTCGGCCTATCATCCCCAGTCCAACGGGCAAGTCGAGAGAGTTAACCAGATTATGGAGAACTACCTACGTCACTTTGTGTCCAGGCGCTATGATGATTGGGTGCAGTTGCTCCCGTGGGCAGAGTTCTCCTATAACAACCACACCAGTGAGTCGACCACATCCAGTCCATTTTTCATCGTCTACGGCCAACATCCTCGTATACCTCTTCCTGTTTCTACAATGTCCCAGGTGCCTGCAGCCGACTCCACCTTCAGGGACTTTCTACAGATATGGCAACAGACCCGATCTTCTATCCTCTTGGCGGTGGACCGCATGAAGAGAAAGGCAGATACAAGAAGACGGGTTCCTCCGCAGTTCCTTCCAGGGACTAAAGTCTGGCTGTCTTCTAGGAATATCCGGCTGAGGGTGCCGTCATGCAAATTTGCCCCGAGGTTCCTTGGTCCCTTTGAAGTCCTGCTACAAATTAACATCTTTCTAATTACTCCCTCTGGTACTAGGCTCTTTTTGTGCCTTATTACAAGTCTTATATGCACTTTATACCTTAATGCTATATGGTTTGACGCTATCATGCTGTAGCACTATTGGACAGTTACCAATTTGATGTGATGTACACATGTTTCCTGCTGCATTCTATATTATATACCTGTGATTTATATTAACTGTTCTGTATGGCTCACGCATGGTATTTTAAGATCCTTGCATCATGTTTTTATTTGTGTTATTAAATATCGTGTATTCAATAAAATTTTGTATTCATTTCACTAGTTGTGGCGTTATGACTCCTTGCTCTCTAATTATTTCTTATGACTTATTGGAGTTTAGTTACATATATTTTGGAGGTGCTTTTGACATTATGCCAGTGGCACCTAGCCAATGACCCTGACCTGTGAGTATTGATCTATATAATTGTGCTTTCTGTGTTTTTCACAGCTGTGGGCTCCTGGCCAAATATGGACTTCCGCATGCGAGACCAATCATGGATCTTGCAATTAAATGATGTTTTTAAGGAGGATCTAAATTTGCTTTTAGACTCTAATGGGAAAGATATGAGAGAACAAATTAGTAGGCTTAAAGTACTATTCAAACAAAGGACAAAGATATGGTGGAATAAGGCCTTTCTTGAGAGATACTTAAAGAGGCTCTGTCACCAGATTTTGCAACCCCTATCTGCTATGGCAGCAGCAGATAGGCGCTGCAATGTAGATTACAGTAACGTTTTTATTTTTAAAAAACGAGCATTTTTGGCCAAGTTATGACCATTTTTGTAGTTATGCAAATGAGGCTTGCAAAAGTCCAAGTGGGTGTGTTTAAAAGTAAAAGTCCAAGTGGGCGTGTATTATGTGCGTACATCGGGGCGTTTTTAATACTTTTACTAGCTGGGCGCTCTGAAGAGAAGTATCATCCACTTCTCTTCAGAACGCCCAGCTTCTGACAGTGCAGATCTGTGACGTCACTCACAGGTCCTGCATCGTGTCGGCCACATCGGCACCAGAGGCTACAGTTGATTCTGCAGCAGCATCAGCGTTTGCAGGTAAGATCGACTTACCTGCAAACGCTGATGCTGCTGCAGAATCAACTGTAGCCTCTGGTGCCGATGTGGCCGACACGATGCAGGACCTGTGAGTGACGTCACAGATCTGCACTGTCAGAAGCTGGGCGTTCTGAAGAGAAGTGGATGATACTTCTCTTCAGAGCGCCCAGCTAGTAAAAGTATTAAAAACGCCCCGATGTACGCACATAATACACGCCCACTTGGACTTTTACTTTTAAACACACCCACTTGGACTTTTGCAAGCCTCATTTGCATAACTACAAAAATGGTCATAACTTGGCCAAAAATGCTCGTTTTTTAAAAATAAAAACGTTACTGTAATCTACATTGCAGCGCCTATCTGCTGCAATAGCAGATAGGGGTTGCAAAATCTGGTGACAGAGCCTCTTTAAGCAAGGGCCTCATTCCAAGGGGCCTTAGAGTTCAGGTATTCCCCTCTTTTCCCACCGAGGAGGAAAGTTTTAAAGATAGATGGGAACAACTTTCCACCACTTGTTCACGGGGATATATGGAGCTTCTAATACAGTCCAACAGCATCTCCCTAGGAACAATAGAAAAGGGAATAGAAGAACTGCCAACAGTCCTTAAAAGAGATCTTTCAAGTGAGGTTTTAGATAGACTCAATGTTGATCTAGAGGCAGAATTCAAGAAATGGGAAATGGAGATTTGTCTGACAAAAACTGGGAAGTTTCAAAGAGACAACAACGACTACCAACAGGGTAGAGTCTACAAATGGAGAAATGGTAGATCACGACTAGGGCCCCGTTCTAGATCAGGGTCGACATCATCGCAGGCCTCTAATGATGAGCATAGAGAACCTAGATGGAATGGGGATACATTGAATGGACAGTACCAGAGCCTCCCTCGGAGGAATAGAGAGAGGCAAGCAACAAAACGAAAAACACCATCATTCATTTGATTTTTTTACAGCGGTAAAGGATCTTTATTTGTTCTCAAGGAAGTTGATTTTGAAAAAACTGCATGGTAGGGGTGAGACTGGTGTGGGCCTCAATAGTTCCATGGAACAAGAAGCTCTTTTAGCTCTGGAAGATCTACTACAAGAACAAATTCCCTCTGAACAAGGTGGGTTCCCTATTTCAATTGTTCCCAAATCTAAGAGGTTCCCCCCCCTTGTCCCTCTGCCCACAAGTTGAGATTTTTACTAAACTAGTCATGGAAGATTTCAAACAAATCTCCACAAACAAAAAATATGACAACTTTACGGCTGCTCAACGAAAAGCTTTGAAAGAATTACAGTCCTTTGAGGACGTGGTATATAAAGCGGCGGACAAGGGGGGCAACATCGTGATTTGGCCAATTAAACTATATGAAAGGGAAGCATTTCGCCAGTTACGAGAGAGGGAGACATATCAGAAACTCACATATAACCCAATTAACCTTTTTTCCTCTGAGTTGGACAAAATTTTAACAACAGCTTTTGAAAAAGGGATTATCCCCAAAAAGGTGTACGATGGCCTTAATGTCAAATATCCGAAAATCCCCACCTTTTACCTTCTTCCGAAGATCCATAAAAATCTGATGGATCCACCAGGCCGACCGATAGTGCCAGGGATTGGGGGACTGTGTGATCCGGCATGTAGGTTTATTGATTTTTATTTAAAACCACTAGTAGAATGTCTACCCTCATTCGTTAAAGACACCACTGAGGTACTCACAAGGATTGATGGAATCTCCCTGGAAACTGATATGCTCTTAGTGACTGCCGATGTGGAGTCTTTATATACGAGCATCAGACACCGGGATGGGGTCAATGCGGTCCGTTCTTCTTGGAGATGAGCTACCAGGACAGCCAGGTGGTTGATCTAGTGATAGAACTTTTGGAATACATCCTTTCTCACAATCTATTCGTCTTCAAGGACGTTTTTTATGTTAAAAAACAGGGCACTGCCATGGGTGCGGCATGCGCGCCGTCATATGCCAACCTTTTCCTCGGCTTTTGGGAGAGAGGGGTTGTGCATGGTGATGGTGCCCGTGCCGCGGACCATGTGCAGTGCTGGCTGCGCTACATTGATGATGTGTTCATCATCTGGCAAGGTACCGAAGCGCAGCTGATAAAATTTATGCAGGAACTAAATGTAAACACCTGGAACATAAAACTTACTTATGTCTATGATAGGCGAAGGGTTGATTTTTTGGATGTAGCCATTGAGGCAGATGAAGAGGGAAGATTACAGACCGACGTCTATAGGAAGGAGACGTCGGTCAATTCCCTCTTACATGCTACATCTGCACATACCTATTCCACTGTTAAAGCTGTCCCGGTGGGTCAGTTTCTGAGAATGAGGCGGATTTGCTCCTCAGAGACAAAGTTTGAAAACCAAGCACAGGATCTAAAAGAACGGTTCAAAGAGAGGGGTTATAGCAACAGATGAATTAAGCTAGGGTACAACCGAGCCAAAAAGATGGAACGGAAACAACTTTTACATCCAAAAATAATTAATAAGAAGGAGGAGGGAAATAGTAAGATAAGGTTTATTTCCACCTATAACAACCAATGGCAAACAATGAGAAACATACTACAGAAGCATTGGCCTATCTTACAGTTGGAACCAACTCTGACATCTGCCCTACCATTGAACCCCCAGATGACAGCGAGAAGAAGTAGAAACTTAAAAGATATGTTAGTCAAAAGTCACTACATACCAAAACTACTAAATCCCTTCTCAACTAGAGGTCCTGTCCAAGGCTGTTTTCCTTGTGGCGATTGCGTTGCATGCCCCAACATACTCCGAACGACCTTTTTTGATTCCATCAAAAACGAAAGGCGCTATAAAATTCTGCACTATATTTCTTGTACCACCACCCATGTCATATACTATGCGACATGTGGATGCCCTAAGGTCTACGTGGGTTTAACCTCGAGGCAATTAAGAATACGTGTTCGTGAACATGTTCGGGATATATCTGCTGCAAAAGACATAAATGACTTAACAACCTTGAAGACGATTCCCAAACATTTTAAAATCTTTCATGGATGTGATCCAAAAACGTTTCGTGTACGGGGCATAGACAGGATACATTGTGGTGTCAGAGGGGGAGATGTTAAGATGATACTTGCACAAAAGGAATGCAGGTGGATTGTCACCTTGGGAACCATGACCCCTCATGGTCTCAATGAGAATCTCAGTTTTGCTGCCTTTTTATAGGGTTATTTTTGTCTTTTTGATACTTTTATAAAAGCCTAGAAAAGACTCTGTCTCCCATTTTTAAAGTTTTTTTATTGTCACTAATTTGCCTGTTTTATATTTATATTTATGTCCAGATTCTGTCCGATGGATCTATATAATGTCCACTTCTGATGTGTTCCCGAAGATACATCGAATTTAAAGATCTTCTAGCAAGATATAAGATTCTCTTGTTGTTCTGTCTTCTCAATTCTTTTCCTTTTTGGGTTTTTACCCAAAAATTTTTACTGTACACATTTGTTCTCTTCATTAGTATATACTGGTATTGTCACTTTTGTTTTTGTTACCTATTATATCCTTTTTCTTTCCCCTTAGGGGTAAGTTGTAATCGCGTCCTTTCTACATGATTTTCATGTTCTTCTTATTCACTTTATAGCTTAACTTATAAAGGAAAATTTGCATATATATATTATTGTGTTTTTTAGGTTCTATTCACATTATCGCGATTTTTGACAATTTATTTGTCCTTTTTTTAACTTAAATTTTTTTTTTCACTTGTGCACTACTCACGATTTACCTGCTATTATAGTATTTGTTGTACTCATTATATGTCACTTTTATATACTTAAACTTTAGATCTACTATACACTGTAAATGAAGTGTCTGTTACATATCTATAATTATGATACAAAGAGGAGACAGTTCTGGTATACTCGGGTTTTGTGCAGTAACGTTACTGGGACGGGGACTGTCAGGCTTCAAACAGTCTTACACGCATGCGCCAGAGACCGGACGAGTTTGAACACACCGGAACTTCATAACTTTGGATCATTAGCACACGGACATATATTTGGGACACTCATACGGATTTATCACTACCCCCTGAGGAAGCTACGATAGCAAAACGCGCGTCGGGGCGCCATTATACCAGGCTACGTGCTGTGGGCCTTGTTTGACCTTTCGTCATCTCCATGGGTAAGTCTGTACCTCATTATGAGATCTACTACTGATAGGAGGATTTTCCTCCATTTGAACATCCCAGTATAGGTTAGGATGTGTCTCCTCTGTGTACTTTCATCTCTGATAACATTACAGCTTGTCTTGATGCTGCTTCCTGTTAGCATCTTTCTTATTACTCCCTCTGGTACTAGGCTCTTTTTGTGCCTTATTACAAGTCTTATATGCACTTTATACCTTAATGCTATATGGTTTGACGCTATCATGCTGTAGCACTATTGGACAGTTACCAATTTGATGTGATGTACACATGTTTCCTGCTGCATTCTATATTATATACCTGTGATTTATATTAACTGTTCTGTATGGCTCACGCATGGTATTTTAAGATCCTTGCATCATGTTTTTATTTGTGTTATTAAATATCGTGTATTCAATAAAATTTTGTATTCATTTCACTAGTTGTGGCGTTATGACTCCTTGCTCTCTAATTATTTCTTATGACTTATTGGAGTTTAGTTACATATATTTTGGAGGTGCTTTTGACATTATGCCAGTGGCACCTAGCCAATGACCCTGACCTGTGAGTATTGATCTATAAAATTAACCCGGTATCCTACAAGCTGCGGCTCCCCCCCACTCTCAGGATCCCTAACTCCTTTCACGTCTCCCTGCTAAAACCGGTGGTCCTGAACCGCTACTCCAGGACTCCTAGTCCCACAGTGGTTCCTGGCGGCCCATCTGGGACTTTCGAGGTAAAGGAGATTCTGGCTACCAAGAAGGTGGGAGGAAGGACATTTTATTTGGTGGACTGGAGGGGGTTCGGCCCAGAAGAGAGGTCTTGGGATCCAGAGGAGAACATCGATGCCCCTGTCCTTGTGAGGAAGTTTCTCTCTCGCTCTGGTCCCAAGAAGAGGGGGCGTAAGAGGGGGGATACTGTAACGTCTATGGCCACGGCCCGTTGATCGGTCGTTAACCCCGACGGCCGTGGCCATGGACAGCTTACCTGCCTGCAGCGTCGTCCCCCAGTCAGGCGCCGGCACTTTCTTCCGGGTTCCGAGTGTCTCCGGCGGGTGCGCGCGCCCGCGCGTGCACAGCCTTAAAGGGCCAGTGCGCGCGTTTTGCAAAAAACTGCAATCTGGTCCAGGATGCCCTGGGCTATAAAAAGGGCTCTGCCCTCTTGCCCTTTGCCAGAGCGTTGTTAGTTTTCCCGTTGTTCGTCTTGCTTATGGTCTCCCAGTGTCTTCCAGCCTCCCAGTGTACCTTGCTCCTGTATTCCGTATCCTGTTTCCGTGCTACCTAGTGCTATTGCCGTGCTGTGCTGCCTACCGTGCTGTGCTACAGTCTACGCTACCCTGCTACGCCTCACCGAACGACTTCCCACCGCCTGATTCTGGACGTGTCCGCCTCGCCACTGCCTACGATTGCCTCAGGTACTCTCGCTGAACCATTGAACTGTGTACTTTCCGGTTTGGCCAGCTGCCATCCCCGCTATGCGGTACGGCCCAGTGGGTCCACACCCCGCATCGTGACACTGTGTCTCCCTCAAATAAACACGCTGTTTTAACTGTTAAACTATTTTCTGTGTCTGTCTGGATTATTTCACCCACAACGGTGATACCAAACACTCGGTATCACCACAGGATGTAAGGAAGAATGAAGTGGAAGATGCGGTAAAAGGTATGATAAAGGGAAAGTGCCCAGTAGCGATGGTTTGCCTGATAAATTTTACTGTACATTTTGGGATTTGATTGGGGATTATGTATGGGAGGTGTACAAGGAAGTTTTAGGGAGAGAGAAATTGTCTAAAAGTACTGTGGCACTATCTACAGAGAGGGTTTTGTGGTACTATCTACATTTGGCTTTGTGGCACTATCTACAGGGGTCACTGTGGCACTATCTACAGAGGGCACTGTGGCACTATCTACAAGGGGCTTTGTAGCACTATCTAAAAAGGGGATGTGTGCCACTATCTACAGAAGTCACTGGCACTATCTACAGAGGTCACTGTGGCACTATTTACAGAGGGCACTGTGGCACTATCTACAGGGGGCTGTGTGTGGCACTATCTACAGAGGGCATTGTAGCACTATGTACAGGGGGCTTTGTGGCACTATCAACAGGGGACTTTGTGGCACTATCTAGATGGGGCTGTGTGGCACTATCTATAGGGGGCTATGTGGCACTATCTACAGGGGCACTGTGGCACTATCTACAGAAGGCAGTGTGGCACTATCTACAGAGGGCACTGTGGCACTATCTATAGTGGGAACTGTGGCACTATCTAAAAAGGGGTGTGTGGCACTATCTAAAGGGGGGCTGTGTGGTACTATCTAGATTTTGCTGTGTGGCACTATATACAGGGGTCATTGTGGCAGTATCTACAAGAAGCAGTGTGTGGCAACAGCTACGCGGAGCGGTGGTGGCACTATCTACTGGGGGCAGTATGGGGCACTATCTACAACGGGCACTGAGTGGGGCAGTGTCTACGCTGGTTCTTATGCTACCAGTAGTGGTCAGCAAATATCGCCTAGCCCTAGTGATAAAGTGAGACATCACCTGTATACAAACAGATAACCAGAGAAAGATATACTGACCACCATAGTAGTGGGCAGCTAAACAACAACAACAACAACAAAAACATGTCAGAAATTTTTGTTTGTTTATTTGTATGGAGAAATTCTGGCAAGACAGCCATGCCCCATTAGCCACGCCCACCAGATAAATGACACCCACATAAGACTCACCCATGAGATAAGCCACACTCTAAGGCCCCATGCACATGAAACTTCACAGGTGAATTGCGGCCCCATTCATTTCGTGGTTTCCACGGTCCGTGCAAGGCCCAGGAGCCAGGAAATAATTAACACGGCCATGGCTACGGTCGTGTGCATGAGGCCTAAGTGTCCCTGGAAAAACAAATTCAAATGTTGGCAACTATGTACTTGTTGGGAAACTTTTGGGAGCAAGGTGTTTCATGGGACCTCCACTTTAACCCCTTAATGACCAGCCTATTTTAGACCTTAATGACCAAGCTATGTTTTACATTTTTCCATCGTCTCATTCAAAGAGCTATAACTTTTTTATTTTTGCGTTGACATAGCTGTATAAGGTCTTGTTTTTTGCGGGACAAGTTGTAATTTTTAATAGCACCATTTTGGTTACATAGAATTTATTGATGAACTTTTATTAACTTTTTTTTGGGGGAATAGAAAAAAACCAGCAATTTCGCCACACTTTTTTGCGTCCTAAATTTACGCCATTTACCGTGTGGTATAAATAACACAATAACTTTATTCAGCGGGTTGTTGCAATTGCAATCATACCAAATTTATATAGATTTTGTATGTTTTACTACTTTTACACAGTAAAAACACTTTTTTCTCAAAATTATTTGTTTTTGTGTATCCATATATGAAGAGCCATAACTTTTTTATTTTTTTCGCCGATGCAGTTGTATGAGGGCTTTTTTTTTTTTTGCGGGACGACTTGTAGTTTTTATTGGTACCATTTTGGAGTAGATGCGACTTTTCGATCACCTTTTATCACATTTTTTTTTAAGGCAGGATTCAAAGAAAACAGCAATTTTTGCATTGTTTCTTATTTTATTTGTTACGACGTTCACCGTGCAGGTTAAATGATGTAATAACTTAATAGTTGGGGTCGTTACGGACATGGCTATACCAAATATGTGTAACTTTTTTTACTTTATTTTGTTTTTTAATAATAAAGCAGTTTGTAAGGGGGAAAAGTGGGTTTTTCATTTTTTTTTTCACTTTTTCTTAAACGTTTTTTTTTACTTTTTTACTAGTCCCACTAGGGGACTTCACTATGCGATCCTTCGATCACATTTATAATACACTGCAATACTTCTGTATTGCAGTGTATTAGTGCCTGTCCGTGTAAAACGGACAGGCATCTGCTAGGCCATGCCTCTGGCATGACCTAGCAGGCATACACTACAGGCAGACCTGGGGGTCTTTATTAGTCCCCCGGCTGCCATAGAAGACACCGGCACCCGGCGATCTTATCGCCGGGTGCCGGTGGGATGAGATGGAGCTCCCCCCCTCTCTCCAAAACCACTCAGATGCGGTGTTAAATACTGATATCGATCTCACCCGTTAGAGCAGGGATGCCCCCAGCCCTCAGCTACCTCTGGTGGCTGAGAGCAGGGAAATGTAACGGCTCCCTGATCTGTTTATTTATTCCGTTTGCAGCGCCGTAAAGAGGCTATTGCATCGGAATAAAGGCCGTTACTGGCCGCCGTAAAAACACTATGGGGCGGTCACTAATGGGTTAATTTCCATTTTGTAGGCTGCTGTCTCCATCTTGTGGGCTGCAGAAAGCGGCTGGCAAAGAGCACAAGTGGCCTGATCAAAAAAAAAATGGAAACTCACTGATGGTGTAAGGCTCATCGGGCCTTTGCATAGATGAAACACTGTGCGTGTAACAATTAAGTTCTTTAGCAGCCAGAGGTAACTCAGCTGTCACAATGAAGTTCTTTAGCAGCCTAATAAAGGTAACTCAGCCAACCACACACACACATATAGTTAGGATAGCCAGTCAGGTAGACAGCAATCAGTGGCGTAGCTATAGGGGTAGCAGTGGTTTCTATTTCGACCGGGCCCGAAGACAGGGTGTCCAGCTGTAACACACCTAACTTGTGCCCTCCCTTTATTTTTTAAGGATGTACGAATAAAGCTCTTTTTATATTTTATGGATGTGCTGAAGAAATTCATTTTGTCGTTCTTTATATTATTCTCTTGCCAGCCTGCAAGCCCCCTCATCGTTGCACTCCATTGAGGAACTACATATTCCAAAACGAACATACTGGGTGAGCACACTGTGGCTTTTTTGCTACTTTTCTCCTTTCTATATATCATATGTAATACTGTCCGCTGGGCCCTGCAGCTAAGTCTATCATTTAGACAGGATGTCTCACAGGACAAATACGTGTAAAGGTGGGAGACAACACTCAACCACCCATATGAATAATTAGAGATAAGGACTCTAACAATATATGATATACAAGAGAAAAAAGGAGTCCATACATATCAACATATGAAAAAATTAAACATCTTTATATATCTATATATATATATATATATTATATATCTATATATATATATATTTTTAATACACTGAGGTATGCACAATTACTGTAACTCAATGTAGCTCCAACATAGGGTGCATCAAAATAGGAGTAATTTTCAAATGTAAACTGTGTAAGGAAGGACAGTGTGCCTAACTCAAAAAGGCCTATAGTAACTGAAAAGTAATTGGTGCCTTGAAAGAATGGCATAAAGCCAAATTTAAGTCCGATATATGCACTTACCCATGTATGGGAGATTGAATGTGACCCAGCGGTATAGGAGAGCGCCCCGACGCGCGTTTCGCCTGTGGCTTTCTCAAGGGGTGCGGATGTTGTGTTCGTGCCCAGTTTAAATGTGAATCGATGAGGTCATCTGATCTATCCTATGCCAATCAGGAGCCGATCTGAGCGGCGCCTGACTATGACAGACGTGGATATCGCCGCCGGACGTCAGTGACTCACCGCGCATGCGCGAATCCCGGGACGCGTCACCAGGGAAACAGCGCAGGCGCAGAGAGCTGTAACAGACGACCGGCAGCCGAAATCCATGCCCTACCTACCTATTTCGTATAGGTCCCATCTAATGAACCAGGAAATGTAAGTACATTTAACAAGATTTTGTTATATAAGAAGCTAAACCTACACTCTCCGGATATGACCATTCAGTCTCTATGTAAAGTTAGAAGTTGCTAGCTAGTTGGATCACTATGTAGTATCGCCATCTAGTGGTTATATTTAAAAATAGACAATTATATTAAAAAATATAAAGTATAAATATATATTGCATGTTGTGAACATAGTGTCAATGTGAACAAAAAGAAACGAATTTATAATATACATTATGTGCAAATATGAGTAATTGTAAATAGTTATAAAATACATATACACTACATATATATACAACGGTGAATATAAAAAGTTTTAATCCTCAGATTAAATAATATATACAGAACAATGTAGTCTGAGGAGTCACGTGACATAATTTATGAAACTAAAGTGATTAGGGCGGTAAGCAAAAAAAAACAAAAACACAAAACACGTGTTAAGGTGCATATTAAATCACATACAAAAATATAATAAGTAAAAAAACAACTAATCCGATATATAGAATACACCAAATGAAATAATTCACATATATTCACAAAAGGACAAAGGGATCCCATACAAATATAAAAGCAGTAATAAAGAATAAAAGGGAAAGTTTTGGTCGAGCATTCTTTTTTCCTATCCACAACAAATCCTGGAATCCATATTGGTGGCAGAAATAAGAGTATCAGATTTTAGTAGAAGTTCGAATCTGAGCACTATCAAAAAAACAACGAAAAAGCACTTTATTATCAATTTAAAACATAAAAAGATTAAAAACCGGTAGAGATATCACAGAAAGGCTTGCTAACTCAAACTTTCATTTAAACCCAAAGGGGTCATGGTATCAAGAACTGCAATCCATCTGCATTCTTTTTGGGCCAACATGGTCTTCGCATCTCCACCTCTGACACCACAGTGTACCCGGTCGATCCCCCTAACCTTAAAACTTTTGGGGTCTCCCCCATGACAGAGCTTAAAATGTTTGGGGATGGTTTTAAGTGTGGTTAGGTCCTCAATTTCCTTTGCCGCCACTATGTCCCTGACATGTTCTCTAACTCGGATTTTAAGTTGTCTAGTGGTGAGGCCCACATAGATTTTTAGGACAACTACACGTGGCATAATAAACCACATGACTAGTGTTGCAAGATATGTACTCCAGAATTTTAAAGGTACGTTCACCACTTGTGGATGTAAATGTAGTTGATCGAACCACATTCACACAGGCCACACAGTCACCACATGGGTAACACCCCTGAATAGGGCCTCTGGTCGAAAAGGGATGTAATTGTTTGGGCACATAATGGCTTTTAATAAGGATATCTTTGAGGTTCTTGGACCTCCTTGCCGTCATCTGAGGGTTTTTTGGTAGAGAGGACATAAAGGCCTGTTCAGTCTGCAATACAGGCCAGTGTTTCTTTAGAATTGACCGCATCAGTTCCCATTGGTTGTTGAAGGTTGAGATGAACCTGACCACACTATTATCCTTCATCCTGGCCTTAGCAGGATGTAGTAATGTCCGCCTGTCAGTATATTTTGCCCGTCTGTAACCATTTTTAATACATCTGTTACTGTACCCTCTTTCCTGATTTTAAGTCTCTGGCCTGATTCTCAAAACTGGCCTCTGATGAGCAGATCCGCCTCATCCTAAGGAATTGACCAACCGGGACAGCCTTAACAGTGGAATGTACGTGTGCCGATGTAGCATGTAGTAATGAGTTGGTAGATGTCTCTTTTCTGAATACATCCGTCCGCAGCACCCCCTGGGTATCTGCCTCGATGGATATGTCCAGAAAATTGACCTTTTTTGTATCGGCCACGTACGTCAATTTTATGTTGCGGTCATTGACATTCAATTTCTGCATGAACTGGAGAAGTGATGTCTCTGTCCCTTGCCAAATGAATAATATGTCATCAATGTACCGCAGCCAACACTGCACATGGTCCACGGCGTGGGCGCCGCCACCATGCAGAACCTGCCTCTCCCAAGCCCCGAGAAACAGGTTGGCATATGACGGCGCGCACGCCGCCCCCATGGCAGTGCCCTGTTTCTGTAAGTAGAATACATCCTTGAATACGAATAGATTATGAGTCAGGATGTACTCCAATAATTCCACTATAAGGTCACACGTTTGGCTGTCCCAGTTGCTCATCCCCAGAAAGAGGCGGACCGCCTCGATTCCATCCTCGTGTCAAATGGAGGTATAGAGGGATTCAACGTCAGCCGTCACTAAGATCATGTCAGGTTCTAAAGTGATCTCATCCAGATGAGTAAGCACGTCTGTTGTATCCCTCACATATGAGGGAAGACATTCAAACAAGGGTTTTAGGTAGTAGTCGACAAATTTACAAATGGGTTCACACAGTCCTCCAATTCCCGACACAATCGGTCTTCCAGGGGGGTTTGTCAAATTTTTATGGACCTTGGGCAGTAGATAAAAAGTCGGGATTTTTGGATAGATCACGGTCAGACCTTCCAGGATTTTTTTAGAAATTATCCCTTTTTCAAAAGCCAAACTCAGAATGTGTTTCAGTTCAGAGGAGAAAGACCCCACTGGGTTAAACGTCAATTTAGAATATGTATGTTTATCTCTGAGCTGCCTGAATACCTCTTTCTCATATAGTGTGACGGGCCAGATTACAATGTTTCCCCCTTTGTCAGCTGCCTTGTACACGACATCATCGTATGACTGTAGTTCTTTTAAGGCAGTCCGTTGGGAGGCTGTTAAGTTATCGTAGTGTCTGTTGGATGAAATGAGTTTAAAGTCATTTATCACCAATTTTGTAAAAATCTCCACTTGTGGGCAGATAGACAAAGGGGGAAACCTCGTAGAACGGGGTAATACTGATCGTGGGAACGTACCTTGGTCTAAGGTCTGTTCCCGTAACAGGTCCTCAAGGGCTAACAATGTTTCACGCTCCACATCGCTATTCAATCCCAGATTTGTTTCACCCCTGCTGTGTAATTTTTTTAAAATCAATTTGCGGGAAAATAGGTGCAGATCTTTTAATGCTGTGAAAAAATCAAAGGGGTTACTGGGGGAAAAAGTTAATCCCTTGCTCAAAACAAAATGCTGTGTGTCAGAGAGGACATGCGAAGACAGGTTGATTACCTCGAGGCTGTTTTTATATTTCTTCCCTCCTTGAAATGCAGATGTTGTTTTTCGTTTTGTTGCCTGTCTTTCTCTGTTTCGTCTTGGAAAGGTTATTTCTTGAAAGTTCTGGGATGTGTCGCCACCGCGTCTATCCCTTACAAGCTCATCGTTAGAGGCTACGGAAGAAACCGAACCTGACCTTGACCGAGAGAATGAGTGTGACCGTTGTCGTCGCCACTTGTAGACTTTATTTTGTTGAAAGTCGTTAGTATCTCTCTGAAATTTAGTAGTTTTTATGGAGCAAATTTCCTGCTCCCATTTTTGAAATTCTTTGTCAAGGTCAGTATTCAGTTTTTCCAGTGCCTCATTAGATAAATCTTTTTTAATTTTATTCTGAATTTCTTCAATCTCATTCTCCAGTTCGATTAGAGTTTTTGAATTTGCTTGAACTAGAAGACCCATATAACCTTTTGAACATGTAGCGGACAATTCCTCCCATTTATTTTTGAAGGTTTCATCCTCTATAGGAAATGAGGGAAAGACCTGGACTCTAAGTCCTCTAGGTATGAGGCCTTTAGTCAAATATTGATCCAAAAAGGCCCTATTCCACCATATTCTGGTTCTTTGTTTAAGCAGCTCTTTTAATCTATTGATACACTCCCTAATATCTGTACCGTTGGTATCTAAAAGCACATTTGTATTCTCTTTAAAGGGAATGTGTTGCCAGAAAAACATGTTTTTTTAAAAAAAATTAAACATTTAGTGTGTGGGTGATTAAACATTGTTCAAATTTTTTTTATTTTTTTCACGAGTCAGGAAATAGTCAGGAAATATTATAAATTAATTCTAATTTATTATACTACCCATTTTTGGTCACTAGATGGAGCTATTCCCAAAATTGCAGCATTGCAACAATGGGTTAAAAGCCCTCGCTCTAGTGAGCTCTCAGCATCCCCCCCCTCCTTTATCCTGGCTAGTGCCGGGATAAACGAGGGGTTTGAACGGTGTAACCTCCTACGCTGTGTGTCGCCATTTTTTGAGCTAACACACAGTGTAGTAGGTTTACATACAGTAGTAAACACACACAAACACGAACATACATTGAAATCTCTTACCTGCTCCTGCCGCCGCGGCTCCCTCCGGCCCGTCCGCTCCGTTTGCTGCCGCTGGTCCAAGTGCACAAATCCGGAAGCCGCGACCGGAAGTAGTAATATTACTGTGCGGCCGCGACTTCCGGTCCACAGGAAAATGGCGCCGGACGGCGCCAATTTCGAATTGGACTGTGTGGGAGCGGCGCATGCGCAGTTCCCACACAGACGCCGTACACTGAAGTCAATGGGACGGGAGCCGTTCGCAGTCCCTATGGGACTGTGGCTGCCGTATTCCATGTCTGTATGTGTCGTTAATCGACACAGACAGAAATGGAACAAAAAATGGCAGCCCCCATAGGGAAGAAAAAGTGTAAAAATAAGAAAAAGTAAAACACAAACACACAAATGAATATAAACGTTTTTAATAAAGCACTAACATCTTTAACATATAAAAAAATAAGTTGTGATGACACTATTCCTTTAAAAACCTCGTTAATTTGCGAGAGCCAGGATTGGTCTCGCGTACGGAAGTCCATAGTGGGCCTGGAGCCAACTGCTGTGGAAAGCACACAGAGAAACAATATTAATTAGACAGGATGTCTCACAGGACAAATACGTGTAAAGGTGGGAGACAACACTCAACCACCCATATGAATAATTAGAGATAAGGACTCTAACAATATATGATATACAAGAGAAAAAAGGAGTCCATACATATCAACATATGAAAAAATTAAACATCTTTATTGATAACATAAAATACATTAAATGACAAAGATAGAGAATCTAAAATAAATCCTTGTAAGGATCACAGATGTATACATTGAGTATATATATATATTTTTAATACACTGAGGTATGCACAATTACTGTAACTCAATGTAGCTCCAACATAGGGTGCATCAAAATAGGAGTAATTTTCAAATGTAAACTGTGTAAGGAAGGACAGTGTGCCTAACTCAAAAAGGCCTATAGTAACTGAAAAGTAATTGGTGCCTTGAAAGAATGGCATAAAGCCAAATTTAAGTCCGATATATGCACTTACCCATGTATGGGAGATTGAATGTGACCCAGCGGTATAGGAGAGCGCCCCGACGCGCGTTTCGCCTGTGGCTTTCTCAAGGGGTGCGGATGTTGTGTTCGTGCCCAGTTTAAATGTGAATCGATGAGGTCATCTGATCTATCCTATGCCAATCAGGAGCCGATCTGAGCGGCGCCTGACTATGACAGACGTGGATATCGCCGCCGGACGTCAGTGACTCACCGCGCATGCGCGAATCCCGGGACGCGTCACCAGGGAAACAGCGCAGGCGCAGAGAGCTGTAACAGACGACCGGCAGCCGAAATCCATGCCCTACCTACCTATTTCGTATAGGTCCCATCTAATGAACCAGGAAATGTAAGTACATTTAACAAGAAAAAATATGAAGGAACTCCTCCAGCTCACCTTGTCACGGAAAGGATATAGGAGTCAGCAACACGGATCATCGTGTCGGCACACGCAGAAGATATAGCAGAACCAGGGAAGTTGGAACCAGCGCTGGGAGTGAAGTTTTTAGTAAAACGGAAAACTAGTTTCCAAGTTTAATTATTCTCGGTTAAAATCGAAGCACAGGGGCTACGAGAAAATAAAGTGACAGGTAGGTCAATCCAGAGTACAGAGAGAAGGAGTGGAAAGGCGGTAGCCTACGCGTTTCAGACCTTCGCTAGGTCCTTAGTCATGGCTTATGATAAGTCTGACTGTGCAGTCTAGACCTATTTATAGTCAGTTGATCTTGTAGTTAATTACTTAATTAATAGCGGTTCACGGCCGGAGAGGAAAAGGAGGAGCCCCGTGGACCGCAATCTTTTGTCTGTTTCCTTGTTATGAATGAATCCGTTGTACGGTATGTAAAGGTTTTCTATGTTGTATACCTAAGGTTTAATTATAGGAACATACGTAAGTTTAGATTCTGCCTTTGAAGTCCGCATTTGTTGTTATATTAATAATTATCGTAGGTTCTTAGAATATGAACTATGTTCATGAAGACAGAAACATCCGTTTTTGTGTTTCGATCTAATTATATTATTTTAATATGGTGTTGCTTTTTTTTCCGGACGTAACAAAGAATAGAAAAAATAGAAAAAATAGAAAACAGAAGGATTCAAAAGATTGCTATACTTTTATACGGTAACTTATTTATTTAAAATTGTTGTTATTAGTCTGGTGTGTTGGTAATTATTACAGAAAAATTTCTTGTTAAGTCACCTTACGAGAAGCGAGTAGCGTCGAGAAACTGACTATATGAGTGGGGTAACGCCTACCAATTAGAAGAGAAAATGATAATGAATAGAAAATAAATGAAGAACTATTGAATATATGTGAAAAAGTAATAGAAAAGACGTGTATTTAAAATAATGATAAAAAACTGGTGTTTATATATCTTGATATATATGTTAGTGTCTTTAATGTTTTGATATTTAATTAATGTTTTCGGATTTCGTTGTTTATGATTTTTAATATATTTTTGTTATTTTATTTTTTATTGTTTAATTTTTTAGTAGTGGAATGATCATTAGTAGAATGACTGAGTTTGTTGAAGATAATAACTTTGACTTTATATATAGAACTGGAAAATCTATTCGTTCAAAATACCCAGATCAATTTTTGAATTTATTGATTTTTACTTCGTGTCATGAGATACGTAGTTGTATATTTATGTACGGACAAGATAGGTATTAATTTTGGTACTGATAAAAAGGGTCAGTTGCATATTTCAAAAATCATGTACTTTCTTTGATGTTTGAATTTGCGAACTTGAAAGTTTTATATGATTTTAACCAAAAAATGTGAATTTAAAGTACAGAGCTGGTTTTTGGATCTTCCGACCACGTATGTTTAATCGACTGTCTACGATATAATGATGTTCAGTCGGGGTCAGACCAGAGTGGTCTAGATGAGCTCTTTTCGTTTTTTTTGGTTTTTTTTTAATATTGATTCAAATTTATTGTATTCGTTTTCGTTGGAGAAAAAACTTTCCATATTCAGATTATATTAATTATTATTAGAAAACTAATCTGATCTGGTTTACCTATGGAGTCCAAGTTTAGTCTGACACGTGAATCCCTGACAGTACCTTGGTGGTACAAGGTTAGTACAAATATCACATATGAATTTAGTCTTATTGAAACCGTATTATGAATGGAAGAAACAAATCTCAAGTTATTGTCTTTAATAATGAAACATAAGGTCCTTTCTTAGATTTAAGCCTTTTGGAACCCTTGTTTGAAGGCTGAAGATCCAAAAGGCTTCTCTTGTTCGTGTTAAATGTTTAATATCCCCACCTCTTTTGGGAGTATAAATTTTTTCAATGGCATAACAAGAAAAACTGTTGATTGTTCTATTGTGTTGGGTTATGAAATGTTTTGCTACGTTCGATGTAGTAAGGATGTTTGGGTTACGGATGTAGCCAAGATGTTCAAGGATTCTTGTTTTGAACTTTCTGTTTGTACATCCTATGTATTTCAAGTCACATAGTGTGCATTCAATTATATATATGACCGAATCGGAGTTGCAATTGATGTAATTTTTAATAGCATGTGTATCAGTATTGGCTGAATTTGAAAACACCTTTTTAGGTATTACAAAAGAACATACTTTACATGGATTGTTTCCACATTTAAAAAATCCTTTTTGTTCTAGCCATGAACCTTTTGTTTTAATGGAACTGAAAAATGATGGAGAAAGTGTCGTGGCCAACGAAGGAGCTCTACGTGGGACTATTCTACAACCGTCTTTAAGGATGTCATCCAGGACTGGGTCTTCTCTGAGCATGGGTAGGTGTTTGTTCACAATTCTCTTTATACTTTTGAATTGGCTATTTTGTTGCAACACTAATGTGGGTATACTGGATGTTGATATTGAATTTTTGTTATTTTGGGACAACAGGATGTCTCTGTTTTTCTTGGCTATTATTTGGTCTGCTCTGTCTAGAGACCAATGTGGGTACCCCCTGTTGGATAGTCTGTTATGTATGAGTTGTGTTTCGGTTTTAAATTGTGCATCTGAGCTGCAATTGCGTTTAGCTCTGCATAATTCGCCTACTGGGATCGAAACAATGGTCTGTTTGGAGTGGTTACTACCTGCATGTAAGATGGTATTACCAGCTGTTGGTTTCCTATAGGTTTTTGTATGTATCTGGATACCATCTTCTCCCTTTAATTCCAGATCCAAAAATATGGTGTTGGTTTTGGCAGACATATGTGTAAACCTAAGATTGTAGTCATTGGAGTTAAGGAAAACCACAAAATCTTTTATGGCAGATACATCTCCCTCCCATATGAACAGGAGGTCATCGATGTATCTGCCATACCAATTAATACTATCTCCAAATGGATTCGATGTGGAAAAAATGGTTTTTTCCTCCCACCACGCCATAACTAAGTTCGCCAAAGACGGAGAAAATTTTGCCCCCATTGAGACCCCTTTTAGTTGGAGGTAGTATTTAGTATCAAAAAAGAAATAGTTATGTGTTAGTAAGAAGGTGAGAATTTCCAGGATGTATATTTGTAATAGGTCACTGTAGTTGCTGTGTTTATTCAGGTGGTATTTTATAGCAGCGTGAGCTACATTGTGCGGTATATTCGGATAAAGAGATATAACATCACATGTTAACCATGTATATTCTTTTGACCATATCTTGTGTCTGAAAGCACGTAACACATCCTTGGTGTCTTTAAAAAAACTTGGCGTATTTTGTGCAATAGGTTGTAATAGGGAGTCTAGCCATTCCGAGGTTCTTTCAGAGAACGACCCTATTCCCGAGACTATTGGTCGCATGGGAGGAGGGATAGTATTTTTATGCGTTTTAGGCAAAGCATGGAGAATTGGCGTAATAGGATGCTCTACAGTCATATACTCTGCTTGTTTTGATGTGAGGGAACCGCTATCTAATCCTGTCTTAATTAGATTATTTAATTATTTTTGAAAACCGATGATTGGATTTTGTTTTAATATTTTATAGGTGCTTTGGTCTGATAGTAGTTCCTCAATTTGCATTTTATAATCTTCCTTCTTCATAATTGCTATACTGCCTCCCTTATCCGATTTTTTGATAATGAGGTCCTCATTGTCTTCAAGTGATTTTTTAGCTTTTCTCAATTTACTTGGGAAATTGTTTGTTCCTTTTTCTTTTTTGGTGGATTCATAGAGTAGTTGTAAGTCCTTTTCTATCGATATTTGAAACCGGTCCATTGTCTCAGTCCTAGATGTAATAGGGTAGAATTTAGGATTAGTGATTCTGAAGTTGGTTGAAGTGTATATGTCCTTTTTTGCGGGTTCAGTATCTAAAGCTTCCAGGCAAAGAAGAGTCTTAGATTCTTGAAAAGATAGCATGTGTTCCAACTGATCTCTTGCTCTTATTTGTGTTTGAGGTACCATAGATGGGTCATTCATTTTAGTTGTTGCATATTCATTCCCTCCCATTGTATCCGTCTCAGTGGTGTGGAAGTGTCTTTTTACAGTTAGATTTCTAACGAATTTGTTAACATCTAGTAAGGTGTTGAATGGGTCGAAGTTCCGTGTTGGTGCAAAATTAAGGCCAAGGGATAGGACTTCAATTTGTTCTTCTGTAAGACTGGTTGTGGAGAGATTGGTGATATTTAGGTTAACCTAAATATCACCAATCTCTCCACAACCAGTCTTACAGAAGAACAAATTGAAGTCCTATCCCTTGGCCTTAATTTTGCACCAACACGGAACTTCGACCCATTCAACACCTTACTAGATGTTAACAAATTCGTTAGAAATCTAACTGTAAAAAGACACTTCCACACCACTGAGACGGATACAATGGGAGGGAATGAATATGCAACAACTAAAATGAATGACCCATCTATGGTACCTCAAACACAAATAAGAGCAAGAGATCAGTTGGAACACATGCTATCTTTTCAAGAATCTAAGACTCTTCTTTGCCTGGAAGCTTTAGATACTGAACCCGCAAAAAAGGACATATACACTTCAACCAACTTCAGAATCACTAATCCTAAATTCTACCCTATTACATCTAGGACTGAGACAATGGACCGGTTTCAAATATCGATAGAAAAGGACTTACAACTACTCTATGAATCCACCAAAAAAGAAAAAGGAACAAACAATTTCCCAAGTAAATTGAGAAAAGCTAAAAAATCACTTGAAGACAATGAGGACCTCATTATCAAAAAATCGGATAAGGGAGGCAGTATAGCAATTATGAAGAAGGAAGATTATAAAATGCAAATTGAGGAACTACTATCAGACCAAAGCACCTATAAAATATTAAAACAAAATCCAATCATCGGTTTTCAAAAATAATTAAATAATCTAATTAAGACAGGATTAGATAGCGGTTCCCTCACATCAAAACAAGCAGAGTATATGACTGTAGAGCATCCTATTACGCCAATTCTCCATGCTTTGCCTAAAACGCATAAAAATACTATCCCTCCTCCCATGCGACCAATAGTCTCGGGAATAGGGTCGTTCTCTGAAAGAACCTCGGAATGGCTAGACTCCCTATTACAACCTATTGCACAAAATACGCCAAGTTTTTTTAAAGACACCAAGGATGTGTTACGTGCTTTCAGACACAAGATATGGTCAAAAGAATATACATGGTTAACATGTGATGTTATATCTCTTTATCCGAATATACCGCACAATGTAGCTCACGCTGCTATAAAATACCACCTGAATAAACACAGCAACTACAGTGACCTATTACAAATATACATCCTGGAAATTCTCACCTTCTTACTAACACATAACTATTTCTTTTTTGATACTAAATACTACCTCCAACTAAAAGGGGTCTCAATGGGGGCAAAATTTTCTCCGTCTTTGGCGAACTTAGTTATGGCGTGGTGGGAGGAAAAAACCATTTTTTCCACATCGAATCCATTTGGAGATAGTATTAATTGGTATGGCAGATACATCGATGACCTCCTGTTCATATGGGAGGGAGATGTATCTGCCATAAAAGATTTTGTGGTTTTCCTTAACTCCAATGACTACAATCTTAGGTTTACACATATGTCTGCCAAAACCAACACCATATTTTTGGATCTGGAATTAAAGGGAGAAGATGGTATCCAGATACATACAAAAACCTATAGGAAACCAACAGCTGGTAATACCATCTTACATGCAGGTAGTAACCACTCCAAACAGACCATTGTTTCGATCCCAGTAGGCGAATTATGCAGAGCTAAACGCAATTGCAGCTCAGATGCACAATTTAAAACCGAAACACAACTCATACATAACAGACTATCCAACAGGGGGTACCCACATTGGTCTCTAGACAGAGCAGACCAAATAATAGCCAAGAAAAACAGAGACATCCTGTTGTCCCAAAATAACAAAAATTCAATATCAACATCCAGTATACCCACATTAGTGTTGCAACAAAATAGCCAATTCAAAAGTATAAAGAGAATTGTGAACAAACACCTACCCATGCTCAGAGAAGACCCAGTCCTGGATGACATCCTTAAAGACGGTTGTAGAATAGTCCCACGTAGAGCTCCTTCGTTGGCCACGACACTTTCTCCATCATTTTTCAGTTCCATTAAAACAAAAGGTTCATGGCTAGAACAAAAAGGATTTTTTAAATGTGGAAACAATCCATGTAAAGTATGTTCTTTTGTAATACCTAAAAAGGTGTTTTCAAATTCAGCCAATACTGATACACATGCTATTAAAAATTACATCAATTGCAACTCCGATTCGGTCATATATATAATTGAATGCACACTATGTGACTTGAAATACATAGGATGTACAAACAGAAAGTTCAAAACAAGAATCCTTGAACATCTTGGCTACATCCGTAACCCAAACATCCTTACTACATCGAACGTAGCAAAACATTTCATAACCCAACACAATAGAACAATCAACAGTTTTTCTTGTTATGCCATTGAAAAAATTTATACTCCCAAAAGAGGTGGGGATATTAAACATTTAACACGAACAAGAGAAGCCTTTTGGATCTTCAGCCTTCAAACAAGGGTTCCAAAAGGCTTAAATCTAAGAAAGGACCTTATGTTTCATTATTAAAGACAATAACTTGAGATTTGTTTCTTCCATTCATAATACGGTTTCAATAAGACTAAATTCATATGTGATATTTGTACTAACCTTGTACCACCAAGGTACTGTCAGGGATTCACGTGTCAGACTAAACTTGGACTCCATAGGTAAACCAGATCAGATTAGTTTTCTAATAATAATTAATATAATCTGAATATGGAAAGTTTTTTCTCCAACGAAAACGAATACAATAAATTTGAATCAATATTAAAAAAAACCCAAAAAAAACGAAAAGAGCTCATCTAGACCACTCTGGTCTGACCCCGACTGAACATCATTATATCGTAGACAGTCGATTAAACATACGTGGTCGGAAGATCCAAAAACCAGCTCTGTACTTTAAATTCACATTTTTTGGTTAAAATCATATAAAACTTTCAAGTTCGCAAATTCAAACATCAAAGAAAGTACATGATTTTTGAAATATGCAACTGACCCTTTTTATCAGTACCAAAATTAATACCTATCTTGTCCGTACATAAATATACAACTACGTATCTCATGACACGGAGTAAAAATCAATAAATTCAAAAATTGATCTGGGTATTTTGAACGAATAGATTTTCCAGTTCTATATATAAAGTCAAAGTTATTATCTTCAACAAACTCAGTCATTCTACTAATGATCATTCCACTACTAAAAAATTAAACAATAAAAAATAAAATAACAAAAATATATTAAAAATCATAAACAACGAAATCCGAAAACATTAATTAAATATCAAAACATTAAAGACACTAACATATATATCAAGATATATAAACACCAGTTTTTTATCATTATTTTAAATACACGTCTTTTCTATTACTTTTTCACATATATTCAATAGTTCTTCATTTATTTTCTATTCATTATCATTTTCTCTTCTAATTGGTAGGCGTTACCCCACTCATATAGTCAGTTTCTCGACGCTACTCGCTTCTCGTAAGGTGACTTAACAAGAAATTTTTCTGTAATAATTACCAACACACCAGACTAATAACAACAATTTTAAATAAATAAGTTACCGTATAAAAGTATAGCAATCTTTTGAATCCTTCTGTTTTCTATTTTTTCTATTTTTTCTATTCTTTGTTACGTCCGGAAAAAAAAGCAACACCATATTAAAATAATATAATTAGATCGAAACACAAAAACGGATGTTTCTGTCTTCATGAACATAGTTCATATTCTAAGAACCTACGATAATTATTAATATAACAACAAATGCGGACTTCAAAGGCAGAATCTAAACTTACGTATGTTCCTATAATTAAACCTTAGGTATACAACATAGAAAACCTTTACATACCGTACAACGGATTCATTCATAACAAGGAAACAGACAAAAGATTGCGGTCCACGGGGCTCCTCCTTTTCCTCTCCGGCCGTGAACCGCAATTAATTAAGTAATTAACTACAAGATCAACTGACTATAAATAGGTCTAGACTGCACAGTCAGACTTATCATAAGCCATGACTAAGGACCTAGCGAAGGTCTGAAACGCGTAGGCTACCGCCTTTCCACTCCTTCTCTCTGTACTCTGGATTGACCTACCTGTCACTTTATTTTCTCGTAGCCCCTCTACATTTAACAAGATTTTGTTATATAAGAAGCTAAACCTACACTCTCCGGACTCTCCAGCTAAGTCTATCATGTATAATACTGTCTGCTAGGCCCTGTATTTAATCTTATCATGTGTGATACTGTCTGCTGGGTCCTGTATCTAAGCCTACCGTGTGTGATACTGTCCACTGGTTCCTGTAAATAAGTCTGTCATGTGTAATATTGTCTACTGGGTCATGTAGCTAAGCCTATCATGTGTGAGAATGTCCGCTTGCCTTGTATCTAAGCCTATTATGTGTGATACTGTCTGCTGGGCCCTGTAGCTAAGCCTATCTGTCATGTCCGTGGCTGCGGGCCGTCAGGTTCACTCTCCGAACGACAGCCGCAGCCATGGGTCGGCGAGCGCTGGCCCCAGTCTCCTCCTCAGGAGACGCCAGCGCTTGCTTCCACTAACCTCGGCTGGATCCCGTAATGAACTATCAGACCATGAGTGTCCTGGACTATAAGAGGGGTTCAGCGCCTTGCTTCGATGCCTGAGCGTTGTTGTCGTACACTAAGTTTGTCTATGCAATGGTCTCCTAGTGTTTTCCAGTGTTCCTGATCCTGTTTTCTGTATCCCGTGCTATCCTGGTCGAGTGCCGTGCTGAGCAAAAGTCGTGCTGTGCTGTATACTACGCCTGTCCTGCTGCTCCATGCCTGACGTCTACCTGCTGCCTAATTCCCAGCCGATCCTGCCATGCTACTGTCCGAGCTGCCACAGGTACCCTATACGAACTATAGACTTTAACCTGCGCTCTGTTGGCCAGCTGCAATACCGCCAAGGCGGTACGGCCCAGTGGGTCCATGAACTCTACGTGAAACTATCATGTATGATACTGTCTGCTGGGCCCTATATTTAAGTCTTTTACACCGTGTTCCAAATTATTCTGCACATTGGATTTAAGTGTCATAAACATTTAATTATTCGTTTTTCAATTAAACTCATGGATGGTATTGTGCCTTAGGGCTCTTTGGATCATTGTAATCAATCTCAGACACCTGTGATAATTAGTTTGCCAGGTGTGCCCAATCAAAGGAAAACTACTTAAGAAGGACGTTCCGCATTATCAACCCCTTCCCGCACCTTGGCGTAAATGAACGCCCAGGTGAGTATTAACTCGTTCACCTGGGTGTGCAGTTACGTCCGCGCTTTAACAGTTAACCGCAGGGTGTCTGCCTTGCACTCCCTGTTGCCGATCAGCGACATGCATTTGCGAGGGCTGGCGATCCTTATTACGGCAACCAGAGACCAGAAAATGGCCTCCGGGCTGCCATGTACGGAAGCCTCGGAGGAGCAGCCTCCGGCCGGTTCTCCGAGACTTCCTGTCAGTGTGACTGTCACGTCACAATGACAGTTAGAACACATTACACTACTTAGGTAGTGTAATGTGTTCCAGCAGCGATCAGAGCTGCAAGTCTTTGTGTTCCCTAGTGGGACAAGTAAAAAAAGTAAAAAAAAGATAATAAAAATGTTTTTTCAAAAAGTGTAAAAATAAAAGTTAGAAGTGACAAACAAAAAATGCTTTTTTTCCTATAATAAGACTTTTACTATAGGAAAAGAATTAACACGTTAAAAAAAAGTACACATATTTGGTATCACCGCGTTCGTAACGACCTCAACTATAAAACTGTAATATTACTTTTCCCGCACGGTTAACACTGCAAAAAAATAAATAAACGAAAAACAGTGCCTGAATCACAAAATATACAATAAAAAGTGATCAAAAAGTCGCATGCACGCTAAAATGGTACCAATACAAACTACATCCTGTCCCGCAAAAAACAAGCCCTTACACCGCTTTTTTGACTGAAAAATAAAAAAGTTATGGCTCTCAGAATATGGTGACACAAAAAATAATTTATTTTATAAATAAGTGAATTTATTGCACAAACGCTGCAAAACATAAAAAAATTATATACATATGGTATCGCCGTAATCGTATTGACCCGCAGAATAAAGTAAAATTTTCATTTATAGCCCAGGGTGAACGCCATAAAAAAAAAGAATAAAAAACTTTCAGAATTGATGGTTTTTGGTCACATTGCTTTCCAAAAAATTGAATAAAACGTGATCAAAAAAATTTCTGCTACCCCAAAATGGTACCAATGAAAACTACAGATTGTCCCGCAAAGAATAAGCTCCCGCACAGCTCCGGTGGAGAAAAAATAAAAAAGTTCTGGCTCACAGAATATGGAGATGCAAATTGTGCAGAGTGTCCAAAAGCGGATAAGATTGAGCGCCATTTATCAGTGCGACACCGGCCACATATCTATGAATTATTATTTATTTACTGCATTATTATACCCTCTTATTATACCCTGATGTACCCCGCACAGATAACATATGCTCCCACATTATAAACTGAAACACCAGTAAAACCCCAAACAGAACAACTACCAAGCTACATCTGCGCCCCTAAAGCCAAATGGCGCTCCCTCCCTTCTGAGTCCTGCAGCGTGCCTGAACACCAGTTTACATCCACAGATATGGCATCGCCATACCCGGGAGAACCCGGTTAATATTTTATGAGGTATTTGTCTTCAGTGCACAAACTGGGCATAACATATAGTGCACTAAAATGGCATATGAGTGGAAAATTTTAATTTTCACTCTGCACCATCCGCTGCACATTAACCCCTTCGCGCACCACGACATAGCATGTCGTAGTGTGGGGGGTGATGTATGGAGCGTCCCACGTGAGAAATAAAGAATTTAAAACGGCAAAATCGCTGTTTTTTGGTCACCTTGGCTCTAAAAATTTAATAAAAAGCGCTCAAAAAGTTGTATGTACCAAAAAATGGTACCAATAAAAACGACCGCTCGTCCCTCAATAAATAAGCCCTCACACCGCTCTATTGACGGAAAAATAAAAAAGTTATGGCTCTTGGAAAGCGGGGAAGAAAAAACTAAAAAGGAAAAGAAAAAAATGGATCAGTCCGGAAAGGATTTATTACTTTCTAATGAAAAAACATTTATGACCACACGTGGGGTATTGCCGTACTCTGAGAAATTGCTTTACAAATGTTGGGCAGCTTTTTCCTCCTTCATCCCTTGTGAAATTTAAAAAATGCAACATTTTAGTGGAAGAAATGTTGATATTCATTTTCACGGCCTAATTCTAATAAATCCTGCAAAAGACTTGTGGGGTCTAAATGCCCACTATATCGCTAGATAGATTCTTTAAGTGGTGTAATTTCCAAAATGGGGGTCACTTTTTTGGGGGGTTTCCACTGTTTTGGCTTCTCAGGGGCTTTGCAAATGCGACATGGCACCCAAAAACCATTTCAGCTAAATTTGAGCTCCAAAAGCCAAATACCGCTGCTTCCCTTCTAAGCCCTGCTGTGAGTCCAAACAGCAGTTTATTACCACATATGGCATATTTCCGTAATCGGGAGAAATTTTTTTACAAATGTTGAGGTGCTTTTTCTCCTTTATTCCTTGTAAAAATTAAAAATGGCTACCTTTTTTCAGAAAAAAAGTAGATTTTTACCTTTACAGAATAATTCCAATGAATTCAGCAAATAAACTGTGGGGTCAAAATGCTAACTTTACCCCTAGAAAAATTCCTTGATGAGTGTAGTTTCCAAAATGGGGTCACTTTCCGCGCGTTTCCACTATTTTGTTCCCTCCAGTGCATTGCAAGCGCGATACAGCACTGAAAACTATTCCAGCAAAATCAGAATTTCAAAATCCAAATGGTGCTCCTTCCCTTCTGAGTCCTGCTGTGGGTTCAAACAGCAGTTTATTACCACATATGGGGTATTGCTATAATCAGGAGAAATTGCTTTACACATGTTGCAGTGTTTTTTCTCTTTTATTCTTTGAAAAAATTGCAAATTTTTACGTTTTTTCAGAAAAAAAGTAGATTTTCATCTTCACATACTAATTCAAATAAATGTAACAAAAAAACTGTGGGTTAAAAATGCTAACTATACCCCTAGATAAATTCCCTCGAGGGGTGTAGTTTCCAAAATGAGGTCACTTTTGGGGGTCTTTATTGTTTTGGCCCCACAAGACCTCTTCAAACCTGACATGGTACCTAAAATATATGCTAAAAAAAAGGAGGCCCCAAAATCCTCTAAGTGCTCCTTTGCTTCTGAGGCCTGTATTTCAGTAAATTAGCGCATGTGGGATATTTCTAAAAACTGCAGAATCTGGACACCCCTTGAGGAAGCGGATACCACGAAAAGCGCGTCGGGGAGTACACACAGACCACCAGGCTACCAGTGACTACTTTTATGGGTAAGACCTTTGACTTATTTAATTATAGGTTATATCTGTTGTTCTATACAAATAAGCATTTGCTGGACGTTCATGTACTTTACCATAATGAACATACAGACTAAACTAATGACACTTTAGAGAATATATTACCCTGTGAGTTGCCCTCACTAGGGATTACAACAAAATCTAAAACTGGTTTTCTTGGTGCTTCTGTGTTTTATTTACATAGAGTTCTCCAATCATATACCTTTTTAATATGTTTGTTTTATGTATGATTAATAAAATTTGTGATACCTGTATTCAAAATTGGCTTTAGACTCTGTTTTCTTGAGTATAGAAATAAATAATAAGTTGCATTTCTCGGGTAAAACTTTCTGTGGTATAGAAAAAAATGTATTACAAATGAATTTTGTAAAAGAAAATAAAATTTGTAAATTTCACCTCTACATTGCTTTAATTCCTGTGAAACGCCTAAAGGGTTAAAACACTTTCTAAATGCTGTTTTGAATACTTTAAGGGGTGCAGTTTTCAGAATGGGGTGATTTATGGGGACTTTCTAATATATAAGGCCCTCAAAGCCACTTCAGAACTGAACTGGTCCTTGCAAAAATCGCCTTTTGAAATTTTCTTGAAAATATGAGAAATCGCTGCTAAAGTTCTAAGTCTTGTAACGTCCTAGAAAAATAAAAGAATGTTCAAAAAACAATGCAAACATAAAGTAGACATATGGGGGATGTTAACTAGTAACTATTTTGTGTGGTATAACTATCTGTTTTACAAGCAGATACATTTAAATTTAGCAAAAATGCTAATTTTTGCAAATTTTCTCCAAATCTTGGTGTTTTTTACAAATAAATATTGAATTTATCAACCAAATTTTTTTAGTAACATAAAGTACAATATGTCATGAGAAAACAATCTCAGAATCACTTGGATAGGTAAAAGCATTCCGGAGTTATTACCACAGAAAGTGACACATGTCAGATTTGAAAAATCGGCTTCGTCCTGAAGGCCAAAACAGGCTCAGTCCTGAAGGGGTTAAGCAGGCCACAGGTTTCAAGCAATATGGGAAAGAAAAAGGATCTCTCTGCTGCCGAAAAGCGTGAAATAGTGCAATACCTTGGACAAAGTATGAAAACATTGGATATTTCAAGAAAACTTAAGCGTGATCATCGTACTGTGAATAGATTTGTGGCTGATTCAGAGCACAGACGGCTATGTTCAGATAAAGGCATAATGAGGAAGGTTTCTGCCAGACAAATTAATAGGATTAGGAGAGCAGCTGCTAAAATGTCATTGCAAAGCAGCAAACAGGTATTTGAAGCTGCTGGTGCCTCTGGAGTCCCGCGAACCTCAAGGTGTAGGCTCCTCCAAAAGTTTGCAAGTGTGCTATTATTCGGCCACCCCAAAACAATGCTCACAAGCAGAAATGGTTGCAGTGGGCTCAGAAATACATGAAGACTAATTTTCAAACCGTTGTTGTTTACTGATGAGTGCCGTGCAACCCTGGATGGTCCAGATGGATGGAGTAGTGGATGGTTGGTGAATGGCCACCATGTCCCAACAAGGCTGCAACGTCAGCAAGGAGGTGGCGGAGTCATGTTTTGGGCTGGAATCATGGGGAGAGAGTTGGTAGGCCCCTTTAGGGTCCCTGACGGTGTGAAAATGACCTCTGCAAAGTGCGTAGAGTTTATGACTGACCACTTTCTTCCGTGGTACAAAAAGAAGAACCGTGCCGTCCGTAGCAAAATTATCTTCATGCATGACAATGCACCATCTCATGCTGCAAAGAATACCTCTGTGTCATTGGCTGCTATGGGCATAAAAGGAAAGAAACTCATGGTGTGGCCCCCATGTTCCCCTGACCTCAACCCTATTGAGAACCTTTGGAGCATCCTCAAGCAAAATATCTATGAGGGTGGGAGGCAGTTCACATCAAAACAGAAGCTCTGGGAGGCTATTCTGACATCCTGCAAAGATATTCAAGCAGAAACTGTCCAAATACTCACAAATTCAATGGATGCAAGAATTGTGAAGGTGATATCAAAGAAGGGGTCCTATGTTAACATGTAACTTGGCCTGTTAAGATTTTTTTTATTTAAAAAGCTTTTGATTTCTGTAAATATGACCTCCTGATGCTGCAAATTCAACAAATTACCATTTTAGTTCTCTTTACAACCATTAAAATGTTTTGATCTCTGTTGTGCATAATAATTTGAAACAGTGCATTTTGAGTTTTTTACTACTAAAAAAAAATCTGTTATCATTAGGAGATTTGTTCAATAAAATTGGCATTATACTCCAACGGTTGATGGCTTGAAGATTATACTGACTGTCATTTGCATCGACTATTTAGGAAAATCAGTGAAAAATCACATTTGCATAATAATGTGGAACGCGGTGTATATGTGATACAGTCTGCTGAGCCGCTGTATCTAATCCTATCTATAGCTATATAGGTTGTAGTTCTATAGATATTCTGCCTCCGCTATATACTGTATGTCTGATATGGCAGCCACAGTAATGATTTGGAAATATATGGTCATAACATATGGAGATAGAGCCATTGAAAGTACATTGCCCCTGTATATATCTCTTTGGAGAAATTCAAAATTGGCAGAATTGCTTAACTTACCTGACTTTGAATTTTGGCCCCAAAAAGGCCTTGAATAGCTTACTCAATTGTATTACGATAGGAATTTTAGGTCGTTTGCGGACCTCAGACAAGAGTTTAACCTTCCACTGATGCCAAAATATGGTAGGGGACCTATAAATCTGGAGTGCTGTCTCCTAGAAATGGTTGCACAACTAACGCATTTGTTGAAGCCTGTGTCTTTCTTTTAGAAAACCATAATCTCCAGACCAGCATCTCCGCTGAACCGCTTGTTTTAACTGTGGAAAGGAGAAATCCCAGAATTGGAGGACGACCGTGTGGAGGAACTGTCTTTCACCTAGAGGTCAACTGTAATTAGTTCTAGGGATCAAATCATACAAGTCAAGTGGCTTCATAGGGTGTATTTGGCAACATTCAGACTTGTACAGATGGGTAAGCTTACCAGTTATATTTGCAATAGATGTAACAGGCAATGGGGCAATTTAATACATATGATCTTGGAGTGTCTGATCATAAACCATACTGGTCTGATGTCCATCGACTGTTAAATACAAAACTGGTTCTTCCAGAGGTATGCCACCTGGAGATCAGTTTACTGAGCCTGGTGTCCGACTCCAATCTTATACCTACTAAATCTTATACAGACTCCTAATGTTCTATGCCAGGAAATCAACTCTTTCAAATTAGAAACCTCCCAAGGTACCATTTATTGCTCATTGGGTGAGACTGGTCAACAATGACCTATCCGAGTTAACATAAAAACTAGAGAATCCCCAGAACAATTTTTCAAAATGTGGGTACCTTGACTCAACTCACAAACAGCAATACGATCATTACTTGTGTGATATATTACTGTATATGTATCTGTGTGAATGATTGATATAATGTGCACTTGTAAGTGACAACTAGGAACTTTTATTGAGCAACATGATTGATTTGTGTTATATTAAAAATAACCTCTATTGTTTGATTATTGTAATAATTGATCTGTATTCACACTTTGTGTTGTATGACTGACGTGTTTCAGTTTTGGTTACTTGTAAAAGCAAAATAAAAACTGTTAAAAAAAAAAATTTTTTGGGTCTTGCCAAGGACTAATATTCATATAGCCATATCAATCCTGGGGGCCTTTGATAGGACCCCAGTTACCATGGCAACCCATTGGTGCCCCACAATCCACTGTCTGCCTGGCACTGTTTATGGGGGAAGTCTGGCATAAATGTAAAACCTGTTTATGGGTACACATTGTGACTTGAAAAGCACACTCTGCCACTGCTCAAGGGACACACTGTTATTAGGGGCAGTCAGCTTGTCATTATTAGGCAAATTCTTTAACAATTGAATCCCCATTACATGTACTTTTATGCATTAATAATAGTTTATCATATCATATGATGGGTTGGACAGGAACATTGTCACGATCTAGACGCAGCTGGCCAAGTCACAGTCAATGCACAAGTCTATAGAAGAAGTACGTAGCACGAAAGTGCCTGAGATAGTTCAGACAATTGGCAGGGGCTTTAGCTGGATGGAGGTGGATGTGGCAGGTTGCGCCAGACGTGGTGGATGACAGCAGGTGCAGCAGGTTGCGCCAGACGTGGCAGATGACAGCAGGTGCAGCAGGTTGCGCCAGACATGGCGGAACACAGCTGGTGCAGAAGGTTGCGCCAGACGTAGCGAATGACAGCAGGAGCAGCAGGACACGACTCCAAACACTAAACAGGCTCAGGCACAATAACACAGCACGGGATACAGGATACAGGTAGCAGGGCACGGGAATATTGGGAGCAGGGTAACACTAAGGAACCATTTGCAAGACTAACATGGGAATTACAAACAATGACCAGGCAAGGATCGAAAGGGCAGGACCCTTTTTATAGTTCAAGGTGATCAGAGCATAATTAATTAATTAAGTAGATATGCGCGCGTTGGCCCTTTAAGGCCGGGAAACAGCGCACGCCCTCTAGTGACCACTGCGGGACAGAGTGGACGCATGTGCCGGCGTCTTCGGGGAGGGAGACGTCGGCAGGAAGAGGAGGACCTGCAGGAGGCAGGTAAGAGGAGGTTGCGTTCCGTGACCACAGCCATAACAGTACCCCCCTTATGCCCCCTCTTCTTGGGTCCAGAGTGAGAGAGGAATTTTTTAATGAGGTTAGGAACATAGAGGTTCTCCTCTGGTTCCAAGGATCTCTCCTCAGGACCAAACTTCTCTCCTTACCGCAGCCGTAACAAAACATCACCAGATCAGGCATATGTGAAGCAGCTTTCTGTTCTGACTCCAAGAATGTAAGCTCAGTGGTGTTCTGAGTTTACAATGTGAAGCTCACTGTTCCACAATTAACCAGTATATGACAACTGACTTAGGCACAACTGCTCTGCTCTGGGGCCCAGAACCGATCAACGCATTGATAAAAATACTCTATATTGCAAAGTATACCACCTTATAAAAATATGTTCATATTTATATGCGTACTGTTATGTATGCATAATATTATTCTCTCTCTATATTTGTGTCATTCTAAGTTTGAATAAAACTTTCTGTACTGTTTGATCTAATAGTATTTTTAATGTTATCAAGTTGTTCTTGCTTACTATTAAAAATGCAGTGTGAACTAACCATAGAGCTCACATAAACCGAAGCTCAGGCCTCATGCACACGACCGTAAAAACTCCCGTTATTACGGGTCGTAATCACGACCCGTAATAACGGGCTCATAGACTTCTATTGGCGACGGGTGCCTTCCCGTTTTCTCACGGGAAGGTGCCCGTGCCGTTGAAAAAGATAGAACATGTCCTATTTCAGGCCGTAATAACGGCACGGACAGTCCATAGAAGTCTATGGAGCTCTCGTAATAACGGGTGGCTACATGTGTGCACCCGTCATTACGGCAGCGTTGCTAAGCGACGTCAGTAAATAGTCACTGTCCAGGGAGCTGAAAGAGTTAACTGATCGGCAGTAACTCTTTCAGCACCCTGGACAGTGACTACCGATCAGTATAAACCTGTAAAAAATAAAAAGAAAAGACGTTCATACTTACCGACAACTTCCTGCTTCCTCCAGTCCGGTCTCCCGCCCGTTGCCTTGGTGACGCGTCCCTCTCGACATCCGGCCCGACGTCCTGGATGACGTTTCAGGCCATGTGACCACTGCAGCCAATCACAGGTCAATCACAGGCTGCAGCGGTCACATGGACTGCCGCATCATCCAGGGATGTCGGGCTGGATGTGAAGAGAGGGACGCGTCACCAAGACAACGGCCGGGTAAGTATGAATTTCTTTAACTTTTATTACAGAAAAGGCTGTCCCTTCTCTCTATCCTGTACTGATAGAGAGAAGGGGCTGCCGATTAGTGCAGTGCTATTTTGCCGCCAAAACCGTGCTCGTAAATACGGGTGGAATACGTGTGACACCGGACCCATATTTACGGGCACGGGTTCGTAAATACTGGTGCAAAACGGGTGGAATACGTGTGACACCGGACCCGTATTTACGCCAGTATTTACGGGTGGGAAAAAATACGGTCGTGTGCATGAGGCCTTAGGCAGTGGAAAAATGTTATGTATTATGGTTTATATGATTACCCTATTGTTTATTTTATACTAGCATTTCACAAACAGTCATTTCGCATTCATTGATTTTTCTCAACTGTCATTGTTATCATCGGTCCTCTGAAATCTATGCTACTTTCTTATGTATCAAATACCTACAAATCAGCTAATAGTCATTTAGAAGAGTAAGGGCCAATTCACATCAGTGTTGTCTTTCCGTTCAACCTTTTTCGTCAGAACTATCGCTTCCGTTTGCATTTTTTTCAGTCAGTTGGTTTCAGTTTGTCTCCGTTCCGCTAGGTGTCCGTTTTTTTCACATGTCTTTATTTTCTGATATATTACATATTTTGCTTATACTATCCCTTTTCACATAGAACTTTACAGATCGAGCCTGTAAACTGTTCACATCTCATTTCTGCCATCTGTCAAAGGTATACGTTAGGAGTATTTCCGGATGTATAACTCCGATAGAATCTCTGCAGAATGTCACTGTGGTGTACTCTACCCATAGGGTCTCAAAAAAATGTATACCATGCCTTATACTTTTTTTTACTGTATGCCTCTGTATAGGAAAGCACAGCAGACTTTGCTTTTTTACACAGTGAATAAAAAAAAAAGGTATGCCGTTGCATATCTGGCCAGCGAAGGCCAAAAGGACACTTTTGGCATCTGTCGGTAAATGGTGTTCTATGAATACATTTGGCGTATATGCTGTGGGAGCTTTCCCAGGCCATACACTGAGCGTAGTGCAAAAACGACATGTCAACAGAGTATTAACTGTTAAATATAAATGGGCAAATATTAACGGGCAAACAATTATAGGGTTTTTCAGTGGTCTAGCATATTCACGGTACACAACAGAAGATAGAGATATGATTAGGAAACGTCTTGGGTTTGTACACAAGGTGAAAAAGAGTGCTATTGTATATGTCAACATAAGTAACTTTTCCATTCTCAGCATGGAATGCTATTAGAGCTTAAAAAAAAAACAACATACAAAACATAACTCTTGAAAATGTCCACAATAGCTGAATTCATCAGTAATTTGAGTAGGCTTTCACCTTCCTATTGTTTATTGGCAGTAATAAGGAAATATTTTCTGGAGTGAATGGGTCTTCATGTTTCCTTGTACAGTCATTTCTCACTACAAGTAGCTCTCCATGTACATGTAATGTTGCTGTGTATTATTACCTGTCCTTCAATACTTTAAAGTGAGTATGTGGGTGGATTGAGATACAATTCAAGTAAAGTTCTAAATAAGAACTCATCATCAAATGTTATACAGTACTTACATTTATTTTAAAAATATTAAAGAGCAAAGCCATAACATTTATCTAGTGTTAGTCCCACACCTTTCTGACATCACTAAGAAACTAAAGGACGATACAATGACATGTACGGGAAGGAGGAGGAGGTTCAATATATGAGAACAAGTCTTTACTGTGTATTCTTCAGGGTTTGAAGTAGAGGCTGTGATCCACTGAATGAACCTCTTTAATAGATAGTATGAAAGGGTGGAACATGGGACAAATCAAAACATATCTGCTGCTTCTTTTTCCTGCTTTCATCAAGTGCGGTACTTTGACTACTTATAAACATTTGAGAATATAGAAATTACAAGATGTCCCCCTTGGACAATTACACAGCTTCCCAATTCGTGCTCCTTTTCTTATTGCACATTGCTCACCAGCATCACACTAGAGGAAACCAAGAGATTAACCAAAAGGACAAGAAGAAAAGTTGTTAATATAAACCTAAAACAGTTCGAAAGTCCATGTAATAATCTGACCCATGAGGGATGCAACATTTCAATGGATGGGCATATGAGAAAGGAGTTCCATCTTTCCAAGTGCTGCTTTCCCAGAGTTATGTATTGGATGATCGAATGGACTTTACCCATATTACCAATGGATGTTTAAAAATATGTGGAAATTATGTGTGAATACCCCCTTTGCTGAAATAAACGAACATTGGATTTACATATAAGTCTCGTAATGTATATACTGGATGGGATATAAATTTATCCAAAGGGGTTGTCTTATGAAGATACTTAACGGATGTGATACAGAGGGGTTCGTTGCTAACAAAGAGCATCTCCTGCTCTAGCAGACTCGGCTAAACCTGGTGTTAGATAGCTGCCCATTCACTCATGGCCAGACACAACTTCACCTGGCAATGTCGGCTGCTTTCTGGGGGTTTCATAAGCCAGATTTGCAGCAATGAGCTGATCACGGGGCCAGCTTAATTTGGAAACAAGGTTGTCATGTGGAGGCACCTCCTTCAATATTAGTATCTTTATGTTGGTACATAAAATCTATTCAAAGTTGTTTTCTCATAACAGAAAGTGATTGCATATCGCTAGGATATGCCAACACTTTCTGATCAGTTGGGTTTGACTGCCGGGAGCCCCATTAATCCTGAGAATGAAGGGGCCACAGCGCTGGTTTAGCTCTAATATTATAAGTGATATATTTTGGTCTACATAGCCCAGTTGACTGTATGTGTCATATTTGGCTTACTAAATGTGTTCTTAGATTAGGGGAAATTCATTTTAAAAGTGACTGTTCTAATATTGGGCATAATTTCAAAATACTCACGTTATATTTTTAAGACTACCTGTAAAACATTATGATAAAGAGGATGAAATACTATGTAATTTGTCAGTTACCTATTATTAAAAAAATAATACTAAAACAAACACTTGTATTTGGGTGAACATTTTATGAAGTTTAATTGCCAGATCATTCTACTCAATGCAACCCATAATATCCACAACTTACCGAAGGCACCCATCCTAACTTCTTGTCAAGAGGAAGGATCCTTTTGCTTTTCAGTTTTTCCAGGACTTCCTGTAAAGCTTCTATCTGAAAAATTAAGTAGTTGATATGTAATTTTCTAAAGGGGTTTTCCATTCTTAGCATATCACTGAAATATGCCATTACTTGATGATTGTGGGGGGCGGTCTGACTGATCACGATTCAAATTAATACAAGTGAGTTAAGTCGAGTTGCAGCACCTTATTTATTATAAAGCACCAACAAATTCCACGGTGCTGTACAGAAGTAGTCCTCACTCACAGCACCCATTGGTGCTCACAATCTAAAAACCCTACGTGTATTTTTTTGTAGTGTGGGAGGAAACCCATGAAAACACGGAGAGAACATACACACCTCATGCAGATGTTGTCCTTGGTTGGATTCTAAACCAGGACAACATCGCTCCAAGTTAAAAGTGCTAACCACTGTGGAATTGCGCTGTCTATGCCTTAAGTCTTGATCGGTGCAGCGCTGTCCACGGGAAAATTCAGAAGAAGCAGCAGTATTTCATAGAGCACAACAGCTAATTTATTCAGTCAATCATTGGGGATCCCAGCAGTAATCCCCCAATATCTGCATGAGAAGGCATATCCTAGCAAAATGCTGTATCATGCTAAGGCCGGAATGTCCCTTTTAAAGTTGACCTGTTAGTTGCATATGCCCTAAATTAATTCATTTAGTCAGTGCTACAGTAAGGCGTAGCTCACACAACATTTTTCGGCACTGATTTTGATGTGCAAACTGCATTGGAATCAGCGCCAAGAAACATTTCCCAAATCACCACCCCCCATTTCAAAGGGAGGCAGAGGTGTTTTTTTTCCAGACGGCTTTTGGCCACTCGCGGGAAAAATATAAAAATCTTTGCTAAGGCAGGTGTTTGGTCACACCTGACTACAGCAACAAAAATAATAACACTTCTCAACACTTGAGAGGCACAGTCTCTTGGTATAATTCCAGTCAGGTCAGGTAGGGGTATGATGGCTGGCTGGCTTACCCAGGCTTCTTAGTTTCAGCTCTGCTACACTCCGCCACTCCCATTTTCTTGCATGGGGAGGCTCCCGCCTGTGTCTTACCACCCACAGATTTGCAATGCACACACGCAGGGAGATTCCTGCCCATCACCTGCCGATATTCCAGGACCCACTGACTCTCTGGGCTTTATTCTCAAGCCACACCAAACAGCAGCTTACCACACAGCTTCTTGCAGCATTTTATAGCAGCAGTTTGCAGGCTTTGCCGGCACACTGAATGCAGGATGGCGGGAAAAACTGCCTTTTATAAGGCAAACGCCACCCCCAGCGCGAGTGTCATCGAGCCAACTAAGATGACGTTCGGGCCATTTCTCCCAGAGCCAAATAAATCTAGAACACAGTAAGCCAACCACCATTACCTGTACCTGCCAGATAAAACTAAACATTACAGTGCAAACATAACAATAACATAAACAGCATAAATGACATATGTTCTTTAGCAACATCCTGGGGGAAGAAAAGCTATTATAACATAGCACTTAAAGACAGTGCAATAAATAAAAATCACCACAATTGGCATAATGAGAATGAACCGTAGATGTTTCTGAAATTAACTGTAATAACTTATTTCCCCCCACATTGCACTTCCAGGCATCCAGGAGACTAAGATTTGGGGATCAGATAATAGCAAATCTTTGTGTTTCACCCAGAAGAGAGAGCGGTCACTGTGATTTTCTTTCCCTAACTAGTGGCTCAGCAGGATTGAGCAGTTAAGAACCAACCCATCCTCCTGCCCCTGAATGACATAGGGGTGATATTAAGTTACCTGCAGTCATCCCTGAATTTTGATGTTTTGAGTGCAGGTGGGCTTTTATCAGTAACTACTTTGTAATAATCATATATGGGTGCATAATAATATAGGGGTACGTAACCATAGCGAGATGGAGATTTACTTTTGTAAATTGGGTGCATTATTAGATCTACTAGGCACCGAGTTTTGACTGAACCATAGGGGAAATTATGTCTAAGTTATCAGAGGCATTGCTAGAAATGGTCCCTTGATGGATATTACTTTTTATACTATTTTAATTAAATTTAGCGCTACAGAACATACAGCAGAATCCAATACTAATCAGATGCAGTCACAGGCAGAATACACAACAATGCCATTGATTCACAGGTGACCTCTTCTCTGAATAGAGATATTTTCTCTTTCCTCATCTTCTACATCTGGCCCAGACCGCCATGACACTTCTTCCAGCCACGACCCCTCCTGGTGGAGTTTGCTGCCCAGACATTATAGGTTCCTCACTTTTCCATCATCTTCCTCACCTTCTCAACACAACTCCCCATCCTGGTGCTCTAACAGTATCACCCTGCTGATACCCCTAATAATGTGCCTGCTGTGCATCTCAGTGCACCCCTCCCCCCCCCCCCGACATAATAGTGACATACATATGTATTCTCCCTTACTTTCTCACTAAATCTGACATAACCCAAAATGTATGGCGCGAGATGTTAAACAAACATGTTAAACAAAATTAGATGTTTAAGATATACATTTTTTTACTGGATGACTGTGATGAATGCTTCTGATGGATGCCATTTGTCAATCATCTGTCACCCATAGACTCCCATGTTAAATTTTTTTTATATGTTTAACTAGATGGTGCGAGATTTTATTGTGTTGGCATCATAGCAAATTGTATAACTTAATGCAATTCAAGAAAAAGTAAGGCTGGACACATCTGTACAGATAGTCCCCCTGAAAATACTAGTACCCTACAGTAATTAGTGCTGCACATCGTGCCCTCAAAGACAATTGTGTCAAGCTGATAGTGCCCCTGACAGTAATAATGGCCATGAACAGCCACAAAAAGTAATTTTGGCAAGTAGATATTGCCCCTGACAGTAATAGTGCTCAAGCAGTGCTTCCAAAAATGACTGTGCAAAGAACAGTGCCCTCATTAGTAATTTTGCTCCCAAAAGAGATCTATTAGTAATAGTGCTCCCCACATTGCCCTACTAGTAATAGTGCTTCCCACAGTTCACCTATTAGTAATAGTGCTCCCCCACAGTGTTCTATTATTAATAGCACCCCCAAAGTGTCCCCTTAGTAACAGCACCCCCTACAGTGTCCCCATTAGTAATAGTACAAACACACATTGCCCCCATTAGTAATAGTGCACCCTCACAGTGCCCCATTAGTAATAGTGCACCCTCACATTGCCCCCATTAGTAATAGTGCACCCCCACAGTGCCCCTACTAGTATTATTACTCCCGCTCAATGCCCCAATTGGTAATAGTACACCCTCCACAGTGCCCCATTAGTAACAGCCTTCCCTATAGTGCCCTATTAGCAAAAACATCCCCCACAGTGACCCCATTAGTGCCTCTAATAGTGCCCTCAGTTTAAATAATGCTCCCCCAGATTGTCAATGTTAGTGCCCCCATTAGCAGCCTCCACTGGCTTCTCAAAATGCTAGTCAACTAATAGAGCCAGGGTTGATGTGCACTAACACCAGAGCCTGCCCTCCTTCCAGGATCCTCTGCAAGAGCATCAATACATTGACGCAACTTGCAGAGGAAGCTTCAAGGAAACCGGTAAGCAATAGAAGCGGCGCACTGTGTACACCACGAAAACTTTTTGGCCTTATGTCCTGCCCATTTATATAGGGCATGACTACAGCATTTGAATTATAAATAGTGCTTATGACCTCCTTCACCACACCGCAATATAAATACAGGAACCCGAAACTAATACAGACCACAGACCTGACTTCCTAAACAAATACAGATATCAGATCAGACCCTCCCTAGACAAACACAGACCCCGGATTACCTAAATAAATACAGATCTGCCATAGACCCCCTAAATAAATTAAGACCCTTAGAGACCTTAAACTCATATAGACCCCAGACCATTCCCCATGAATGAAAAAACAGAAACCAAACAAGACCCCCTAAATACAGACCTTAGACCAGACCCCTCTAATTAATACAGAGCCCAGACTATATCCCCCTTAATACAAACCCCCTAATATAGACCTCAGACAGATTCCTGTGATACAAACCCCCTTTCATATAGACCTCAGAACCCCCGTTAATACAGACTCAAAGTCACTCACCTTTCCCTGTTCCTGCAGTCCTCTTCACTCCCGGATGCCGTGCCAGTGTCTGGACACTGTCTGCGGTGAGAGCCGGGAGTAGAGAGGATTGCAGGAAAAGGGAGAGTTGAGTATATATATATTTTTTTTTTAAATGTGGCAACTGGGAAATTTGCCTGCTCTTCTGGGAGTCCAGGAGAGTTAGTCAGTATGGTTAGTAGGGTAAAAGAGGAGAGGGGCTGCTGTGATAACCATCAGCACATACTGGCAAGCCTTCCTCTTCAATGGTAGGATGCAGGTGCCATAAACATCTCCTATAGATATATATTATATTATTATATTTTATTTGAGAATTGCTAAATTGCAGCTCACTAAGATAAAAAGACAGGTCCACTAAAGACTAACAAGTAAACAGGTGGGATTAAATTCCCTACAAGCTCCTTGACTATCTAGACACATGGAAATACATTTCTTACCAGCTCCTTTTCTTCCTGGCTATTGTTTTCAGAGATATCTGCTGATCTGACCCCAACTGTCTCCTCGCTGTACACCAGCAACAGTAATAGGGACAAGGAGACATAGATTAGTGGTAGTCTACAGCTCAACATGGTGCAGGTCTAGTAGATGCCGCTTTCCTGAGCTGTCTATGGTGCTGATTCTCACTTTTATACCTCATCTCAACTCAACCATTATTAAAGCCACGTCAGTCTATCCACCTCCACCGGATTTGTTAATGTTTATTCTTGGCAGATATATCACCTCTCTTCCTGAAGCTCACGTTTTCCTATTAACCTATTGACTTTAACATTGAAAACTTGAAATATATTACACGTTAATTATTATAAAGCATTACAGTCATACCCAGGGGATTCTCAATGGATTAAGAGGTGGGAGGTTTTGTAAGCATTGTATAATTAGATTCTACTACCGGATGCAAGACATATTAACCCTACAGATTATGTGTAAACGCAAGTTATATATTGAATACAAGTAGAGGTGTAGTTGCAATATATACATAGCAAACTAATTATATATTTTATTCTGAAACAGAAACTGATAAAAATGGGAGTTTCCATCATTATTTAATATTTAAATGGGTTTTCTAAAATGGACAACCCCTTTCAAGGGAGATTACTGTGACAAACAGTACAAACAAAACTGTGCAATTTGTCTACTAAACACCTTAGAAAGAATACAGTGGACTCTTATGGAGGCAGTTGTATAACAAATATGTATATACTAGACCTTCTCAATGAATTAGAATATTATCAAAAAGTTAATTTATTTCAGTAATTCAATTCAAAGAGGGAAAATTATATATTATATAGATTCATTACACACAGACTGATCTATTTCCAGAATTTTTTTTCTTTTAATGGTGATGATTATGTTATGACTAAGGGTATGTTCACACGGCCTATTTACGGACGTAAATCGGGCGTTTTTCCCCCGAATTACGTCTGAAAATAGCGCCTCAATAGCGCTGACAAACATCTGCCCATTGAAAGCAATGGGCAGACGTTTGTCTGTTCACACGAGGCGTATATTTACGCGCCGCTGTCAAATGACGGCGCGCAAATAGACGCCCGCGTCAAAGAAGTGACCTGTCACTTCTTTGGCCGTAATTGGAGCCGCTATTCATTGACTCCAATGAATAGCAGCGCTAATTACGGCCGTAATGGACGCGGCGTTCAAGCGCCTGCACATGCCGGTACGGCTGAAATTACGGGGATGTTTTCAGGCTGAAACATCCCCGTAATTTCAGCCGTTACGGACCCCCGCCGTGTGAACATACCCTAACAGTTAATGAAAACCCCAAATTTAGTTTCTCAGAAAATTTGAATATTAAATAATCCCAATTTCAAAAATAATTTTTAATACCGAAATGTTGGCCTACTGAAAAGTATGTACAGTATATGCAAAGAAAGTAAGGAGGAATCCTCCAGCTCACCATTTAGCAGGATTTGACTGCAGACAGCGCCAGGATCGCCGCGACGGCACGCGACGTTAAGACAGGAAAGAAGGAGAAACAATGATCCAGCGCATTAAAGTTCAAAATGAAACGATGTTTCAATTTTATTCCAAATCTAAAAATTGCGATTCAGCTTGCTTATGCTGGAACGCAGAAGGGAGTATACCATGTAACTGCTTATGCTGGAACGCAGAAGGGAGTATACCATGTAACAACCATTGACTCGGACCTTGAAGATTAGTACCGAGATTAAGAGGTAAGTGACTACTAATTGTGAATTGTCGTTACGTTGTGTCATCTGTCAAATGATATTCATTATGTTAATATCAAAATAAATGGAAGTTTACGGTTCATATAAATTGCATGATCGGATACAAGCCTCTTAGTACACACATATGGATCCTGATAATGATAGTATACATGGAGCTGTGCAATATTTCTTAGTGATATAAAGTAAATGTGAATGTTTGATGTCTGGACTTGACAGCAAAAAGACAAAATGACATAGTTATAATCAAAGATAACTCAGATCAACAAAAAATCCCGTTTTAGCAGGTATATGGAAATAATATATCAATAAACTTAATCAGCAAGTTGTCATTGTTATAGGCAATGATGTGTATTAGTAAATTTTTTATATTGTAATGGTTCTCGGGGTGATAATTGTCATTTAACATTTTATAATTTTATCGTTTTATCATTATATCATTATAAGCCCTCTTTTCTTTAAAAAAAACCCTATCAAGTTATATAGCACATTGATCAACAGTGTGTTGAGCTAAGTGTTCATATTAATAATAAACGTTTATTAAGATGATTTAATTTGAGCCTTATTAGATGACCTGCGATGTCAATACATCGCGTTCCAAATTATTATGCAAATGTTATTTTTCGCTGATTTTCCTAAATAGTCGATGCAAATGACAGTCAGTATAATCTTCAAGCCATCAACCGTTGGAGTATAATGCAAATTTTATTGAACAAATCTCCTAATGATAACAGATTTTTTTTTAGAAGTAAAAAACTCAAAATGCACTGTTTCAAATTATTATGCACAACAGAGATCAAAGCATTTTAAAGGTTGTAAAGAGAACTAAAATGGTAATTTGTTGAATTTGCAGCATCAGAAGGTCATATTTACATAAATCAAAAGCTCTTTCAATAAAAAAAACTTAACAGGCCAAGTTACATGTTAACATAGGTCCCCTTCTTTGATATCACCTTCTCAATTCTTCATGTATTTCTGAGCCCACTGCAACCATTTCTGCTTGTGAGCATTGTTTAGGGTTGGCCGAATAATAGCTTTATGCACACTTGCAAACCTCTGGAGGATCCTACACCTTGAGGTTCGCGGGACTCCAGAGGCACCAGCGGCTTCAAATACCTGTTTGCTGCTTTGCAATGGCATTTTAACAGCTGCTCTCCTAATCCTATTCATTTGTCTGGCAGAAACCTTCCTCATTATGCCTTTATCTGAACGAACCCGTCTGTGCTCTGAATCAGCCACAAATCTTTTCACAGTACGATGATCACGCTTAAATTTTCTTGAAATATCCAATGTTTTCATACCTTGTCCAAGGTATTGCACTATTTCACGTTTTTCGGCAGCAGAGAGATCTTTTTTCTTTCCCATATTGCTTGAAACCTGTGGCCTGCTTAATAATGTGGAACGTCCTTCTTAAGTAGTTTTCCTTTGATTGAACACACCTGGCAAACTAATTATCACAGGTGCCTGAGATTGATTACAATGATCCAAAAAGCCTTAAGACAATACCATTCATGAGTTTAATTGAAAAACTAACAATTAAATGTTTATGACACTTAAATTCAATGTGCATAATAATTTGGAACACGGTGTATAGTTAGTAATGGAATATTAAACATTTATCAAGATAAATTGGGGAATCTCGTTTTTAGAGTGTAGATCCAGCACGCTTCTCGTTCAAGGATTTTATGTTTAATGTCACCTCCTCGAGTAGGAGTAGTGACACCTTCTATTGCATAACATTTGAATGTAGAAACTGATCTATTATGCAGTATTATGAAGTGTTTGGCAGCGTTGGAAATATAGCCAAGGTTTCCTAACATTCTGGTTTTAAATTTTCTGCTGCTACATCCTACATAAAGTAGATTACAGATAGTGCACTCAATAATGTATACCACTGCCACACTATTACAATTGATATATGACTTTATTGAGAATGTATTGGTTTCATCTGAATCTCGAAATACATTTGTGGGTTTGGCATAGGAACAAATTTTGCATGGTTTAGACCCACATCTGAAAAAACACTTATGGTGAAGCCATGTCATTTTAGTTTCGTTGGAAGAGAAGGGGAAAGAAAATCACTCAACGATGGTGCTTTACGTGATACTATGCGACAGCCATTTCTGAGAATAGTTTACAATGAGTCGTCTTCCATTAGGATTGGTAAATATTTTAAGATTATCTGTTTAATTGCATGGAATTTACCTCTTAATCTCGGTACTAATCTTCAAGGTCCAAAGTCAATGGTAGTTACATGGTATACTCCCTTCTGCGTTCCAGCATAAGCAGTTACATGGTATACTCCCTTCTGCGTTACAGCATAAGCAAGCTGAACCGCAATCTACTCCACCTGCAATTACCGGATATAAGCCTTGAACCATCTGTATTCCTCTATTGACAAACCATGAGGAAGGACGTAGTATATGTCTGAAACGCATAGGCAACATCAACGATTTATTTCCCTGTACCTGGAAGCTAAGTTCTGTTTTTAGATTTGGAATAAAATTGAAACATCATTTCATTTCAAACTTTAATGCTCTGGATCCTCGTTTCTCCTTCTTTCCTACAGTATATGCACTCAATACTTGGTCGGGGCTCCTTTTGCATGAATTACTGCATCAATGCGGCATGGCATGGAGGCGATCAGCCTGTGGCACTGCTGAGGTGTTATGGAAGCCCAGGTTGCTTTGATAGCGGCCTTCAGCTCGTCTGCATTGTTGGGTCTGGTGTCTCATCTTCCTCTTGACAATACCCTATAGAGTCTCTATGTGGTTTAGGTCAGGTGAGTTTGCTGGACAATCAAGCGCAGTGATACTGTGGTTATTAAACCAGGTATTGGTACTTTTGGCAATGTGGGCAGGTGCCAAGTCCTGCTGGAAAATGAAATCAGCATCTCCATAAAGCTTGTCAGCAGAGGGAAGCATGAAGTGCTCTAAAATTTCCTGGTAGACGACTGCGTTGACTCTGGACTTGATATAACACAGTGGTCCTACACCAGCAGATGACAAGGCTCCCCAAACCATCACTGACTGTAAAAACTTGACACTGGACACTTGGATTGAGTGCCTCTCCAGTCTTCTTCCAGACTCTGGGACCTTGATTTCCAGATGAAATGCAAAATTTACTTTCATCTGAAAAAAGGACTTTGAGCCACTGAGCAACAGACTAGTCCTTTTTCTCCTTAGCTCAGGTAAGACGCTTCTGATGACGTCTCAAGGAATGCGACAGTTTTAGACCATGTCCTGGATACGTCTGTGTGTGGTGGCTCTTGAAGCACTGATTCTAGCCGCAGTCCACTCCTTGGGAATTTCCCCAAAATTCTTGAATGGCCTTTTCTTGACAATCCTTTCAAGGCTCCGGTTATCCCTGTTGCTTGTGCACCTTTTTCTACCACACTTTTTCCTTCCTCTCAACTTTCCATTATTATGCTTGGATACAGCACTCTGTGAACAGCCAGCTTCTTTAGCAGTGACATTTTGTGTCTTACCCTCCTTGTGGAGGGTGTCAATGACTGTCTTCTGGACAACTGTCAAGTCAGCAGTCTTCCCCATGATTGTGTAGCCTACTGAACCAGACTGTTGGACCATTTAAAGTCTTAGGAAACCTTTGCAGGTGTTTTGCGTTGATTAGCTGATTAGAGTGTGACACCATTCCCTGCAGAGTCACCACAGGTAAAATGAAGCATTACCCAGTGACCATGCATATGAATGGGCTGTCTGTGTAATGCAGGAAAGGACAAGTCCTCCAGAGCGAGTCCACTCTGGCCAAGCAATAAGGATGCTGAACAGGGGACCCCCTTATTAACTCAGATTTTCCTATTAGGGTTTATGAGAAAAAGTTTTCCAAACTGAACAAACCCCTCTAACCCCTTCCTGACATTTGACGTATGGCTAAGTCATAGCTAGGTATGGCTACGTCAATGCGGGTGTCGGTTGTATGTTACAGCCGACACTTCACAGTAACACCCGATCCCGCTCGTTTAACCCGTTAAATACCGCAGTCAATAGCGACCGCGGCATTTAAATCGTTAGAAAGAGGGTACGACCTTTATCACCGCATCTGTAAAAGTCTGAACTATTACAATATATCATTATTTAACCCGCATGGTGTATGCCACAAAAAAAAAAATGCAAACACTAAAATCGTTATTATTTGGTCACCTCATCTCCCACAAAAAATGGAATAAAAAGTGATCTAAAACCTTGCATGTACCCCAAAATGGTAGCATTAAAAACTAAAGCTTATCCCGCAAAAAATAAGCCCTCATACCGCTTAATCGATGGATAAAGAAAAAAGTTATGCCAGAATTTGGTGACACAAAATACATTTTATTTTTTACCCTTAGTTTTTTCCGTGTAAAAGTATTAAAACATAGAAAAAACTATATATTTTTGGTATCGCTGTAATCGTATTAACCCACATAATAAAGTTAACATGTTGTTTTAATTGCATGGTGAATTCCGTAAAAACGAAGCGCAAACAACAATGAAGGAATCGCTGTTTTTTTCATTTTCTATGACGTATGCATACTTCAAATGTCGGGAAGAGGTTAAATACAACAACAAAAAAATATATTTACCATTTTTCCCCTAAAGTCATGTAAAAAATAAACATAATTGGTATCGTCACATCAGTAAAAGTCTAAACTATTACAATATAACATTATTTAACCTACATGGTGAATGATGTAAAAAAAAATAAAAAAAAATGTAAATGCCAAAATGGAATAAAAAGTTCTAAAAAAAAAGTCGCCTGTACCCCAAAATACCAATAAAAACTACAGCTCAACCCACAACAAATAAGCCTCACACAGCTAAATTGATGGAAAAAGAAAAAAGTTATGGGCCTCAGGATGTGGCAATAGACCCAACAGTTTTTTTCTTTGCAAACGTAGTGAAACATAAAAAAAACTATATATATTTGGTATTACCATAATCTTATTCACTTACAGAATAAAGTTAACATGTCATTTTTACTGCACGGTGAACATCGTAAAAACTAAACCCAAAAAACTATGGAGGAATCAAATTTTTTTTTCCCATTCCATCCCGCAGTTTCCCAGTACATTATATGGTGCAATAAATGATGTCGTGAAAAACGGCAACTCCTCTCAAAAAACAAGCCCTCATGCGGCTATATCAACATGAGCATAAAAAATTATGGCTTTTGGAATGAGAGGGGGGGGGGGGGGACGGGACAAAAATGAAAAAATGAAAAAGGGATGCGGCGGCAAGGGGGTAAAGGTGATCAAGACCCCCACTGCTATAAACTCTATGTGCTAAAGGAAATCGTTGTGACAACAGCACAAGGGGATAAATCATGTGTTAAATGGGTGTTGCACACGATATATTATGCTTCTATCCCTGGGTGACCACACAATATACATGTTAGGCTTTGTTCACATCTGTGTCAGGGTTGAGTTTGTGTCAGTCAGGGCTCCGTGCCAACAGAAAGCTCTGATGGAACGTCGGAATGGAGCCCTGACGCAGATGTGAACGAAGCCTAACACATATACGGTTAGGTCCAGAATTATTTGGACAGTGACACAATCTTCATGATTTGGGCTCCACATTGGATTTGAAATGAAACAACTGAGATGCAATTGAAGTTTATTTCAAGGGATTGCACAAAAATATCCTGTGAAACGTTTAGGAATTGCAACCATTTTTCTACACAGCCTCCTCATTTCAGGGGCTCAAAAGTAATTGGACAAATGAACATTACCGCAAAATAAAATGTTTTTTTAAATACTTTATAGAGAATCCTTTGCAGGCAATGACGGCCTGAAGTCTGGAACCCATGGACATCACCAAACGCTGGGTTTCCTCCTTTGTGATGATTTGCCAGGCCTTTACTGCAGCTGTCTTCAGTTGTTGCTTGTTTGTGGGTCATCCTGCCTTAAGGTTTGTCTTAAGCAAGTGAAATGCAGCTCGATCGGGTTGAGATCTGGTGATTGACTTGGCCATTGCAGAATATTCGACTTCTTTGCCTTAAACTCCTGGGTTGCTTTCGTAGTATGTTTTGGGTCATTGTCCATCTGACTGTGAAGCGACATCCAATCAACCTTGCTGCATTTGGTTGAATCTGAGCAGAAGGTATATCCCTGAACACTTCAGAATTTATCCTACTGCTTCTGTCTTCAGTCACATCATCAATAAACACCAGTGACCCAGTGCCTTTGGTAGCCAGGCATGCCCATGCCATCACACTGCTTCCACCATCTTTTACAGAAGATGTGGTGTGCTTTTGATCATGAGCCGTTCCAAGCCTTCTCAAAACTTTCTTCCTCCCATCATTCTGGTACAGGTTGATCTTAGTTTCATCTGTCCAAAGAATGCTGTTCCAAAACTGGGCTGGCTTGTTTAGATATTGTTTGGCAAAGTCTAATTTGGCCTCTCTATTTTTGAGGCTGATTAATGGTTTGCACCTTGTGGTGAACCCTCTGTATTTGCTCTCATGAAGTCTTCTATTTATGGTAGACTTAGATACTGATACACCTACTTCCAGGAGAGTGTTCTTCACTTGGGTAGATGTTGTGAAGAAGTTTTTCTTCACCATGGAAAGGATTCTTCGATCATCCACCACTGTTGTCATCCGTGGACGTCCAGGCCTTTTGGAGTTCACGAGATCACCAGTGCGCTCTTTTATTGTTGATTTGGCCGCTCCTAACATTTGTGCATCGCCATGATGGATTGCTTCATTTTTTTCAGCCTAACGATGGCCTGTTTCACTTGCATTGAGAGCTCCTTTGACCTCATGTTGTGGGTTCACAGCAACAGCTACCAAATCCAAATGAAAAAAATCATGTCCAGTGAATATTTATCGGAGAGGTGTTCCAACTTGGAGCAAAATGCCTCAATTTCAAAAAAGCATGTTTGTTTGTAGGTAAGACCTCAGCCACCTGGGGATTTTCTGTGTCTGATGATACTCTGCTAATGTTTAAATGTACATCCAAAGAAAAAAAAAGACTCTGTTTCCTACTTCCATTTGATCAAGTCAGAGTGTGGTTGATTTAAAAACGTATTTATCTCCTGTCGTACTTATGATAATTAGTTGTACATCGTCATCTGTATACTCAGATCTGTTGAATGTCTGTGTATTCATCCTTTTTACCAATCAGCGTCATACACTTCTCTTCATTCATTTACTCAGCGCATAGTGACTGCGTTTTTCACTATGTGCTGTCTTATACTGACACATTAATGTTACTGAAGTGTCTTGAGAGTAAATAGACATCGCTTCCAGCCAGGGTGGGATGTCCATTCACAATCCCGACGCTTCGGTAACGTTTGTGTGGGACTTATAGCAGAGCAAGCGTAATCTCGCGAGCTCACTCTGTAAATGACAGGTTACAGCGAGATTACACTTGCTCTGCTGTAAGTCCCACACAAACATTACCGAAGTGTCGGGATTGTGAATAGACATCCCGTCCTGGCTGGAAGGACTGTCTATTCACTGTCAAGACACTTCAGTAACGTTAATGTGTCAGTATAGGTAAGCACATAGTGAACAACGCAGTCACTATGCGCTGAGTAAATGAATAGAGAGAAGTGTTTGATGCTGATTGGTCAGCGTCATACACTCCTCTGTACAACGCCCACTTGGTCTAAAGTAAAAACACGCCCAGTAGATTGTTTTTCTAAACAAAAAGCACTGCTGTCATCTACATTATAGCGCCCATCTCCTTTTGTAGGAAATAGGACACGTATAATGTGGTGACAGAGACTCTTTAAAGCAAGGTGAATCAGGCAAAGCAACCTGACTCACAGCTGCTGTAAATCTTAGAGGAGCACTCTCCCTACTAGTGGCCACACTCACCACCCCTCCCTATTTTTGGCTGCAAGCCAGGAGGAGGTGTCTTTAACAGGTTCCCGACCGCTGGCCGTAAATATACGGCCAGCGGTCAGGGTCTCTAAAGTCCGGCGTATAGTATATATACGGCCGCACTTCAGAAACTGTGCACGCGCGATCGCGTGCACACAGCTCTATGCCCTGGCTGTTGCTAACAGCCATGGGCACTGGGCAGAATGTCAGGGGTCAATCTTTTGGCCCCTGAACATGTGATCGCTGTGACAACCAATCACAGCGATCACATGCATTTCTGCATAGAAAACAGTGTGCACGCGATCGCGTGCACACAGCCCTGTGCCCTCGCTGTTACCAACAGCTCTGGGCACTGGGCAGAGTATCAGGGACCAATCTGATGGTCCTTGAACATGTGGTCGCTGTGACAACCAATCACAGCGATCACATGCATTCCTGCTTATAAAACAGTGTGCACGCGATCGCGTGCACACAGCCCTGTGCCCTCGCTGTTACCAACAGCTCTGGGCACTGGGCAGAGTATCAGGGACCAATCTGATGGTCCCTGAACATGTGGTCGCTGTGAAAACCTATCACAGCGACCACATTTGTTTTATTTTGACTTTTCTGGCAGTAAATCTCCTGCCTCTTTTCTTCTCCTCAAACATTGTTTCAGTTTGAGGAGAAGAAGAGACTCGGGAGAATTGCTGCCAGAAGAATACAGTTACAGTTACACAAAAAATACAGTTACACTCTAAAACATTCTCTGTATGGATAGATTTCTATCTATCTATACAATCTATCTATCCATCTATCTTTTTTTCTATCTATCTACCTTTCTTTCTTTTATTCTATTAGAATAGGCAGGTAGGGAGTATATAATTATATATATATCCACATATATATAATATATATAGCAATAGCGGTTTATTTTTTTGTTAGCGGTAGTGTAGATATATATAGCAGTTAGTTTGTGTGTTTTATAAAAAAAAAAAAAAAAACAATTTGTTTAGTTAGTGTTAGTGTTAGTTACGTTATGGCGAGGAAGTTGTTTAGCGCCGAGGAGGCATACGCCATGCTGTGGTCTGAGTCGGAGACCGCATCAGAGATGGCGTCCGAGATGGAACCTGTTTTAGGTAGTGACGATGACAGCGTCACTTCAGGTTCATCTTCAGGGGACGTTGTCCCTGATGCAGTCGAAACTGCAGAACATGAAAGCGCAGGGCCAAGTAGCGCTGTAGCACGGGAGAGCCTGGTCCCTCCAGTCCAGGCTCTTGTATGGGCACCTGCCCCATCTTTTGGGCCTAGAATCCACGGATTTACGGCCACTCCTGGCATAACCGTGGACAATACAAATTTTGTCCAAATGGATTACTTCCATTTATTTATAACGGACGACATCCTAAATCAGATTGTCCACGAAACAAATTTATATGCCACGCAATATATAAGGCAGAAACCTTCATCCACCCATGCCAGAGATTGGACGCCCACCAATTTGCAGGAATTAAAAAATTTTTTGGGGCTCACCCTAAATATGGGTATTGTCAAAAAGCCCTCCATTAGGTCTTACTGGTCAACAAGACCCGCCCAAGCCACCCCAGTATATTCTGCAGTAATGCCCAGGTCTCGTTATGAGACAATAATGAGGTTTCTCCACTTCAATGACAACGCACAGGCCCCCCCAAGTACCGATGCAAACCGGGATCGGTTGTTCAAAATAAGACCGCTAATAAATTCCCTGAATAATTTATTTCTGCAACTCTACACCCCTGAGCAGAATGTAAGTGTGGACGAATCCCTCCTCAACTTTCATGGCAGACTTAGCTTTCGCCAATATCTACCTTCCAAAAGGGCAAGATATGGCGTTAAGCTCTACAAATTGTGTGAAAGCGGGTCAGGATATACCACCGCCTTCAGGATTTATGAAGGGCGGGACCGCACAATAAATGTTCCTGGATGCCCCCCTGATCTTTCCACCAGCAGTAAGATCGTGTGGGTGATAATGCAGCCTCTGCTTCACAAGGGGTACCACCTGTACGGCGATCATTTTTATTCCAGTGTGCCCCTGTTTAGGCATTTGCATGCTGCAAGGACTGGGGCATGTGGTACCATGCGCAAAAACCGAATTGGTTTTCCACAGCAATTAGTGGGGAAGCGCATGGTAAAGGGGGACTCCTGTGCTTATGCATCTGAAGAATTGCTGGCGGTCAAGTTCAGGGATCGCAAAGATGTGTATGTGCTAAGCACGATTCATACCGCAGGAACAGTGGCAGTGAGGGAAAGGGGGGCAACATCGGACAAGCACAAACCAGTGAGCGTGTCCGAATATAACAAGTACATGGGGGGGGGGGGTGGATTTAAGCGACCAGGTTTTACAGCCCTATTTAGTAAAACGCAAAACTAAAACCTGGTACAAAAAGGTGGCCATTTATTTGTTACAGGTGGCCATCCACAATTCATTTGTGCTGTATAAAAAAAACAGAGGCAGAGACACATACCTGGATTTCCAGGAAAAAATTATTGAAGGCCTCATTTTTGATGTTCAGGACACCCGAGAATGCCCCCAGTCTGAGGATGTCACGCGACTGACTGAAAGACACTTCATCAGTCGGATTCCCCCAACAGCAACCAGAAGCAACCCCCAGAAAAAGTGCCGCGTCTGCAGAAAAGACGGGCACCGCAAAGATTCCCGATATTTCTGTCCCTCATGTCCCTCACAACCAGGCCTGTGCATTGAGCCATGTTTTGAAAAATACCACACTGTTCTGAATTATTAGATTTTAGTTAATTTGTTGAAAATATATTTGCCCTACATTACGTTTTTATTTTTCCCATGATTTTACTCCAAGGGTGAGGGAGGGAATGGGTGGGGGGTGGATGTCATGTTTGATGTTTTCTAAAGTTCATCTGCTAGAGAGCTCCATTTGCATTAACCTGCAATTTCTTATTTTAGAAAACCCCAAAAAATAAATTCCCATTATACCCCTAGATGAATATTTTGGGATTTCTGCTTCAAGAGCAGATATTTTGGAAGTGTTATAGAAACTCTGTTGAGTTTTGTAAAACCAGCTTTGAAAAAAAGCGATATGTGAAATAATCTTCTTCTATCCTCCGCCCTCCTACATCTCTATGTGATAAATAAGGCCACATATTTGGTATCCCCGTGCACGGGAGAAGTGGCAGAATGTGAACGGAGATTAATTTTGACCGTGGTCTATGCTGTGTGTGAAAAATGCTGGCATAAACTGACGCATTTGCTAAAAAATTGCTAATTTTATTTTGATCCATCTTATTCAAGAAACTTTCAGAAGAAAACTGGACTGTCTAAAAATATGATAAACCCCTTGAAGAAAACCTTGTGGGGTCTACTTGTGTGAATGAAGTCATTTATGGGGTGTTTCTAATGTTTCAGCAGCATTAGGCCCCCCAGAAAACAGTATGCGGCTATAAAATCAAGTGCAGAATTCCTGGACCGAAAAGGCCAAAAAGCCTCTTTTTATGCCAAGCCCTGGCACATGCCCATGAATAAAGCACACATATTTGGTATCCCCATGCACGGGAGAAGAGGAAGAATGTGAAATGCGATGAATTTTGTCCGTGGTCCATTTTGTGTGTGAAAAAGCTAGCATAAACTGACGCATTTGTTAAAAAAAAAAGCTAATTTTATTTTGATCCATCTTATTCAAGAAACTTTCAGAAGAAAACTGGACTGTCTAAAAATATGATAAACCCCTTGAAGGAAACCTTGTGGGGTCTACTTGTGTGAATGAAGTCATTTATGGGGTGTTTCTAATGTTTCAGCAGCATTAGGCCCCCCAGAAAACAGTACGCTGCTATAAAATCAAATGCAGAATTCCTGGACCAAAAAGCCTCCTTTTATGCCAAGCCCTGGCACATGCCCGCACAGTGAATAAGGCACACATATTTGGTATCCCCATGCACGGGAGAAGTGGAAGAACGTGAAAGGAGATGAATTTTGGCCGTGGTCTATACCGTGTGTGAAAAATACTAGCCTAAACTGACGCATTTGCTAAAAAAGTGCTGATTTTATTTTGTTCCATCTTATTCAAGAAACTTTCAGAAGAAAACTGGACTTGCTAAAAATATGATAAACCCCTTGAAGGAAACCTTGTGGGGTCTACTTGTGTGAATGAAGTCATTTATGGGGTGTTTCTAATGTTTCAGCAGCATTAGGCCCCCCAGAAAACAGTATGCGGCTCTAAAATCAAATGCAAAATTCCTGGACCGAAAAGGCCAAAAAGCCTCCTTTTATGCCAAGCCCTGGCACATGCCCGCACAGCGAATAAGGCACACATATTTGGTATCCCCATGCACGGGAGAAGTGGAAGAACGTGAAAGGAGATGAATTTTGGCCGTGGTCTATACCGTGTGTGAAAAATACTAGCCTAAACTGACGCATTTGCTAAAAAAGTGCTGATTTTATTTTGGTCCATCTTATTCAAGAAACTTTCAGAAGAAAACTGGACTTGCTAAAAATATGATAAACCCCTTGAAGGAAACCTTGTGGGGTCTACTTGTGTGAATGAAGTCATTTATGGGGTGTTTCTAATGTTTCAGCAGCATTAGGCCCCCCAGAAAACAGTATGCGGCTATAAAATCAAATGCAAAATTCCTGGACCGAAAATGCCAAAAAGCCTCCTTTTATGCCAAACCCTGGCACATGCCCGCACAGTGAATAAGGCACACATATTTGGTATCCCCATGCACGGGAGAAGTGGAAGAACGTGAAAGGAGATGAATTTTGGCCGTGGACTATACCGTGTGTGAAAAATACTAGCCTAAACTGACGCATTTGCTAAAAAAGTCCTGATTTTATTTTGTTCCATCTTGTTCAAGAAACTTTCAGAAGAAAACTGGACTTGCTAAAAATATGATAAACCCCTTGAAGGAAAACTTGTGGGGTCTACTTGTGTGAATGAAGTCATTTATGGGGTGTTTCTAATGTTTCAGCAGCATTAAGACCCCCAGAAAACAGTATACGGCTATAAAATCAAATGCAAAATTCCTGGACCGAAAAGGCCAAAAAGCCTCCTTTTATGCCAAGCCCTGGTACATGCCCGCACAGCGAATAAGGCACACATATTTGGTATCCCCATGCACGGGAGAAGTGGAAGAACGTGAAAGGAGATGAATTTTGGCCGTGGTCCATACCGTGTGTGAAAAATGCTAGCATAAACTGGCGCAATTGCTAAATTCTTGCATTTTTTTCCAATTTTGCCCACTTTAGAGAAAAAAATAAAAATGATATATACTGACAAATGCCACTAAAACAAAGCCCTATCTGTCCTTTAAAAAGAGTGTAAAATTCAAAGATGAACTTTATTCACCTGCAGAGTTATAGTCATCTAAAGAAGCGCATAGCAAAATTGTGAAATTTGCTCTGGTCATTTAGCTGTAAAACAGCCTAGTCCTTAACCGGTTAAATTGTCTAGCACTGTTCAGCGACATTTTGAAAGTGACTGTACAATGATAGGACGTGCTGATCACAGCAGCAGCAGCAGCTACAAGACACCAAAAGGCTGAGAAAAATGAAAGTCAAGAGGGAGACCTAGTGGTGAATGACTTTTCAGTTGACAGGTAGCAGAGTTACATGATGGGGAATTATTATTTCCCGTCGTGTAACTTTGCTACCTGTCAATGGAAAAATCATTCACCAGAGAAAAAAATGTTTCCCATGCAGAAGTACAAAGAAACTGTCACCTAGTAATTAGACATGACAGGTACAAATAATTCCCCAATATGTAACTCGGAAAAATCATCCGTCACAGGGAAAAATCTTTCCCCATGGCGGAGTACCACAAAGAAATACCTGGGAATTAGACATGACAGGGAAACATTTTTCCCTCTGTCTGTTGACTTTTCAGTTGACAGGTAGCAGAGTTACATGATGGTGAATTACTTTTCCCTGTCATGTTTAATTACTAGGTAATGCTTTCATTGTACTCCACCATGGGGAAACACTCTGCTACATGTCAACGGAAAAATCATCCGCCAGAGTGAAAAATGTACCACAAAGAGTCATCTAGGAATCAGACATGATGGGGAAACACTTTTGGATGACTTCTCAGTTGACATGTAGCAGTTACAGGAAGGGGAATTATTTTTCTTCGACCTCTAGTTTTGTACTGCAGCGCAGGGGAGAAGAAAGAAGATAGATGTCTGCTGTAGGTGAGTTAGTGTTTTTATTTTTCATACTAATAAATTTTGCAGGTTCCGCTGGATCATTTAGGCTACATCGTAGATTGGTTGGACTACTTCGATGATCTATGTTTTTTTTTAAATAAATAAAATGTTGAAAGAGGATTGTGTGAGGGAGTTTTCATTTCAATACAAATGTTTTCTTATGTCTCTTGTGTTTTTTAATACTTTATTAGCGCTTTGATTATGGCAGTTGTCTGTTTGACAACATCCATTACTAAGGTGGGGCTTAGTGTTAGCCAGTAAAAAGGCTAACAGTATCCCCCCCATTATTACCCCGGTAGCCTTCGCAACCAGGGGTACCGGGAAGAGCCATGTACGATCCAGTACCCGACCATCTGTAGCGATGACCAGATACTGGGGCGGCCACAGGCTTGTATTATGAGACTGGGAAGGGCCAAAAGCCGTGGCCCTTCCTAAACAATTTACCCCTTCCCGCAAATGGGAGTGACTGTACATCCTGATTAACAGTACATTCCCGCAATAGGGCGTACAGTCACGCCCTGTAGATGAAGCGGGCATAGGAGCTGTGCTCGCCACATTTTTTTATTTTATTTTTTTTATTATTATTATTCACAATACATACAAAAAATATAAATTCAATTTCAGTTTTAAACCCCACTCTCTCTCATCCACCGGTCCACCTTCAACCTAAACCCGGTCTGGGATATTAGCTAAAAGTATGTAATAGGAAGGAACAACATCTATATAAAGGCTTAATTTACTGTGCGTTCTATCTAATACACCAATATGTTGCATGTTTTTTATTATTTAAACCCTGATGATAAATCTCTTCCATTACAATTAAAGATTTTAATTGTCGATTCCACTCTGTAATTAAGGGGGTTTTGTCCGATATCCATTGTCTAACAATCAGCAATTTAGCAATAAAGAGTGTTTTGAGCAACCCCGTTCTTTTCACTTCCAGTAGGGGTGATCCTACATCATCTCCCAGTAAAACTAATTGGGGCGTAAGTTTAATTTCCATGTGGAATTGTCTGTCCATGCTAACAAAGATTTTTTCCCAGTATTCCGAGATCTTCGAACAATTCCACATTAAGTATAATAAATCTGCACCATACACTTGGGACATCTGTCTTTTCTCTCGCTGTAAATTTTATTGAGAGAATGGGGTGTATAATATAACCTATGGACTATATTAAACTGAATTAATTGATGATTTAAATTTAACGCCACCTTCCAGATGTTATTATAGATTTTTGCCCAATGATTTTCATGCAGGGGTCCTAGTTCTTTTCCCATTGTTTTACACGATAACATTTTGTTTTAATTAATTTATATTGTATTAAACCTTTATATATTTTTGCCAAAACCCCTTTCTTAAGATTTGGGTCTACTAACAACTTATATACTCCCTGGACCGGAGATATTTGAAAAAACTCCCTGTCTACCGATTTGTCAATCGCATGTTTAAGTTGGAAGTATGCAAATTTTTCTTTCTTTCCTAATCAATAGTACCTTTCCATGATGTCCCAGGGTTTAATTTTCATGTTCTCAAAAACATTGCTGATGCTTTTTATCCCTTTTTTCCTTAAAGAGGCTCTGTCACCACATTATAAGTGCCCTATCTCCTATATAAGGAGATCGGCGCTATAATGTAGGTGACAGTAATGCTTTTTTCACTTTATGAGCGATTTTTAGCTTTATGCTAATGAGTTTTTTAATGCCCAAGTGGGCGTGTTTTTACGTTAGAACAAGTGGGCGTTGTACAGAGCAGTGTATGACGCTGACCAATCAGTGACCAATCAGCGTCATACACTTCTCTCCATTCATTTACACTGCACTAGCGATATAGTTATATCGTTATGTGCAGCTACATACACAAACACTAACATTACTGTAGTGTACTGATAATGAATATACATCACTACCAGCCTGGACGTGATGTTTATTCAGAATCCTGGCCACTTCTGAATCTTTTCTGTGAGATTCAAGCAAGGCAAGCGTAATCTCGCGAGATTACGATGTAACCGGTACATTTAATAAGAGATTACGTTTGCCTTGCTGGAATCTCACAGGAAAGATTCAGAAGTGTCAGGATTCTGAATAAACATCACGTCCAGGCTGGTAGCGATGTATATTCATTATCAGGACACTGTAGTAATGTTAGTGTTTGTGTATGTAGCTGCACATAGGGATATAACTATATCGCTAATGCAGTGTAAATGAATGGAGAGAAGTGCATGACGCTGATTGGTCAGCATCATACACTCCTCTGTACAACGCCCACTTGGTCTAAAGTAAAAATACGCCCACTTAGGCATTAAGAAACTCATTAGCATAAAGCTAAAAATCGCTCCTAAAGTGGTTTAAAATAGATTGTTTTTCTAAATAAAAAGCATCACTATCACCTACATTATAGCGCCTATCTCCTTACATAGGAGATAGGGCACTTATAATGTGGTGACAGAGACTCTTTAAGGGGTTATATTCAGACAGGGAGTATATTTCAGGTAAGTTTATGTTAAACCATAGGGGTGTTAACCGAAATGCTCCCTGACGGTCAGAGATCTTACCTAACAATTTCCATCTCTTATTTAATTTAATCATTCTGGGGATTTTCCCAAGTTCCCCGAAAGTTGCATTAACCTGATTCGAGAGACTCTAGTAAATGTAAAAAAAAAAGGTTTAATAAATATAAATAAATAAAAAGTTTTAACTAATAAAAACAATAATCGCCCTGTTTCCCTGATCAAGCACTTTATAATATAAAAAAAACGAAAAAAAACTATACATAATAGGTATCGCCGGGTTCGGAACGACCTGAACTATAAAAATATCACGTTATTTTATTTTTACCGCACGATGAACACCGTAATTTTTTTAAATAAAAAAACAAAGACAGCATTTGTTGGTTATCTTGTCTAAAAAAAAAATGTTATTAAAAGTGATCAAAAACTCGCAAGTACCCCAAAATGGTACCAATAAAAACTACAGTTAGTCACGCATAAAACAAGCCCCCACACAGCGATATGAACTGAAGAATATAAAAGTTATGGCTGTCAGAAAATGGAGACACTAAAACATGATTTTTGTAGAAAAGAGTATTTTTATTGTGGTAACGTATTAAAACGTACAAAAACTATAAATTTGGTGTCGCTGTAATCGTATCGACCCGGAGAATAAAGTTAACATGTTGTTTATACTGCACGGTGAACACTGTAAAAAAGAAGAGACAAAACCTTGCTAGAATTGCTGTTTTTTGGTTTCCTCATCAAACGGAATAAATAGTAATAAAAAAATCCCATGGACCCCAAAATGGAACCAATAAAAATTACAGCTCGTTCCACAAAAAACGCGCCCTCACACAGCTCCGTCAACGGAAAAATAACACGTTATGACTCTCAAAATGCAATGATGCTAAATGACGGCCCAGACTAATTTTTTAGGGCCAGTAGAATTTCACTAAATACCCCACATCATCATTTGCTGGACCCCACAGGTGGACCCTGTAGATGCAGCGGAGATGAGGAAACTTTAGGGCCTTGTGCTGCTTATAGGGCTAGTCAAGAAGTCAAAGATTAGGCAATACTGGAGCGCAGATATTACGTATAATACCCAATAAACCCGGCCCTTGCATAAAGGATTGGTTCAAAGCGTACCACACCAATCCATGGATTATTCATTCACCTCATTATTACATCCTACTATTATGCCCTGATGAACTCCGCGTAGTTTACATATACCCTGATGCACTCCGTCCAGATAACATATACCCTGATGTACTCCGCCCAGATTACATATACTCTGATGAACTCCGCCCAGCTTACATATACCCTGATGTACTCCGCCCAGCTTACATATACCCTGATGTACTCCACCCAGATTACATATACCCTGATGATCTCTGCACAGTTTACATATACCGTGATGTTCTCTGCACAGCTTACATATACCCAGATGTACTCCGCACAGCTTACATGTACCTTGATGTGCTCCACCCAGATTACATATACCCTGATGTACTCCGCCCAGCTTTCATATACCCTAATGTACTCCGCACAGTTTACATATACCCTGATGTACTCCACCCAGATTACATATACCCTGATGTACTCCGCCCAACCTACATATAACCTGATGCACTCTGCCCAGTTTACATATACCCTGATGTACTCCGCCCAGCTTACATATACCCTGATGCACTCTGCCCAGTTTACATATACCCTGATGTACTCAGCACAGTTTACATATACCCTGATGTATTCCGGCCAGCTTACATATACAATGATGTACTCCGCCCAGCCTACATATAACCTGATGTACCCTGCCCAGTTTATATATACCCTAATGTACTCCGCCCAGTTTACAGATACCCTGATGTACTCCGCACAGCTTACATATACCCTGATGCACTCCGCCCAGCTTACATATACCCTGATGTACTCCGCCCAGCTTACATATACCCTGATGTACTCAGGCCAGCTCACATATATCCTGATGTGCTCCACCCAGCTTACATATACCCTGATGCACTCTGCACAGCTTACATATACCCTGATGTACTCCACCCAGCTTACATGTACCCTGATGTACTCCGCCCAGCTTACATATACCGATGTACTCCGCACACCTTACATATACTTTGATGTACTCCGCCTAGCTTACAAATACCCTGATGTACTCCACACATCTTACATATACCCTAATGTACTCCGCACAGCTGACATATACCCTGATGTACTCTTCACAGCTTACATATACCCTGATGTACTCCTCACAGATTACATATACCCTGATGTACTCAACACAGTTACATATACGCTGATGCACTTTGCACAGATTACATATACCCTGATGTACTCCTCACATCTTACATATACTCTGATGTACTCTGCCCAGTTTACATATACTCTGGTGTACTCCGCCAAGCTTACATATACCCTGATGTACCCGGGACAGCTTACATATACCCTGATGTACTCCGCACAGCTTACATATACCCTGATGTACTCCACACAGCTTACATATACCCTGATGTACTCCGCACAGTTTACATATACCCTGATGTACTCCACACAGAGAAAAAGTTTGGGAGGATTCCTCCAGCTCACCTTATCGCATGTATAGACTTGCACACGGATCCTCGTGTCGGCACACACAAGAAGTCAGGAAAAAAGAAAGAGATGGATCCAGCGCTGTGTCCTTGAAATTGTGTTTAAAAACGGAAACTATTTCCAAGTTTTAATGAAAAATGAATAAATATAAAAACAGGTAACATTGTAGATAGATATTCTCAAATAAATCGTAGGATTTGTGGCAGTGTGAGCGGTGCCACAAATCCTACGATTTATTTGAGAATATCTATCTACAATGTTACCTGTTTTTATATTTATTCATTTTTCATTAAAACTTGGAAATAGTTTCCGTTTTTAAACACAATTTCAAGGACACAGCGCTGGATCCATCTCTTTCTTTTTTCCGTACTCCACACAGCTTATATATACCCTGATGTACTCCGCACATCTTACATATACCCTTATGTACTCCGCACAACTTACATATACCCTGATGTACTCCGCCCAGCTTACATGTACCCTGATGTACTTCGCCCAGCTTACATATACCGATGTACTCCGCACAGCTTGCATATACTCTGATGTACTCCGCCCAGCTTACATATACCCTAATGTACTCCACACAGCTTACATATACCCTGATGTACTCCACACAGTTTACACATACCCTAATGTACTCCGCACAGATTACATATACCCTGATGTACTCCTCACATATTACATATACTCTGATGTACTCTGCCCAGTTTACACATACCCTGGTGTACTCCGCCCAGCTTACATATACCCTGATGAACTCCGCCCAGCCTACATATACCCTGATGTACTCCGCACAGCTTACATATACCCTGATGCACTTCGCACAGATTACATATGCCCCCACATTATAAGCTGAAATACCAGTAAAACCCCAAACAAAACCACTACTGTAATGACAGGGTAGGGAGATAGACAGGTGAGCCCTAATCTACCCGCCACTCAGTCCCTGCCTACTTGCACAGCCCGTCCTAGGCGACGGCGTACAACTGGGCGACGGTCCCTACGCTCAATATGTGTACGACAGACAAACAGACAAGGGTACACAGAAGCTAAGGGTAATGGGGCAGTTGCCCACGGCAACACCGTGAGCAACAGGAGTAGTGAACGAGCCGAGTCAAATCAGGAGTGTACGAGGTACCAAACCCAGAGCAGGAGCGTAGTCAGTAAAGCCATGGTCAAAATGAAGCAAGGTCAAATAATAATAGCAGGAGCAGCAGAGCCAGGAAACAGGAAAGAATCACAGGCAAAGACAAGCAGGAAATGAAGGTATAAATAGGCCGAGGGCGGGAGCTAGAACCGTCTGGCCAGGCTGTGATAGGTTCTCCCACTCCTGAGCCTACCAGCCTGAGTGGTAGCAGATCGAGTAACTCTATTAGACCTAGGAGCAGGTGCAGACTGATTAACCACGGGCGTCGACACAGAAGCTGTGTCTGGCAGATCCTTTACAACTAGCAAGCAAAATCTGTGCTCCAAAAGCAAAATGGCGGTTCTCTGAGCCAGGCAGTGTGCCCAAAGAGCAACTTATGATCACATATGTAGTATTACTGTACTCTGGAGAACCCGCTTAACAATTTATGGGGTGTGTGTCTCCAGTGGTACAAGCTGGGCACAACACACTGTGTACTGAAATGGCATATCTGTGGAAAATGGCAATTTTCAATCTGCAACATCTATTGTTTACAAATTTTTGCAAAACACTTGTGGGGTCAAAATGCTCACTACACTTCTAGATGAATTCCTTGAGGGAAGTAGTTTCCAAAATGGGGTAATTTTTCGGGGCTTTCCACTGTACTGGTACCTTAGCGCAATGCAACATGGTGTCAGAAAACTAATTTTGTAAAATCTCCACTCCAAAAACCAAATGGCGCTCCTTCCCTTTAGAGCTTTGCTGTGTGTCCAAATAGCAGTTTATGACGACATATGGGGTATTGCCTTAGTCGGGAAAAATTGTGTGACACATTTTGGTGTGTCTTTTCTCCTGTATTCCTTGTAAAAATGAAAAATGTTGAGCTAAAACCACATATTAAAAAAATTAGATTTAAATTTTCATGGCCCATTTCTAATAAAAATCAATAAAACACTTGTGGGGTCAAAATATTCACTACAACCCTAAATGAATCCCTTGAGGGGTAAAATCTCGAAAACGGGGTCACATTGGGGAATTTCTACTGTACTAGTACCTCAGGAAGCTTTGCACTATTGACATGGCACCAAGAAACCAATTCAGCAAAATATGCGCTCAAACAGTCAAATGGTGCTCCTGCCGTTCTGAGAACTGCCGTGTGTCCTAACAGCAGTTTGCGATCGCATATGAGGTATTGCTGTACTCGGGAGTAAATGCTTTACAAACTTTAAGGAGATTTTCTCCTATAGTCCTTGTGAAAAGGCAAAACTTTCTGCTAGAACTACATTTTATTGGAAAAAAGTATATTTTTTTTATTTTCACATCCCAATTCTAATAAGTTCAGCAAAAACCTGTGGGGTCAAAATTCTCACTACACCCCTAAATTAATTCCTCAAGGGGTGTGGTTTACAAAATGGACTCACATTTCAGGGGTTTTTACTGTACTGGTACCTCAGGGGCACTGTAAATGCAACATGGCGCCCAGGAATCAATCCAGCAAAATATATATACAACAGCCAAATGGCGCACCTTCCCTTCTGAGCCCTGCTGTGTAGTCATACCCTAGTTTATTACCACATATGGGGTATTTCCGTACTCTAGAGAAGTTGCTTTAAAAATGTGTGGGTTCTTTTTCTCTTTTATTTGCTGAGAAATTGAAACATTTTGAGCTAAAGCTACGTCTTAGTGGAAAAAAAAATCATTTAATTTTCACTGCCCAATTCTAATAAAATCTATGGAACACCTGTGAGGTCAATATGCTCACTACACTCCATATGAATTCCTTGTGGGGCGTAGTTTCCAAAATGGGGTCTTTTTTTAGGTGTTTCCTTTGTTTGGCACAAGACCTCTTCTAACCTGACATGATGCCTAAAATGTAATTTAATAAAAAGAAGAAAAATCCCCTAGGTGCTCCTTTGCTTCTGAGGCCGGAGTTTCGGTCCATTAGGACACTAGGGCCACATGTGGGATATTTCTAAAAACTGCAGAATCCGGGAAATAAATATTGAGTTGCGTTTCTCTGGTAAAACCCTCTGTGTTACAGAAAAAATGGATTCAAATTGAATTTCTGCAAAAAAATATTACATTTGTAAATATCACCTCCACTTTGCTTCTAAATGCTGTTTTGAAAACTATGAGAGAGTTTTTCAAATTGGGTGATTTATGGGGGTTTCCAAAAATATAGGCACCTCAAAGCTACTTCAGAACTGAACTGGACCCTATAAAAATAGGCTTTTCAAATTTTCTTGAAAATGTGAGAAATTGCTGCTAAATTTATAAGCCTTGTAACGTCCTAGAAAATTAAAATGATGTTCAAAAAATGATGCCAACATAAAGTAGACATATGGGATATGTGAACTAGTAACTATTTTGTGTAATATTACTATATGTCTTACAAGCAGATACATTAACCCCTTCCCAACATATGACATACAGTTACGTCATAGCCGGGAAGGGAAAGTATGGAGCGGGCTCACGCAGTAAGCTCGCTCCATACGATGCCGGTGTCGGCTGTATGTTACAGCCGACACTTCAGAGTACCTAGCGGCATCGCGCTTGAGCGCGATCCCGCTAGTTTAACTAGTTAAATGCCGCTGTCAATACTGACCTTAGCATTTAAATCGTGAGGAAGAGGGGGGTGACCCCCTCTAACAGCTCATCGCGCCCCCCGCAACCCAATCGCTGGGGGGCGATGGTTGCTATGGCTGCCTGGGGGCCTAATGAAGACCCCAGGTCCGCCATCTTTGTACACCCATTAAGTCCTGCCTCTGGCAGGGCTTAATAGATGCCTGTCAGAATCACGATATACTGCAATGTCCCCTAGGTTGAAGTCCCCTAGGGGGACTAATAAAAAAAGTAAAAATGAGTTAAATAAAGGGGTTTTTTTTGTGTAAAAAAAAATAAAAAAAGGAAAAGTTCAAAAAACCCCCCTTTTCCCATTTTCCCCCTAGAGCATAGTAAAAAAATTAATAAATATACATAATTGGTATCGCCGTGTCCGTAAAAGTCTGAACTATTACAATACATCATTATTTAATCCGCAGGGTGAACGCTGTAAAAAATAAAAAAAAATGTAAATGCTAGAATCTCTATTTTTTGGTCACCTAATCTCCCACAAAAAATGAAATAAAAAGTGATCAAACCATCGCATTTACACCAAAATGGTATTACTAAAAACTACAGCTTATCCCGCAAAAAATAAGCCCTCATTCCACTTAATCGACGGAAAAATAAAAAAGTTATGGCTCTTGAAATTTGGCGACGCAAAATAAATTTTATTTTTTACACTTAGGTTTTTAATTGTAAAAGTAGTAAAATATAGAAAAAACTATTTATATTTATAATATTATATTTATAGTGAATTCCGTAAAAACAGCGCGCAAACAACCATGGAGAAATCGCTGTTTTTTTCATTTTCTACCCCACAAATAATTTTTTCCCCGTTTCCTAGTACATTATACAGCAAAATAAATGATGCTACGAAAAACTACAACTCGTCCCGCAAAAATCAAGCCCTCATAGTACTATATCGACGGAAAAATAAAGACGCTATGGCTTCTGGAATGTGGAGAGGAAAAAACGAAAATGAAAATCTGAAAGTTGTTTAGGTCGGGAAGGGGTTAATATTTAGAAAAATGCTAATTTTTGCAATTTTTCTCCACGTTTTGGTGTTTTTTACAAATAAGCAATGAACTTATCGACCATATTTTACCTCTGACAAAGTATAATTTGTCATGAGAAAACACTCTCAGAATCACTTGGCTAGGTGAAAGAATATATATATATATATATATATATATATATATAGTTATATACTGTATGTATACTGTAGAATTGTTAGGAATGATGTTCCCCTTCCCGATTGTGGCTTATATTCATGATAATTAGAAGAGGAAACTTAAAATTATCTTACTACTGTTTAGTTATGCTGGTCTGTGAAAACGCTATAGTCTTTTGTGGGGACAGTGGTTGTCAGTTTTAAAGTTGTCTTCCGAATAATAAAATAGTGGCCATGGGGAAATAAATAATTCCTTAAGAGCACCTCTTCCATATCCCTATATATATATATATATATATATATATATATATATATACATATATATATATATATATATATATATATATATATATATAGCAAACATAGAATGGTGACAGCACCCTGCGACACTAATGCCACCTAAACCACTAAATATAAATAAATATGCACTAAAGCTAAATCTACTTACAAATAGGGAGGTTCTTAGTGCACATTTTGATCAAAAAGTGTTAGCCCACATGCCACGACAAGGCGACCTCTGTAATATATATATATATATATATATATATATATATATATATATATATATATATATGAAATTAGAAAAGTAATAACGCAGCACAGCAACAGCAGTGGGTGCAGGCCTCCTAGGTTGAGGCTAGGAACCCTTGTTAATGAAATCCCCAAAAAATAACGAGGCAGAACTCCAAGGAAATTGGTGAAAAAAAGTGGTGTGTTTATTCAGCCCAGGCAGGCAACGTTTCGATCCGTCACTATGGGATCTTTGTCAAGCCGAAACGTTGCCTGCCTGGGGCGAATAAATACACCACTTTTTTCCACCGATTTCCGTGGAGTGCTGCCTCTACTTTTTTTGGGATTATATAAAATAATGTATGTGCAGCGTAGGTTCCCACCTTACAGAGGTCGCCTTGTCGTGGCAGGTGGGCTAACACTTTTTGATCAAAATGTGCACTAAGAACCTCCCTATTTGTAGGTAGATTGAGCTTTAGTGCATATCTATTTATATTTAGTGGTTTAGGTGGCATTAGTGTTGCAGGGTGCTGTCGCCATTTTTTTATATCTGCTGTATATCTGCAGTCATAGGTGTTCTTTCACCTGCGTATTTTGTATCATTTAGTTGGAATGTGCTGTTCAATTTTTGTTGTGTTTATGGTATCCATATATGTGGGGTTAGTGACTGCCTCCACTTGTTGTTCTTGCACTCCTCCCACTCTGCCCTGGGTGATTTTAATCAGTTCAATGCTGGATCCTACCATCCCCAGGTATATATGTAGGCTTAGTCCCAGTTCTGGGTGTATGTGCAGCGTAGGTTCCCACCTTACAGAGGTCGCCTTGTCGTGGCAGGTGGGCTAACACTTTTTGATCAAAATGTGCACTAAGAACCTCCCTATTTGTAGGTAGATTGAGCTTTAGTGCATATCTATTTATATTTAGTGGTTTAGGTGGCATTAGTGTTGCAGGGTGCTGTCGCCATTTTTTTATATCTGCTGTATATCTGCAGTCATAGGTGTTCTTGCACCTGCGTATTTTGTATCATTTAGTTGGAATGTGCTGTTCAATTTTTGTTGTGTTTATGGTATCCATATATGTGGGGTTAGTGACTGCCTCCACTTGTTGTTCTTGCACTCCTCCCACTCTGCCCTGGGTGATTTTAATCAGTTCAATGCTGGATCCTACCATCCCCAGGTATATATGTAGGCTTAGTCCCAGTTCTGGGTGTATGTGCAGCGTAGGTTCCCACCTTACAGAGGTCGCCTTGTCGTGGCAGGTGGGCTAACACTTTTTGATCAAAATGTGCACTAAGAACCTCCCTATTTGTAGGTAGATTGAGCTTTAGTGCATATCTATTTATATTTAGTGGTTTAGGTGGCATTAGTGTTGCAGGGTGCTGTCGCCATTTTTTTATATCTGCTGTATATCTGCAGTCATAGGTGTTCTTGCACCTGCGTATTTTGTATCATTTAGTTGGAATGTGCTGTTCAATTTTTGTTGTGTTTATGGTATCCATATATGTGGGGTTAGTGACTGCCTCCACTTGTTGTTCTTGCACTCCTCCCACTCTGCCCTGGGTGATTTTAATCAGTTCAATGCTGGATCCTACCATCCCCAGGTATATATGTAGGCTTAGTCCCAGTTCTGGGTGTATGTGCAGCGTAGGTTCCCACCTTACAGAGGTCGCCTTGTCGTGGCAGGTGGGCTAACACTTTTTGATCAAAATGTGCACTAAGAACCTCCCTATTTGTAGGTAGATTGAGCTTTAGTGCATATCTATTTATATTTAGTGGTTTAGGTGGCATTAGTGTTGCAGGGTGCTGTCGCCATTTTTTTATATCTGCTATATATATATATATATATATATATATATATACATACAGTGGAGGAAATAAGTATTTGATCCCTTGCTGATTTTGTAAGTTTGCCCACTGTCAAAGTCATGAACAGTCTAGAATTTTTAGGCTAGGTTAATTTTACCAGTGAGAGATAGATTATATAAAAAAAAATAAAGAAAATCACATAGTCAAAATTATATATATTTATTTGCATTGTGCACAGAGAAATAAGTATTTGATCCCCTACCAACCATTAAGAGTTCAGCCTCCTCCAGACCAGTTACACGCTCCAAATCAACTTGGTGCCTGCATTAAAGACAACTGTCTTAAATGGTCACCTGTATAAAAGACTCCTGTCCACAGACTCAATTAATCAGTCTGACTCTAACCTCTACAACATGGGCAAGACCAAAGAGCTTTCTAAGGATGGCAGGGACAAGATCATAGACCTGCACAAGGCTGGAATGAGCTACAAAACCATAAGTAAGACGCTGGGTGAGAAGGAGGCAACTGTTAATGCAATAGTAAGAAAATGGAAGACATTCAAAATGACTGTCAATCGACATCGATCTGGGGCTCCATGCAAAATCTCAGCTCGTGGGGTATCCTTGATCCTGAGGAAGGTGAGAGCTCAGCCGAAAACTACACGGGGGGAACTTGTTAATGATCTCAAGGCAGCTGGGACCACAGTCACCAAGAAAACCATTGGTAACACATTACGCCGTAATGGATTAAAATCCTGCAGTGCCCGCAAGGTCCCCCTGCTCAAGAAGGCACATGTACAGGCCCGTCTGAAGTTTGCAAATGAACATCTGGATGATTCTGAGAGTGATTGGGAGAAGGTGCTGTGGTCAGATGAGACTAAAATTGAGCTCTTTGGCATGAACTCAACTCGCCGTGTTTGGAGGAAGAGAAATGCTGCCTATGACCCAAAGAACACCGTCCCCACTGTCAAGCATGGAGGTGGAAACATTATGTTTTGGGGGTGTTTCTCTGCTAAGGGCACAGGACTACTTCACCGCATCAATGGGAGAATGGATGGAGCCATGTACCATCAAATCCTGAGTGACAACCTCCTTCCCTCCACTAGGACATTAAAAATGGCTTGTGGCTGGGTCTTCCAGCACGACAATGACCCGAAACATACAGCCAAGGCAACAAAGGAGTGGCTCAAAAAGAAGCACATTAAGGTCATGGAGTGGCCTAGCCAGTCTCCAGACCTTAATCCCATCGAAAACTTATGGAGGGAGCTGAAGATCCGAGTTGCCAAGCGACAGCCTCGAAATCTTAATGATTTACAGATGATCTGCAAAGAGGAGTGGGCCAAAATTCCATCTAACATGTGTGCAAACCTCATCATCAACTACAAAAAACGTCTGACTGCTGTGCTTGCCAACAAGGGTTTTACCACCAAGTATTAAGTCTTGTTTGCCAAAGGGATCAAATACTTATTTCTCTGTGCACAATGCAAATAAATATATATAATTTTGACAATGTGATTTTCTTTTTTTTTTTTATATAATCTATCTCTCACTGGTAAAATTAACCTAGCCTAAAAATTCTAGACTGTTCATGTCTTTGACAGTGGGCAAACTTACAAAATCAGCAAGGAATCAAATACTTATTTCCTTCACTGTATATATACACTCCTCAACATTAAAATTCCAACACCAAGAAGGGCAAGCCGTAAGTTATGAAAATCAAGGAAGTAGCAGGTGTCGCTTAGCTCTACAAATGATTACATTTTCAAGCACCCAGCTCCAATCTGTGGCATGTGGGAGAGGCATAAAAGCCAGTTTAAAAGCAAAGTTTTTCAGCCACGTGAACCTCAAAAATCAAGTGGTGTAAGCGCATGCGCGCGGGGCTACTGGTGGACATGTTTTCATAGAGCTCCGCACCTCAGTGGGAGTATCCAGCTATTTTTATCTATTTCCAGCTGCTCACCTCGCTCACATTCCACCGGTATTCCTCCTGCTTCCCCTCAGGGATCTTTTGATGGCGAAAGGGAACGCCAAAAAGTCTGGGATCGTGACCAGATCGACGGCTGCTGAATCAGAGCCTCCATTGCAGATTGCACACGCGGAGCAGGCCATGATGGCGCTGGACCTACCTCACTCTCCACAGTTGCAGGCACCCTCACCGGACCTGAAACACAGCGTGGATGGAGGTACACCATGTTTTCAGAGCCCAAGCCCTGGCTCAATTTGTGTGGTGAAGATGACACCAATGCTTCCTCCGCAGAACCCGTGGTACGGGGGTTTTCAATTAGCCAGGCCGGGCAGGATGGGTCCTCTTATCCTCCTCACAGCTGCAAGTTGACTGGGGCATATTCTGGTGACAAAGTTCTTATTGCACGCTTTTACAACTCTTACAGCAAGAACTTGAAAAAACATGTGTGAAGATCACATCTGAACTTAAAGCTGTCTTTCATTCTCTGGGGGCTACTGTTAACCAGCACTCTGATTGCATTGACGACATATACCAACAGCTGGAGGAAGCCCACTCTAAGCTTGATGAAATGGAAAATAGATCCAGGCGGGAAAATTTAGTATAAGGAGTCTGTCAGAAAACGTCCTAGATTTAGAAACTGCGTTACACAATCTTTTCAAACATCTCTTCCCTGATTTATCTGACCACTACTTTGATATTGACAGAGTGCATAGGGCACTTACTGCTCCTCGCACGGATGGTCTGCCCGGAGATGTGTTGGTGAAGCCTCATTATTATTCTGTGAAGGTCATGAAAGCTTCCAGGTCCTCAGAACAGCTATGATCTGGCTCCTCGCACAATCCAGAGGCGTCGTGTAATGACTGGGTAGGGAGACAGACAGGTGAGCCCTAATCTACCCGCCACTCAGTCCCTGCCTACTTGCAACGGCCCGTCTTAGGCGACGGCGTACAACTGAGCGACGGTCCCTACTCTCACTATGTGCAAGACAGACAGACAGACAAGGGTACAAAGAAGCTAAGGGAAAAGGGGCAGATGCCCACGGCAACACCGTGAGCAACAGAGTAGTGAACGAGCCGAGTCAAACCAGGAGTGTACAAGGTACCAAACGCAGAGCAAGAGAGTAGTCAGTAAAGCCAGGGTCAATATGAAGCAGAGGACAAAAGTACAAGAAGCAGCAGCAGAGCCAGGAAACAAGCAGAATCACAGGCAAAGGAGAAGCAGGAAACGAAGGTATAAATAGACAGAGGGCAGGAGCTAGCTCCGTCTGGCCAGGCTGTGATAGGCTCTCCCACTAGTCAGCCTCCCAGCCTGAGTGGTGGAAGAAGGAAAGGAAGGAAGGATAGGATCCAGCGCTGGGTCGAGTTTAAAATGGATTTTCTGTTCCAAGTTTAATGGCATCGGTTTAAAAGGAAGTCCAGTTGTATATGTCCTGGGTGTGTAAGAAAGTGGAGGTATTGTCCTCGGGGCCTACGCGTTTCGGACGACTGCCGCGTCCTTAAACTTGGCTGTAGTACAGGACATATACAACTGGACTTCCTTTTAAACCGATGCCATTAAACTTGGAACAGAAAATCCATTTTAAACTCGACCCAGCGCTGGATCCTATCCTTCCTTCCTTTGCTACTCCACCGTGTGCCGACACGAGGATCCGAGTGCTACTCTACAAACACACTGGAGTGTGTTAGGTGAGCTGGAGGTTCCCTCCCCAGTTTCTATTGGTGGAAGAAGGAGTCACTCTATCAGACTTAGGAGCAGGTGCAGACTGAGTAAACACGGGCGTCGACACAGAAGCTGTGTCTGGCAGATCCTTTACACGTCGTCAATTAAAACCTCTCCTCCAAGTCCTGATTCGCCAGGAGATTAGATATAGATGGGCCTTCCCTTTTCGTCTCACATTTTCTTATCACAATCGGCCACACAGTTCTGCCTCTCTCCAGAAAGGAGAGGCCATTATGGAACATTTGAGACTTCTTTCAAAAGATGGTACGCCTCCGTCGAGGAAATCACCACTGCCTGCTTCCTCCTCTTCTACAGCACGTGTTCGACGGTTCTGGAGCTCCAGGTCTTCGTCCCGACCTTCGACTTCTACTACCTGAACTTGCAAGTCCTTGATGTCATCTTGATACACTTCTCATAGGATCCTGTGATTGGAACTTTCTACACACACTAGTTCCCTTTGCTGTTTACTATTAACGTTTAACTTTACATTGATATGGCCTTTACTACTGTGGTATTTTAAGCTGTTGTCCTTCAGCTAGATATCGGCTGAGCTATGGGGAGCTGGCCCTCTTGTTAGGTGATGGCATGCCCTCCTTGGGATCTTGAGAGACCACACTGATATTATATTGTTCTTGGGGTGGTGCTCTCTCAACATTCCCCATGGCCCTATTTGGGCATTGCTTTACATCATGCTGTACCGAAATACTTGGTGTTTATTGTTTTTTCTTTTTTACTTTTGCTCCTCTCCCCTCCTTTCCTGTCCCCTTCACATGATGGTCGAGTGCCTTAGGAATTGTGCTTTCTGTGAACATTTTGGTCATGGCTGATCCTTCATCCTCCTTTAACCCCTTAAGGACGCAGCCTAGTTTTGGCCTTAAAGCTCAGAGCCCATTTTTCAAATCTGACATATTTCACTTTATGTGGTAATAATGCCGGAATGCTTAAACCTACCCAAGCGATTCTGAGATTGTTTTCTCGTGACACATTGGGCTTCATGTTCGTGGTAAAATTTGGTCGATATATTCAGTGTTTATTGGTGAAAAATTGCAAAATGTAGAGAAAATTGTGAAAAAATTGCATTTTTCAGAATTGAAATGCATCTGCTTGTAAAACAGACAGTTATACCACCCAAAATAGTTACTGGTTCACATTTCCCATATGTCTACTTTAGATTGGCATCGTTTTTTTAACATTATTTTATTTTTCTTGGACGTTACAAGGCTTAGAACATAAACAGCAATTTCTCATATTTTTAAGAAAATTTCAAAAGCCTTTTTTTTAAGGTATCTCTTCAGTTCTGAAGTGGCTTTGAGGGGCCTATGTATTAGAAACCCTGATAAAACACCTCATTTTAAAAACTAGACCCCTCAAAGTATTCAAAACAGCATTTAGAAAGTATTTTAACCCTTCAGGCATTTCACAGGAATTAAAGCAAAGTGGAGGTGAAATTTGCAAATTTCATTTTTCTTGCTGAATTTCAATATTGTTCATTTTTTTTTTTGTGTAACACGGAAGGTTTTACCAGAGAAACACTACTAAATATGTATTGTCCAGATTATGCAGTTTTTAGAAATGTCCCACATGTGGCCCTACTGCGCTCGTGGAATAAAACACAAGCCCTAGAAGCAAAGAAGCACCTAGTGCATTTTGAGTCCTCTTTTTTTATTAGAATATATTTTAGGCAGCATGCCAGGTTTGAAGAGTTGTTGAGGTGCCAAAACAGTAGGAATCGCCCAATAGTGACCCCATTTTGGAAACTACACCCCTCAAGGAATTCATTTATGGTTGTTGTTACCATTTTGACCAAACAGTTTTTTCACAGCACGTATTTGAATTGGGCTGTGAAATGAAAAAAATGTCATTTTTTCCAATAAAATGTCATTTGTGATCAAAATTTCTTATTTTCACAGGGAACAATATACCCCATTTTGATGCCCAATTTGTCCTTAGTGTGGCAATACCCCATTTGTGGTGATAAACTGCCGTTTGGGCCCATGGGAGGGCTCAGAAGGAAAGGAGCGCTATATGTTTGTTGGAGTCCAGATTTTGCTGGATTGGTTTTCAGGTGCCATGTCGCATTTGCAGAGCCTCAGAGGTATCAAAGCAATGGAAACCCACCAAAAGTGACCCTTTTGGAAACTACACCCCTCAAGGAATTCATTTATGGTTGTTGTTAGCATTTTGACTACACAGTTTTTTCACAGCACCTATTTCAATTGGGCTGTGACATAAAAAAAATGACATTTTTTCCAATAAGATGTAATTTGTGATCAAAATTTCTTCTTTTCACAGGGAACAAAATACTCAATTTTGTTGCCCAATTTCTCCTGAGTGCAGCAATTCCCCATTTGTGGTGATAAACTGCCGTTTGGGCCCATGGGAGGGCTCAGAAGGAAAGGAGCGCTGTGTGTTCTTTGGAGTCCGGATTTTGCTGGATTGGTTTTCGGGTGCCATGTCGCATTTGCAGAGCCCCAGAGGTATCAAAGCAATAGAAATCAACCACAAATGACCCCATTTTGGAAACTACACCCCTCAAGGAATTCATTTATGGGTGTTGTGACCATTTTGACCCCATAGTTTTTTCACAGAACTTATTTGAATTGGGCTGGGAATGAAAACAAAATTATTTTTTTCAAATAATATGTAGTTTTGGCTGAAAATTTCTTATTTTCACAAGAAACAAAATACCCCATTCTGTTGCGCAATTTGTTCTGAGTGCCGCAATACCCCATTTGTTGTGATAAACTGCCGTTTGGGCCCATGGGAGGGCTTAGAAGGAAAGGACCACCATTTGGCCTACTGGGGATTTTCTAGTGCGAAGTCATGTATGCAGAAGCACCTGAGGTACCAGTACAGTTGAAACCCGCAAGAAGTGACCCCGTTTTAATAACTACACCCTTAAGGCATTCATCTAGAGGTGTAGTGAGCATTTTGACCAGAGACCTACACCCCATAAACTGTAATGTGGGTTCTCCCGGGTATGGCAATACCCTACATGTGGCTGTTATCAGCTGCTTGGGCACACAGCAGGGCTCAGAAGGGAAAGATGAGGGGGGATAAGCTGTGCGGAGTGCATCAGGGTAAGTAAAATTGGGGTAAATTATAAACCAAGGGATGTATGATAAATTTTAAAACTGACTTTCATACAGAGCTCTGGTTATTCGGGACACGTGTCACATTGATATATTGTGTCATCCCTTATCGCCCTCTTATAGCAGACTTTGCACCTCTTTTGACTTTTTCCCTTCTTGCCAGTTTGGGGAACTTCTCCTGGAAAGTGTTGCCGCCTTGGTACGATGCGTGTGGCCCCGCTTCCAGAAGTACTGGGTGCCCCCCCTTCTTGGTCCCTAAAGATTAGGTTCTTGATAATCACCTCTTGAAATTCCAGGAAAGTTCCCGTCTGGCCTGCACATCGACGTAGCACGTACGCATTGTACAATGCCATCTGTATGATGTGCCCGGCCAGCTTCTTATACCACACCGCATGGCGCTGTAGGGCTTCAGGATTTGATCTTACAAGTCCATCCCTCCCATGTACCTATTGTAGTCCAGGATGCAGTCTGGTTTGGGGGTGGCCTTCCCTTCATATAGCCTAAACCTGTAGGTATACCCGGATGCACTCTCGCAGCTTATACATCTTCACGCCATACCTTGCCCTCTTACCCGGCAGGTACTCGCGGAATTGAACCCTCCCTTTAAAATGTACCAGGGACTCATCAATAGAAATAAACTTCTCGGGGGTGAATGCTTGGGAAAACCGGACACTGGAACTGTCTAATAGGGGTCTCCGTTTATACAAACGGTAAAAACTGGGGTCATCTCGGGGTGGGCATGGCTCATTATCAGTATAATGTAAGAAGCGAAGTATTGCCTCATTTATTTATTTTTTTAGGTTCCAGTTCAGTTCTGAAGTTGCTTTGAGGGGCCCATATATTAGAAACCCCTATCAAATACCCCATTTTAGAAACTAAACCCCTCAAAGTATTCACAACAGCATTTAGAAAGTTTATGAGCCCTTTAGGTGTTTCACAGAAATTTAGAGCAAAGTAGAGGTGAAATTCACATTTTTTTTTTGTCAGAAAATCCTCTTTATACCATTTTTTTTATAACACAAAAGGATTTATCAGAGAAACGCAACTTAATACGTATTGCCCAGATTCTGACGTTTTGAGAAATATCCCACATGTGGCCCTAGTGCGGTAATGGACTGAAGCCCCGGCCTCCGAAGCAAAGGAGCACCTAGTGGATTTTGAGGCCTATTTTTTATTAGGCACCATGTCCGGTTTGAAGAGGTCTTGTGGTGCCAAAACATTGGGAACCCCCCAAAAGTGACCCCAACTTGGAAACCAGACCCCTTGAGGAATCCATTGTAGTTTTCTTGGGGTGCATGCGGCTTTTTGATCAGTTTTTATTCTATTTTTAGGTGGCGTGGTGACTAATAAACAGCAATTCTACTATTGTTTTTTTATTCTTTTTTTTTTACTGCGTGCACCGTGCGCTATAAATGACATATTCACTTTATTCTGCGGGGCGATACGATTACGTCGATACCAGATGTTTATAGTTTTTTTTATGTCTTATGGCGTTTGCACAATAAAATACGTTTTGTAAACAATCATTCACTTTTTGTGTTACCTTATTCTAAGACCCATAAAGTTTTTATTTTTCAATCAATAAAGCCGTGCGAGGACTTATTTTTTGCGTAACGAACTGTAGTTTCGATCAGTACCATTTTTCGGTACATTCGACTTTTTGATCTCTTTTTATTCCATTTTTTGGGAGGTGAAGTGACCAAACAATTGTGATTGTGGTTCGGTTTATTATTATTTTCTTTTACGGCGTTCACCCTGCGGGATAAATAACGAAATAATTTTGTAGTTCAGGCCGTTACGGACGCAGCGATTTCAATTATGTAAAGTTGATTTGTTTGTTTATATATTTTTATTAAGAATAAATGACTGATAAGGGAAAAAGGGGGATTTTTACTTTTAATACTTTTAAAACTTTTATTTTCTTATTTTTACACATCTTTTTTTAACTTTTTTTTTACTTTATTACTTTGTCCCACTAGGGGACTTGAGGGCAGGAGGCCCTGATCGCAATTCTAATACACTGCACTACATGCGTAGTGCAGTGTATTAGAACTGTCAGCTACTCACTGACAGCAAGCATAGTGGGTCCTGAAAACACTAGGCTTCCGTCTATGGCATAGCCGGACGCCATTGTTTGGTGTCCGGTTGCCATAGTCACCATCGCCGGCCGCTATCGCGTAGCAGGCCGGCGATGGCAGCTTAACCCCTAAAAAGCCGCGATCTCTATAGAACGCGGCTTTTAAGGGGTTAATCAGTGGGGACACAGCGATTGGTCCCCACTGTAGGAGCTGTGACAGCTGCTGAACAAGACAGCAGCTGTCACAGCTCCTGTATGTGTCGGGAGGACGGCCAAAACGGCCGTTACTCCCGAGACGTACTATTAGGTCATGGAGCGCGAACGATACAGCTGCCATGACCTAATAGTATATCCAGGAGCGGGAAGGGGTTAACATTGTCACTCACAATTTTCCAGGACCCAATTAGCCGACTAAATGTCGGCAAGCCTTCTTAACATATAAATCCTTGTATAAAGTACAGTTAAGTTTGCCGCTCAGACGGTGCTGGTAACAGTCCAATATAATTCAGTATGGATACTCTCTCCCAGAAAAATGCAGTGGCATTACACAGAAGCTAAGGGAAATGGGGCAGTTTCCCACGCCAACACCGTGAGCAACAAGAGTAGTGAACGAGCCGAGTCAAACCAGGAGTGTACGAGGTACCAAACGCAGAGCAGGAGCGTAGTCAGTAAAGCCAGGGTCAATTTGAAGCAGAGGTCAATAGTACTAGCAGGAACAGCAGAGCCAGGAAACAAGACAGAATCACAGGCAAAGGAGGAGCAGGAAATGAAGGTATAAATAGACCGAGGGCGGGAGCTAGCTCCGTCTGGCCAGGCTGTGATAGGTTCTCCCACTACTCAGCCTACCAGCCTGAGTGGTAGCAGATCGAGTCACTCTATCAGACCTAGGAGCAGATGCAGACTGATTAACCACGGGCGTCGACACAGAAGCTGTGTCTGGCAAATCCTTTACACCCATCTTGGCTCTTTTGTAGTGACTAAGAAAGTCATTGTTCCTTTAACGCAAGTAATGTTGATTTCGTATGTTTTATCTTTGACCTTGGCTCCCATACGAAGCTTGCAGAGAAGGCACAGGGAGTGAGATGGGAGGGTGGCAAATATGCTTGTGGGAGTGCCTCCTCCATCTTACAGGAACATTCTTGCCAAGAGAGATGAGGCCACCTGCAAACCTGATGTGTGAAGAATTATAATGATGTATCTGGAATGTATCGTATGTCTGTAATTGGCTGAATAAGAATTATTGTCACATTGCCTCTGATTGGTTAACCTCAAGTCTACACCCCATTTGAATGATATTATTATAGTGGAGTTTGGTAATAAACCTCCAGAGGAGTATTTTGAGCATATCAGCAGCGTCTGTGTGTTTTTTCCTCCTCTCTCGATATATATCGGTATGAAATATCCTGATTAGGATGCTGGATAAAGTACCTGGCATGACTCATCTAAATTTCAGTCTAATATATTTTGAGCCATTGACTTCCACGACACCCTCCATGACAAAACGATCGCAGGTCCCTCTTCTGTTCGCCCCCCCCCCTCCCCTAAACAGGGGTTGCAATTAGCCAAACTCTTACACTCCCACGATTTTGTAGATGCTTGATTATCCGCCAATCTCTCCACCAGGGATTACACTTTTTATTCTCATGCCCATTCATCTTACTCTCGCATAAACCATCTATTCCTTCCATCTCAGCTCTTAAATAGTCTGCTCTGTGCCAAAATACACCCCATTTCGTGGTCAGATCATGACTTGGTTTGTTTACATTGGATTGCTTCTGGCTTAAACCTCGGTCTAGCTCATGGCGCTTAAATGAGTCCCTTCTGATGAATCCCCAAATATCCAAAGAAATTGCAACTGAACTTGACCACTATTTCCAAATTAATTGCGTGACGGACACTTCCCCAGCAATTAACTGGGAGGCCCACAATGCTACACTTAGAGGGAAACTTACTCACATCTGAAAAGAACTAGAGACCAAACTCTTAAAGATAAGGAAGCGACTTATCTAGCTTTAGTTGGTCAACAAAAGGCAGATAATAAACTTGATTCACGGTCTAAAATTGAAGAAGCCCGTACTGAACTTAACTTGTGCCTTACGACTATCGCAGAACGTCACATTCGTTGGACGCAATATAGTTTTTTTGCCCAAAGTGACAAACCAGGCACCCTTTTAGCTCGGAAACTTGCTCCATTGTCTCGTATCTTTATGGTCCCTAAACTAAGGCTAGCAAACGGTAATCTCACGGAGCACCCTAAAGAGGTTCTCAATAGTTTCTTTTCATTCTACTGCTCCCTGTATAAATCTCCTCCCCAGCTAGATGAATTGAAAGCTAATGCTTTATTTCAGGATATCTCCTTGCCTGCATTAAAAGACCCCCACAGAGATAATATGGAGGCCCCTATATCGACTCAGGAAGTTTTGGCTGTGATTAAATCCCTCAAATCAGCTAAATCCCCAGGACCAGATGGGTTATCTAATCTTTACTATAAAAAATTTGCGGATGTTTTGGCCCCTCACTTGGTCACCCTCTTTAATGCTTTGAGGGATGGTGGTTCTCCTGGACCTGAAGCCCTAAGGGCGTACATTTCAGTGATCCCGAAACCAGGTAAAATTGTAGGACAATATCTTAAATTATTGTCGATATGAAGATTCTCACTAAAATCTTGGCCACGAGTCTCAATGCCTTTCTAGAACAATACATTCACCCTGATCAGGTGGGTTTCGTACCAAACAGACAAGCGGCTAATCAGACTAGAAGAATCAATGATCTTATATCCCTTGTTCGTTCACATTGGGATGGATCGCGGAAAATGGGAGCATTGTGCCTGTCGCTGGACCTGCATAAAGCTTTCGATTCCCTGACCTGGGATTTCTTATTGTAGCGTCCATGGCCGCGGGCTGTCGGGTTCCCTCACCTCCCGACGTCCGCAGCTATGGATCATGAGCGCTGGTCCCCATCTCCTTCCTAGGATATACCAGCGCTTATTTCTGCTCTGGTCCGCTGTGTCCTATAGGGTGCATGCGCACGCTCGTGCCCGCTCTTAAAGGGCCAGCGCTCGCACATGAAAATAATCATCATCATCAACCCACATGATTTTTTGGTCTATAAGAAGGCCCCAGCCCTTCTGATCCTTGCCTGAGCATTGTTAGTATATCTTGCAAATGGTACCTTAGTGTTTCCCGTTCCAGTTGTTACCCGTGTCGTGTTACATGTTCCTGTATCCTGTGCTGTGTTCTTGTTCCTGTGCCTACTAGTGTTGGAGTCGTGTCCTACTGCACCTGCTGTCGTTTGTCACGTCCTGTGTCTTCTACCACATCCAGTGTCTTCTGCCACATCTTGTACTGCCCGTCACGTCTGGCGCAACCTGCTGCACTGTCATCCATCCGTGCTGAAGCCACAGCCACTGTCTAGACTAGTTCAGGTACCCGAATGCTACGAACTGCTACAGACTTTTGTATAGACTGAGATCTGGTCAGCTGCCTCTCCGCTACGGTGGAGCGGCCTAGTGGGTCCACACACCCTGTGACCGTGACACTTATTTTTTGTCTTAAGGCATTGGGGGTTTGGTGATAAATTTATTACCCTTTTGAGAAGTCTATATTTGAGTCCATCTGCCCAGGTAATGAACAAGGGATTTTTCTCAGACCGTATATCCATAGCCCGAGGGACGATACAGGGATGCCCTATCTCCCCTATCCTTTTTGTTTTGGCAACTGAGCCCCTGGCCCACCTGATCAGGATGAATAAAATATAAAGGGAGTTGAGGTTAGGGGTCAGACACATAAATGTGCACTATATGCGGACGACATCTTATTGGTATTGTGGTTCCCCCTTACTTCACTCCCAAATCTTTATCACATCTTAGACTAATTTTCCCAAATCTCCAAGTCTGAGGTTTTGAATATCAGCATTCCACACTCCATGGCCAAGTTGATACAACTGAACTTTGAGCTGAGATGGGGGGGAAGACAAAATCTCCTATCTGGGGGTTCACCTCACTCCCTGCTATTCCACCCTTTTTCGCACAAATTTCCTTCCTCTCAAACAAAAACTGAAAACAGACCTGTTGCACTGGGCTGCTATGCCTCTTTCCTGGTTCGGTAGGATAGCAGCTATTAAAATTACGATTCTTCCCAGAATCTTATACTTCTTCCGAACTTTACCAATAGATACTCCTGCCCCCTATTTATAAGACCTTCAAAGGCTTATATTGTCCTTCGTTTGGGGTCCTAAACGATGTAGAGTCCCACAAAGTACTCTATATGCTCCTAAAGTCTCGGGGGGCTTGGGTTTACCGAACCTCACTAAATATTACTATGCTGCTTGCCTGACACCCTTAGTCTCATTCCACAGTGTAAGTAACCAAACATGTTGGATTTCTATTGAACGGGCAGCTACTCCTGATGTTCCTGTAGACCAGTTGTTATGGTTGAAACCCAAACACAGACCACCTGTTATGTCAAATTCTCTCTTCTTCCTTGGCGCTGTGGCATAGGTTGAGTCACAGGTTCCCGGCTCTGTTCTGTGCAAACACCTGCAGCCTAATTATTTGCTAATCCTACTTTTGCTCCTGGAATGCAACTGTCAGCGTTTCAATGGTGGCTGGATAAACATCTATACCGAACTGGACACTTTTGTGATAGACTAGGCATAAAACCCTGTCATTTTTATCAGTCTATATACCACATGCCGGACTCTGAGACTTCTCGGTTTCAGCAGATTCACCATTTTATGTTCTCGTTTAAACCTACTTCGGTTCTGCAGAGTACTTCAGTATTTGAGAATTTATGTTTGAATAATTCTAGTGGTCATCATCTCGTCTAATATTTACTCATTTTTGGTTTCTCCGTTGGACAAACTGTCATATATGTCTATGTGGGAGAGGGACTTACACACATCCTTTACTGTTAGGGAATGACAAGATATGGCAGAACGTACTGCGAAAATTTCCATTAACACTTCGCTGGTCGAAGCCAAATATAAAGTATTTTTACAATGCTACGTAGTTCCCTCTAGACTGGCCAAGATGTTCCCTTCTTCATTATCTCCTTGCATATATGGTGGGGTTGCTCGAGGGTACACCGATTCTGGCGAAGAATCCTTAATATGTTATATTCTATAACTCAGATTAACTTGAAACTGTTCCCGTCACAGGCATTACTTAATACCATTGTTCCATTAATATAGAACACATAATCAATAACATTATCATAGTTAAATCATACGGCTTTATCTGTTTACACCAATTTATGTATAGCCCTTGCAAACTATAGTGTCTTATTATATTCGCTTATTTTCTAATGTATGGTTATCTTTAGTTTGCAATTTTTATCAAGATTTTCCGTTTTTATGTCCATCATTTTATGCTTGTAATATTTTCTTCAAATATTGCAACCAATATATGTATTTACTTTTCATGTTTTCCTCATTTGGTTTTCGTTGGTTGTTTTGAACTTGGATACATCACAAACTCTATACACTTTTATTGTATTCTGGTTCCAGATATCTAATAGTATGGTTGCATTAGTGTTACGTCCATGGCCGGGGATCGCCGTTCTAACTCACCCCATGACAATCCCGGCCATGGACACCTCTCTGCTCGGCGTCCTCCTCCCTCTGGCAGGCGCCGGCACTGTCTTCCGGGTCCTCGCGCCGTTCCCCGCAGGGCGCGCGCGCCCGCGCATGCACGGCCTTAAAGGGTCAGTACGCGTCCAGCTGCCAGTAATCAGTTATTAGCCCAAATGGCTGCTGGACTATAAAAATGAGCTCTGCCCACTGGTTCCTTGCCTGAGCGTTGTTGTATACCCTAGTCTGTCTTGCTAAAGGTCTCCCAGTGTTTTCCAGTTCCCAGTGTTGCTCGTTCCTGCTGCCTGTACCCTGTATCCCGTACTATCGTTACCTGCTGTGAAAGCCAAGTCGTGTCTTCCGCCGCATCCGCGGCGTCACCTGCTGTGAGAGCCAAGTCGTGTCTTCCGCCGCATCCGCGGCGTCACCTGCTGTGAAAGCCAAGTCGTGTCTTCCCGCTGCATCCGCGGCGTCACCTGCTGTGAAAGCCAAGTCGTGTCTTCCGCCGCATCCGCGCCGTCACCTGCTGTGAAAGCCAAGTCGTGTCTTCCGCCGCATCCGCGCCGTCACCTGCTGTGAAAGCCAAGTCGTGTCTTCCCGCTGCATCCGCGGCGTCACCTGCTGTGAAAGCCAAGTCGTGCCTTCCCGCTGAATCCGCGGCGTCACCTGCTGTGAAAGCCATGTCGTGATCCTGCCACTGTCTACTATTGCGTCAGGTACCCGTTTTGAACTATAGACATTGTTTTGTACCTAGTTGGCCAGCTGCTACCCCGCTACGCGGTACGGCCCAGTGGGTCCACACCCCGCGCCGTGACTATTAGGTTGTTTCTACTAATTATTATTAGTATCTTATTCCAATTAACTCGCTATCTTTCACAATTATTCATGTGTACACTTATTGTGCCATCTATAGCTTTCATGTGTTGGTTTTCATTATTTTGGTGACCTATTATATATATTTTTTTCTCCATGTCTAGCATGTTTTTCATATATTATTTTTCTTCCTTGTTGTTCAGCATGTATTTCTTTGTATGGTTTTCTTTTCCCCCATCTCTTCTATGTATTGGTATTGACTGGTGACGCTCTGCAAGCCTGAGTTATATAGTAATTTTACTGAGTCAACATTATGTTACTCGGTTAGTATTATATTATATATACTTCCACATTGCCCTCTTTTTCCGGGTTTTTTTCTACATCTCATTTAGTATTTTTTTGTCATTTTCACACATTGACCCAAAATCTCTTTATTGATCTTTAACGGAAGACTGACCTTCGACCCGAAATCACCACACCTGAGGGCGTTGTTATGTCTCAGGTACAGCCTCCCAAATGCTCAGGATATATTTACCTTCCCGGCTTGCAGCAGCTCACTCGACTCAGCCATGATTAAGAGCACGGCCAGTGATTGAAACGCGTAGGCTTTCATCTATTTGCCATTCTTACCACCTTGTCATCCCTCCTGGTGTCCTGTAAAGCTTTGTCTGCTTACACTTTAATAAAGTGGAAACCGAGTTTCCCCACTTATACCACGCATCGCTGGATCCTTTCTTTCTTTTGTTACTATTACCTGCCGTGTGCCGTCGCGGAAGATCCGGGCGATATTGGAACACAGGAGCGTGGAGCTGGTGAGCTGGAGGTTTCCTCCCATCCCCTTTCTCCCTGCTATTACTACTGCATGTATACGGCTTCATCCTCCGTGCATACCAGCATTTCTCCTAGTCATTACTTCAGAATTTTACAGATACATTCTGTCATTCATCTATTCTACTGAAGTTCAGGCTACAAGGTGGTTATCATATTATTTTGGCAATATGGGATATTATGAATAATTGATTCCCATAAAGAAATTGAATTACCAGCAACAATAATCAGGAATTCACAGATTTTTTAACGCGGCTATCTTGATATACATCTGACGTTCAAACATGACACAGGATTTAAACAGATCCAGAGCCGAGAGGGCAGCAGCGGTTTTTGGAGATATCAGTTACACCCAGAACCCTGACACAGTATTACATAGCCAATTCAGAGAATTGGAAAAATTACTAGCTCATGAAGCACGAGTCTGGTGGGATCTTACCACACTAAGAAATTATATCTCCAAAAACATGATCCCAAGAGGATTACGTTTACAAAAAATTCCGACGTTCAAGTATTCAGCTGAGTTTTCACAGGAGTGGAACACTACTCTATCAGATTGTTCTCTCAAACTCATGGGTCTCATTACCCAACAAGAAGAAATCAAACTGGCTGAATTAAATTTGGAGATTAACAGGCTCAAGGAGGAAACCAACAAATCATCCAGCTCACCCGATCTCTCCATTCTGGAATTTAGAACACAGAAATATATTGATGAATTGGAACAATCCATTATGGACACCAAAAAAAGCAAGTTCCTAAGGGACACAGATGACTACGCCAAGGGAGAAGTGTACAATTGGACCAAAAGGGACAATTTTCACCATAAAGCTAAATCTATTCTCAAAGACCATAGGAGACCCAGACAACGTCACATCAGCCAACGTAGAGTGAGCTTCAGTTCTACTGAGCCAGAGACAACAGACGGAGGAGAGGGGGCATCAGACATGGATCTATCAAGAGAGTCCGGATCGTTTAGACATTCTTTTCCTGCCAGACGTGGCCCCCCAAAAAATGGGGGCGGAGGGGGGGGCAGGAAACACCGGAACCCTGGACACCATATTGCTACGTCGGCTACGCAACCAGAGACTCTGAAAGACACCATGGACGTTATCAATTTGTCTCATATACCTCTTTCTTCCACTCATATTGAAGTACTTGCCATTGGTCTTAATTTTGCCCCTAATAAAGATTTTGATATTTTTCATACACTTCTAGATATCAACAAATTTATACGCAATCTCACTATCAAAAGGCATTTTTCTTCAGATACTGAAGCACTTATAGAAAATAATTCCACCACTTCAGATAGGGTTTCATCCGACAACAATATTTTTCGTTCATTTATGTTCCAAAAACAAGTTGCCCTATTAAACTTGGTAGACCTGTCTGAACAGAACATACTGCCCCCAGACTCATCGGCGGCCAAATTTCTTACATCTAATCCTACTTATTACCCTATCCAGTCTAGGACTGACTCAATGGATAGATTTCAGTCCATTATTGAGAGAGAATTACACATAATTGCTAGCCATAGCCATAAAATCAAACCACAACATAACCTTACAATTAGTCAGAATATGTAATGGCAGGAAGGAGGTGAAGGGAAAGTGAGCCATAATCTACCCACCGCCCTGTCCCTGCCTACTTGCAACGACCCGCCCTAGGCGACGGGGTACAACTGGGCGGCGGTCCCTACGCTGTCTAAGTGCACGGGAGAACAAACAGGGAACACGCAAGGGAAGGGGCAGTAGCCCACGGAACGCCGCAAGGAAACGGAGCGGTGAATGAGTAGTCCGGACCAGGATGAAGTGGAGTAAACCCAAGTGAGCACGGAGGAGGAAGCAAGCCAGAGGCAAAGCAAAGCAGGTTAAGCGGAACTGCAGCAAGGCAGAAGCACGGCAGAAGCAGGCTGGAGCAAGCAGCAGTGGGGCCAGGAATCCAGAAGAATTACAAGCACTGAGGAGGAGAACAAGGCAGGTAATAAAGGACAGGGGGCGGAGCTAACTCCGACTGACCAGGCCGCGATAGGCTCTCCCACTCCTAAGCCTGCCACCCTGGTTGGTGGGAGATGGTGTCAGTCGAACAGGTCTGGCCTCAGGTGTGGATTGATTAATCCCAGGAGTATACCTAGACGTAGTACCTGGCAGATCCCTAACAGTACTCCCCCTTTTATGAGGGGCCACCGGACCCTTACTAAGAGGACCCGGTTTAGTAGGGAAGAGAAGGTGGAACCTCCTGATCAATAACCCCGCGTGAACATCACGGGCAGGTACCCAAGTCCTCTCCTCCGGCCCGTATCCTCTCCAATGGACCAGGTACTGGAGGGAGCCCTGGACCATCCTACTGTCCATAATCTTGGCCACCTCGAATTCCACCCCCTCAGGCGTGAGAACGGGAACAGGAGGTTTCCTCGAGGGGGACCAGGACGGGGAGCAGCGTTTAAGGAGGGAGGCATGGAAGACGTCATGTATGCGAAAGGATGGGGGCAGCTCCAGACGGAAGGAGACAGGATTGAGGACTTCAATGATCTTATAAGGTCCAATAAATCGGGGAGCAAACTTCCTGGACGGGACCTTAAGGCGCATGTTCCTGGACGACAACCAGACCAAATCCCCGACGACAAACCGGGGGTTAGCAGAACGTCTACTATCCGCCTGAATCTTTTGTGCGCTCTGGGACGCCTCTAGGTTCTTCTGAACCTGGGCCCAGACAGTGCACAGTTCCCGATGAACATCCTCTACCTCAGGATTATTGGAACAACCAGGGGAAACGGAGGAGAACCTTGGGTTAAACCCGAAATTACAGAAAAACGGGGAGACCCCTGACGAGTTACTGACCCGGTTATTCAGGGAAAATTCAGCAAGGGGAAGGAATGAGACCCAATCGAATTGACAGTCAGAGATGAAACACCTTAAATATTGTTCCAGGGATTGGTTAGTCCTTTCCGCTTGGCCATTATTTTCGGGGAAAGCGGAGGAGAAGGACAGATCAATCTCCAACTTTTTACAAAAAGCTCTCCAAAATAAGGAAACAAATTGTACCCCCCTGTCAGAAACGATATTGACTGGGGCCCCATGGAGACGCAGGATGTGTTTCACAAACAAAGAAGCTAACGTCTTGGCGTTAGGTAGCTTCTTAACCCCTTAAGGACGCAGCCTAGTTTTGGCCTTAAGGCTCAGAGCCCATTTTTCAAATCTGACATATTTCACTTTATGTGGTAATAACGTCGGAATGCTTAAACCTACCCAAGCGATTCTGAGACTGTTTTCTCGTGACACATTGGGCTTCATGTTCGTGGTAAAATTTGGTCGATATATTCAGTGTTTATTGGTGAAAAATTGCAAAATGTAGAGAAAATTTTGAAAAAATTGCATTTTTCAGAATTTAAATGCATCTGCTTGTAAAACAGACGGTTATACCACCCAAAATAGTTACTAGTTCACATTTCCCATATGTCTACTTTAGATTGGCATCGTTTTTTGAACATTCTTTTATTTTTCTTGGACGTTACAAGGCTTAGAACATAAACAGCAATTTCTCATATTTTTAAGAAAATTTCAAAAGCCTTTTTTTTAAGGTACCTCTTGAGTTCTGAAGTGGCTTTGTGGGGCCTATGTATTAGAAACCCTGATAAAACACCCCATTTTAAAAACTAGACCCCTCAAAGTATTCAAAACAGCAGTTATAAAGTTTTTTAACTCTTCAGGCATTTCACAGGAATTAAAGCAAAGTGGAGGTGAAATTTGCAAATTTCATTTTTCTTGCTGAATTTCAATTTTATTCATTTTTTTTTCTGTAACAAAGAAGGTTTTACCAGAGAAACACTACTATATATGTATTGTCCAGATTCTGCCGTTTTTAGAAATGTCCCACATGTGGCCCTACTGCGCTCGTGGACTAAAAGACAAGCCCTAGAAGCAAAGAAGCACCTAGTGCATTTTGAGTCCTCTTTTTTATTAGAATATATTTTAGGCAGCATGCCAGGTTTGAAGAGGTGTTGAGGTGTCAAAACAGTAGGAATCCCCCAATAGTGACCCCATTTTGTAAACTACACCCCTCAAGGAATTCATTTAGGGTTGTTGTTACCATTTTGACCGCACATTTTTTTCACAGCACGTATTTGAATTGGGCTCTGAAATGAAAAAAATGTCATTTTTTCCAATAAAATGTCATTTGTGATCAAAATTTCTTATTTTCACAGGGAACAAAATACCCCATTTTGTTGCCCAATTTGTCCTTAGTGTGGCAGTACCCCATTTGTGGTGATAAACTGCCGTTTGGGCCCATGGGAGGGCTCAGAAGGAAAGGAGCGCTATATGTTTGTTGGAGTCCAGATTTTGTTGGATTGGTTTTCGGGTGCCATGTCGCATTTGCAGAGCCTCAGAGGTATCAAAGCAATGGAAACCCACCAAAAGTGACCCCATTTTGGAAACTACACCCCTCAAGGAATTCATTTATGGTTGTTGTTAGCATTTTGACCGCACAGTTTTTTCACAGCACCTATTTCAATTGGGCTGTGACATTAAAAAAATGTCATTTTTTCCAATAAGATGTAATTTTTTACCTAAATTTCTTATTTTCACAGGGAACAAAATACTCAATTTTGTTGCCCAATTTCTCCTGAGTGCATCAATACCCCATTTGTGGTGATAAACTGCCGTTTGGGCCCATGGGAGGCCTCAGAAGGGAAGGAGCGCTGTGTGTTCTTTGGAGTACAGATTTTGCTGGTTTGGTTTTCGTGTGCCATGTCGCATTTGCAGAGCCCCAGAGGTATCAAAGCAATGGAAACCCACCAGAAGTGACCCCATTTTGGAAACTACACCCCTCAAGGAATTCATTTATGGGTAATGTGACCATTTAGACCCCATAGTTTCTTCACAGAACTTATTTGAATTGGGCTGGGAATTTAAAAAAAATATTTTTTTTCCAATAATATGTCATTTTAGCTCAAAAATTCTTATTTTCACAAGAAATAAAATACTCAATTTTGTTGCCCAATTTGTCCTGAGTGCGGCAATACCCCATTTGTGGTGATAAACTGCCGTTTGGGCCCATGGGAGGGCTCAGAAGGGAAGGAGCGCTGTGTGTTCTTTGGAGTACAGATTTTGTTGGATTGGTTTTCGGGTGCCATGTCACATTTGCAGAGCCCCAGAGGTATCAAAGCAATGGAAACCCACCAGAAGTGACCCCATTTTGGAAACTACACCCCTCAAGGAATTCATTTATGGGTAATGTGACCATTTAGACCCCATAGTTTCTTCACAGAACTTATTTGAATTGGGCTGGGAATGAAAACAAAATTATTTTTGTCAAATAATATGTAGTTTTGGCTGAAAATTTCTTATTTTCACAAGAAACAAAATACCCCATTCTGTTGCACAATTTGTTCTGAGGGCCGCAATACCCCATTTGTTGTGATAAACTGCCGTTTGGGCCCATGGGAGGGCTCAGAAGGAAAGGACCACCATTTGGCCTACTCGGGATTTTCTAGTGCGAAGTCATGTATGCAGAAGCCCCTGAGGTACCAGTACAGTTGAAACCCGCAAGAAGTGACCCCGTTTTAAAAACTACACCCTTAAGGCATTCATCTAGAGGTGTAGTGACCATTTTGACCGGAGACCTACACCCCATAAACTGTAATGTGGGTTCTCCCGGGTATGGCAATACCCTACATGTGGCTGTTATCAGCTGCCTGGACACACAGCAGGGCCCAGAGGGGAAAGACGAGGGGGGAAAAGCTGTGCGGAGTGCATCAGGGTAAGTAAAATTGGGGTAAATTATAAACCAAGGGATGTATGATAAATTTTAAAACACTTTCATACAGAGCTCTGGTTATTCGGGACACGTGTCACATTGATATATTGTGTCCTCCCTTATCCCCCTCTTATAGCAGACTTTGCACCTCTTTTGACTTTTTCCCTTCTTGCCAGTTTGGGGAACTTCCCCTGGAAAGTGTTGCCCTGGTACGATGCGTGTGGGCTCGCTTCCAGAAGTACTGGGTGCCCCCCCTTCTTGGTCCCTAAAGATTAGGTTCTTGATAATCACCTCTTGAAATTCCAGGAAAGTTCCCGTCTGGCCTGCACATCGACGTAGCACGTACGCATTGTACAAAGCCATCTGTATGATGTGCCCGGCCAGCTCTTTATACCACACCGCATGGCGCTGTAGGGCTTCAGGGCTTGATCTTACAAGTCCATCACTCCCATGTACCTATTGTAGTCCAGGATGCAGTCTGGTTTGGGGGTGGCCTTTCCTTCATATATCCTAAACCTGTAGGTATACCCTGATGCACTCTCACAGCTTATACATCTTCACGCCATACCTTGCCCTCTTACCCGGCAGGTACTCGCGGAATTGAACCCTCCCTTTAAAATGTACCAGGGACTCATCAATAGAAATACACTTCTCGGGGGTGTATGCTTGGGAAAACCGGGCACTGGAACGGTCTAATAGGGGTCTCCGTTTAGACAAACGGTCAAAACTGGGGTAATCTCGGGGTGGGCACGGCTCATTATCAGTATAATGTAAGAAGCGAAGTATTGCCTCATTTATTAATTTTTTTAGGTTCCAGTTCAGTTCTGAAGTTGCTTTGAGGGGCCCATATATTAGAAACCCCTATCAAATACCCCATTTTAGAAACTAGACCCCTCAAAGTATTCACAACAGCATGTAGAAAGTTTATGAACGCTTTAGGTGTTTCACAAAAATTTAGAGCAAAGTAGAGGTGAAATTTACATTTTGTTTTGTCAGAAAATCCTCTTTATACCATTTTTTTTATAACACAAAAGGATTTATCAGTGAAACGCAACTTAATACGTATTGCCTAGATTCTGCAGTTTAGAGAAATATCCCACATGTGGCCCTTGGGCGGTAATGGACTGAAGCACCGGCCTCCGAAGCAAAGGAGCACCCAGTGGATTTTGAGGCCTCTTTTTTATTAGGCGCCATGTCCGGTTTGAAGAGGTCTTGTGGTGCCAAAACATTGGGAACCCCCCAAAAGTGACCCCAATTTGGAAACTAGACCCCTTGAGGAATCCATTGTAGTTTTCTTGGGGTGCATGCGGCTTTTTGATCAGTTTTTATTCTATTTTTAGGTGGCGTGGTGACTAAAAAACAGCAATTCTACTATTGTTTTTGTATACTTTTTTTTTTACAGCGTTCACCGTGCGCTATAAATGACATATTCACTTTATTCTGCGGGGCGATACGATTACGGCGATACCAGATGTTTATAGGTTTTTTTTATGTCTTATGGCGTTTGCACAATAAAATACGTTTTGTAAACAATCATTCACTTTTTGTGTTACCTTATTCTAAGAGCCATAACGTTTTTATTTTTCAATCAATAAAGCCGTGCGAGGACTTATTTTTTGCGTAACGAACTGTAGTTTTGATCAGTACCATTTTTAGGTGCATGCGACTTTTTGATCTCTTTTTATTCCATTTTTTGGGAGGTGAAGTGACCAAAGAATTGTGATTGTGGTTCGGTTTATTATTATTTTATTTTACGGCGTTCACCGTGCGGGATAAATAATGAAATAATTTTGTAGTTCAGGCCGTTACGGACGCGGCGATACCAATTATGTATAGTTTATTTGTTTGTTTATATATTTTTATTAATAATAAAGGACTGATAAGGGAAAAGGGGAGATTTTTACTTTTATTACTTTTAAATCTTTTATTTTCTAATTTTTACACATCTTTTTTTAACTTTTTTTTCACTTTATTACTTTGTCCCACTAGGGGACATGAGGGCAGGAGGCTCTGATCGCTATTCTAATACACTGCACTACATGCGTAGTGCAGTGTATTAGAACTGTCAGCTACTCACTGACAGCAAGCATAGTGGGTCCTGACGTTGTCAGGACCCACTAGGCTTCCGTCTATGGCATAGCCGGACGCCATTGTTTGGTGTCCGGTTGCCATAGTCACCATCGCCGGCCGCTATCGCGTAGCAGGCCGGCGATGGCAGCTTAACCCCTAAAAAGCCGCGATCTCTATAGAACGCGGCTTTTAAGGGGTTAATCAGCGGGGACACAGCGATCGGTCCCCGCTGTAGGAGCTGTGACAGCTGCTGAACAAGACAGCAGCGTCACAGCTCCTGTATGTGTCGGGAGGACGGCCGAAACGGCCGTTACTCCCGAGACGTACTATTACGGCATGGAGCGCGAACGATACAGCTGCCATGACGTAATAGTACGTCAAGGAGCGGGAAGGGGTTAAGGGGCACAAAGTGGCACATCTTGCTGAAGCGGTCTACTACCACCCACACCACCGACTTGCCCTGAGATGGAGGCAAATCGGTGATAAAATCCATGGAGATATGGGTCCAAGGTCTCTGGGGAATAGGCAAGGAACGTAGTAGGCCCGCAGGTCGGGACCTAGGGGTTTTGGACCTAGCGCAAACCTCACAAGCGGCGACGTAAGCCCTAACGTCTTTAGGCAACCCAGGCCACCAATAGTTTCTGGTGATGAGGTGTTTGGTGCCCAAGATGCCAGGATGACCAGATAGAGCGGAGTCATGGTTTTCCCTGAGTACCCTTAGCCGGTATTGCAGGGGAACAAACAGTTTGTCCCCAGGGACGTTCCCGGGAGCTGCACCCTGATCAGCCGCGATATCAGAAGCTAAATCAGAATCCGTGGCAGAAACGATTATACCAGGGGGTAAAATACAAGGAGGATCCTTCCCGGAAGGAGGATTGGCCATGAAACTACGTGACAGGGCATCAGCCTTAATATTCTTGGACCCAGCCCTATAGGTAACCAAGAAATTAAATCTGGTAAAGAATAGTGCCCACCGAGCTTGTCTAGGATTAAGCCTCCGGGCCGATTCTAGGAAAACCAGATTCTTGTGATCCGTAAGGACCGTTACCTGGTGTCTGGCCCCCTCCAGGAAGTGCCGCCACTCTTCAAAAGCCCATTTAATGGCTAGAAGTTCGCGGTTGCCAATATCATAGTTACTCTCCGTGGGCGAAAACTTCCTAGAGAAGTAAGCACAGGGACGGAGATGGGTGAGGGAGCTGGTACCCTGGGACAAGACGGCCCCCACTCCCACCTCGGATGCGTCAACCTCCACAATAAATGGCTCCTCTTGGTTGGGCTGAATCAGCACGGGGGCCGAGATAAAGCACTTCTTGAGGGTCTCAAAGGCCTGGACGGCCTCAGGGGGCCAATGGAGGACATCAGCACCCTTGCGAGTAAGGTCCGTAAGAGGCTTAGCGACGACCGAGAAGTTGGCAATAAATCTCCTGTAATAGTTGGCGAACCCTAAAAAACACTGTAACGCCTTAAGGGAGGCAGGTTGGACCCATTCCGCCACAGCCTGAACCTTGGCAGGGTCCATGCGGAATTCATGAGGAGTGAGGATTTGCCCTAAAAATGGTATCTCCTGTACCCCACAGACACATTTTTCAGTCTTAGCAAACAGATTATTCTCCCGAAGGACCTGGAGCACCTTCCTGACATGCTCCACGTGGGAGGACCAGTCCTTGGAAAACACCAGTATGTCATCAAGGTACACAACAAGAAAATTACCCAGGTAATCTCTCAGGATTTCATTAATAAAATTCTGGAAGAAAGCAGGGGCATTACACAACCCAAAGGGCATGACCAGGTATTCGAAATGACCCTCGGGTGTGTTGAACGCAGTTTTCCACTCATCCCCCTCTTTGATGCGGATAAGGTTATATGCCCCCCGTAGATCGAACTTAGAAAACCATTGGGCTCCCTGAACCTGATTAAAAAGATCCGGAATCAAAGGAAGTGGGTACTGGTTCCTTACGGTGACCTTATTCAGGTTACGATAATCAATGCACGGCCTAAGACCACCATCCTTCTTCCCCACGAAGAAGAAGCCAGCACCTACAGGAGAAGTCGAGGGGCGAATGAAACCCTTGGCCAAGCATTCTTGGATATACACCCTCATAGCTTCACGTTCAGGACATGAAAGATTAAATATCCTACCCTTAGGAAGCTTGGCACCAGGCACCAAATCGATGGCGCAATCGTAATCTCTATGGGGGGGGCAACACCTCGGAGGCCTCCTTAGAAAACACATCGGCGAAGTCCTGAACAAACTCAGGAAGCGTGTTTACCTCCTCCCGGGGAGAAATAGAGTTAACAGAAAGACATGACATAAGACATTCACTACCCCATTTGGTGAGATCCCCAGTATTCCAATCAAACGTGGGATTATGCAACTGCAACCAGGGAAGACCTAATACCAGATCAGACGATAATCCCTGCATCACCAGTACAGAGCATTGCTCCAAATGCATGGAGCCAACCAAGAGTTCAAAAACAGGAGTATGCTGAGTAAAATAACCATTAGCAAGGGGAGTTGAGTCGATACCTACTACAGGGATAGGATAAGGTAAATCAATAAATGGCATCTTTAGAGACATAGCAAATTGCACAGACATGATATTAGCAGATGAGCCAGAATCCACGAAAGCACTGCCCGTGGCAGACCGGCCAGCAAACGAGACCTGAAAGGGAAGCAAAATTTTATTGCGTTTCACGTTAACGGGAAATACCTGTGCGCCCAAGTGACCTCCCCGATGATCACTTAGGCGCGGAAGTTTTCCGGCTTTTTATTCTTGCGCCTGGGACAGGTGTTCAGAAGATGCTTGTCGTCCCCACAGTAGAAGCAGAGACCATTCATTCTGCGAAACTCCCTACGTTGTCGAGGGGACATGGAGGCCCCGAGTTGCATAGGTACCTCCGAGTCCTCCGTGGGGCTTGTAATTATGTAATGGCAGGAAGGAGGTGAAGGGAAAGTGAGCCCTAATCTACCCACCACCCTGTCCCTGCCTACTTGCAACGACCCGCCCTAGGCGACGGGGTACAACTGGGCGGCGGTCCCTACGCTGTCTAAGTGCACGGGAGAACAAACAGGGAACACGCAAGGGAAGGGGCAGTAGCCCACGGAATGCCGCGAGGAAACGGAGCGGTGAATGAGTAGTCCGGACCAGGATGAAGTGGAGTAAACCCAAGTGAGCACGGAGGAGGAAGCAAGCCAGAGGCAAAGCAAAGCAGGTTAAGCGGAACTGCAGCAAGGCAGAAGCACGGCAGAAGCAGGCTGGAGCAAGCAGCAGTGGGGCCAGGAATCCAGAAGAATTACAAGCACTGAGGAGGAGAACAAGGCAGGTAATAAAGGACAGGGGGCGGAGCTAACTCCGACTGACCAGGCCGCGATAGGCTCTCCCACTCCTAAGCCTGCCACCCTGGTTGGTGGGAGATGGTGTCAGTCGAACAGGTCTGGCCTCAGGTGTGGATTGATTAATCCCAGGAGTATACCTAGACGTAGTACCTGGCAGATCCCTAACAGAAAGATGCTATAAAATCCCTTAAAGACAACAAAGAGATTGTGATCCGCATGTCGGACAAAGGGGGTAGTGTCACTGTTATGGACCGTAACATGTATGTGAATCAGATAACAGAGTTATTAAGTGACTCAGAAACATATATTAAATTAGATCACAACTCCACCTCGAGCTTTCAACAGCTTCTTGCCAACTTACTCAATAAAGGTCTTGACAATGGCATTATCACAAAAAAACAACATGACTATTTGTGAATCAAAAATCCTATTACTCCGATTCTTTATGCCCTACCTAAGACTCACAAGGGCATCACTCCCCCACCCATGCGCCCTATTGTTTCTGGTATCGGGTCACTCACAGAAAAACTCTCTGAGTGGCTCGATTTTTTGTTACAGCCTCTTGTACAAAGAACCCCTGGGCATCTCAGGGATACCAAGGATGTCCTACACATCTTTGACAACAAAATATGGGATCTTAACCACTCTTGGTTAAGTTGTGATGTTGTGGCACTATATACATCCATACCTCATCACATAGCCATTCAAGCCTTAAAACATCATATATAGAAATATAGTGCATACGATGAGGTATTACAGGCTTATATGTTAGATGTACTGTAATTTTTAATGACTCATAATTTTTTCAATTACGAAGGGTGTTTTTTCCTTCAAAACAGGGGAGTCCCCATGGGCGCTAAGTTTTCCCACTCCATTGCCAACCTGGTGATGGCATGGTGGTAGGAAACCACTCTATTCTCTGCCCACAATCCGTTCTTTCATCACATACATTGGTATGGCAGATACATAGATGACCTCCTGATTATCTGGGAAGGTGATGTATCTGCCATACCTGAGTTTCTAGAATTTATTAATTCCAACTCTTTCAACTTGAAATTCACGCACACCTATCATCCAGCTACTATCCACTTTCTGGATTTGACACTGATAGGGACTGTAGGCAAAAGTATCCAGACCGAGACCTTTTATAAACCTATCTCGGGTAATACAATTCTTCATGCTACTAGCAGCCACCCTACACACACCATCTCATCAATACCCGTAGGTGAATTGACCAGAGCAAAAAGAAACTGTACCAACAACCAAGGTTTCCTACTAGAACAACAAAAAATATGCAACAAACTGACTAATAGAGGTTATAAGAGATGGACTTTAGATAGAGCTCAAGCCTTAGTCAATCAGAAGGACAGGAGGGATCTACTTTCCATAAATAATACAAGGGCAAAGAGAGACACCTCAGGAATAAGTAACATGTCAAAACCAACACTCGTTTTACAATACAGTAATCAGTTTTCTGAGATACGAGATATGGTGCACCGGTATATCCCCATATTGTTTGAAGACGCCAAACTGGAATCCATTTTAAAAGATGGTTACCGCATTGTCTCCCGTCGGGCACCAACGTTGGGGAATATCCTTTCCCCCTCATATTTGCCACCAAACACCAAACCTCCTACTTGGTTACACTATACGGGGTATTATAAATGCGGGTCTCACCCTTGCAAGGTTTGTACGGTCAGTAAAATCACCAAGACCTTTTCAGACTCCAAGGACACAACCAACTTTTCAATTAAAACCCATATTAACTGTAACAGTGACCATGTTGTTTACATAGTGGAATGTTCGCATTGCAATTTAAAATATGTGGGTTGCACCAAAAGGAGACTGAAGGTTAGGATTCTAGAACATCTTAGCTACATTAGAAATCCGGCCATTGTCAATATATCAAAAGTTAGTAGACATTTCATCACCTGTCACAATAGGAACACCAACTTTCTTAAAATATATGGCATAGAGAAAATGATCAAAACTAACAGGGGAGGAGATCTTAAACACATATTACTGACACGTGAAGCATTTTGGATTTATCATCTCAATACGAGATTTCCGCTAGGTCTTAATCTTCGCAAGGAACTAATGTTTCACTATTGACACCTACATACGTGCTTACCATCTGTCAGAAAAAAATAAAATATATATTTTTTAATGCAAGTGTACATCATCTTTGCTGTCTTCTTCTCCTTATGTTGCTCCTGTTAACACTGTTCGGTCTCATCTATGCACACTGTGTCTGTGCCTTCGCCAGGGCTTATGATCATCCTGCATCTAGAACAAGGTCCATTTATCCAGTAGTCCTTTTGGTAGCTACATACAGTATCCAACTGTTCATGGTGCCCCCACCATCACTGTAGTGTTTTTACAGTTATACCCAACTATCTATGTCGTTTTATAACTATCTACGGGGCATCGTTTGGCAACATTGGCTTGTATTTATTATTATTTATTTTTTTTAGCTTATTTGACTATTGGTACCTTTTAGGCATATTTCGCAATCCTATGTTCCTACGGGTCTCCTCCTCTCTGCTATCACTTATGTCCATGTCTTTTTCTCATAATACACAAGGACATTACTATTGTTAACGTTACATCCCTGCTATCCATCTTTATGCTCCTTTCTATGATACCATTGTTCCATTAATATAGAACACATAATCAATAACATTATCATAGTTAAATCATACGGCTTTATCTGTTTACACCAATTTATGTATAGCCCTTGCAAACTATAGTGTCTTATTATATTCGCTTATTTTCTAATGTATGGTTATCTTTAGTTTGCAATTTTTATCAAGATTTTCCGTTTTTATGTCCATCATTTTATGCTTGTAATATTTTCTATATGGGGACCTTTTCTCCAAATATTGCAACCAATATATGTATTTACTTTTCATGTTTTCCTCATTTGGTTTTCGTTGGCTGTTTTGAACTTGGATACAATACAAACTCTATACACTTTTATTGTATTCTGGTTCCAGATATCTAATAGTATGGTTGCATTAGGTTGTTTCTACTAATAATTATTAGTATCTTATTCCAATTAACTCGCTATCTTTCACAATTATTCATGTGTATACTTATTGTGCCATCTATAGCTTTCATGTGTTGGTTTTCATTATTTTGGTGACCTATTATATATATTTTTTTCCCCATGTCTAGGATGTTTTTCATATATTATTTTTCTTCCTTGTTGTTCAGCATGTATTTCTTTGTATGGTTTTATTTTCCCCCATCTCTTCTATGTATTGGTATTGACTGGTGATGCTCTGCAAGCCTGAGTTATATAGTAATTTTACTGAGTCAACATTATGTTACTCGGTTAGTATTATATTATATATACTTCCACATTGCCCTCTTTTTCCGTGTTTTTTTCTACATCTCATTTAGTATTTTTTTGTCATTTTCACACATTGACTCAAAATCTCTTTATTGATCTTTAACGGAAGACTGACCTTCGACCCGAAATCACCACACCTGAGGGTGTTGTTATGTCTCAGGTACAGCCTCCCAAATGCTCAGGATATATTTACCTTCCCGGCTTGCAGCAGCTCACTCGACTCAGCCATGATTAAGAGCACGGCCAGTGCTTGAAACGCGTAGGCTTTCATCTATTTGCCATTCTTACCACCTTGTCATCCCTACTGGTGTCCTGTAAAGCTTTGTCTGCTTACACTTTAATAAAGTGGAAACCGAGTTTCCCCACTTATACCACGCATCGCTGGATCCTTTCTTTCTTTTGTTACTATTTACTTAATGAGACCGTCCCTGGATTATCTAAGGCCTCTCATAAATTTGTATCCTTTCTTTTCCTGGCAGCCAAAGTTGCTATAGCTACATCTTGTAAAAGTCCTGTAATTCCTCTTCATCTGGTTAAGACTAAACTAAATTGGATTATGGTCAATGACAGATAAGGAAGAGCTCTTCCTTCAAGTTTGGCAGCCATGGCTCAGATATCTTGGGACGATCTCTTAGGTTCATTTTGCCTAGAAGACATTTGACCCTCATTCTCCTACCTTTCCCCCCTCCTTTCCCTCCCATTTATTCCCTCTTTCTTTTTTGAAATGTGGCAATATTTGGCTGTCATTATTCGATTTAACGGGATTGCTCCCAGCTGCTACTTGCATTGTTTGATGTACAGTTTATCTTTTCTTGAAAACCTTCAATAAAAATTATTGAAACATAAAAATCAAGTGATGTGGGATGATTGTGCGATTCCTCCTGTTAGTCGACATTCAAGTTGTCGCAAACTGAGAGGAACAGAATTCTTGGACTGAGAGATCTTGATTTATCACTCCGGCAAATCGCTATGTGCCTAGGCTAAGATGTCAGCACTGTTCAATGTTGCGTGTCCAGGAGTGAATGATAGCAAGCTGTAAAGGATCTGCCAGACACAGCTTCTGTGTCGACGCCCGTGGTTAATCAGTCTGCACCTGCTCCTAAGTCTGATAGAGTTACTCGATCTGCTACCACTCAGGCTGGTAGGCTCAGGAGTTTGAGAACCTATCACAGCCTGGCCAGACGGTTATAGCTCCCGCCCTCGGTCTATTTATACCTTCATTTCCTGCTTGTCTCTGCCTGTGATTCTTTCTTGTTTCCTGGCTCTGCTGCTCCTGCTATCATTATTGACCTTGCTTCATTTTGACCCTGCATTTACTGACTACACTCCTGCTCTGCGTTTGGTACCTCGTACACTCCTGGTTTGACTCGGCTCGTTCACTACTCTTGTTGCTCACGGTCTTGCCGTGGGCAACTGCCCCTTAGCTTCTGTGTACCCTTGTCTGTTTGTCTGTTGTGCACATATTGAGCGTAGGGACCGTCGCCCAGTTGTACACCGTCGCCTAGGACGGGCCGTGCAAGTAGGCAGGGACTGAGTGGCGGGTAGATTAGGGCTCACCTGTCTGTCTCCCTACCCCGTCATTACATAATCACAGGCCCATATACCTTTTGAAACCTAATAAGATCTTGCTTCCCTTTCAGGTCTCTTTTGAGGGTAGGTCTGCTACCGGCAGTGCCTTCGTGGATTTAGGGTCTTCTGCTAATAATATGTCTGTGGAATTTGCTATGTCTCTAGCTATGCCATTGATTGATTTGCCTAAACCTGTCCCGGTAGTGGGTATCGACTCCACTCCACTTGCTAATGGTTATTTTACACAGCATACCCCTGTTTTTGAACTCCTTGTTGGCTCCATGCATTTGGAGCAGTGCTCTGTACTGGTGATGCAGGGATTATGGTCCGATTTGGTTTTAGGCCTTCCCTGGTTGCAGATGCATAATCCAACGTTTGCAACATTTCTGTCCTACATTACCATGCTTGAGAAAGGTCCTATTGTAGGACAGAAACGTTGCATTTTTGCTTGATGTGGACTGAATAAATTTCACTTTTTTGCTCATTGGAGTGCGGCAAGATTTTCTTTACTAAATATTTGTACTTAGTCCAAGGATCAGGACTACTTGCTGGGCACCGGACACATATATATATTTCCTTCCTGGGGTGAGTGCTGGTGTTTTTCTTCGTTGTCTATATCTATATATATATATATATATACACACACACACACACACACACACACACGGCCGGCATTAGATTGGGGCAAACTGAGGGGCCACCAACCCCGAGGGGGCCTCCTGCTTCAGCACTGCTCTTCAGTCACCAATCCTGAAGTAGAAGCAAGCGGACGGGCAGCTGAAACACAGTGACAGGTAGAGACTCTCTTTTCCATAGAATGAGGCCAGGGGCGCCAGTATTCTTACCCTCCTGGCTACTCTTTAGCGGTCCAGGCGCTTTTGTTTTGGTTTTTGTTAATATGGAGGTCTGATAAATTTATGGGATCTGGTCAAGGGTCTGTTTAATTAAAGGGTCTGGGAATAGGTCTGATTATTTAAGGAGTCTTGTCTCGGGGCTTATAATTTAGGGGGACTGATATAATTATGGGTCTCATTATTTAAGTGGTCTGGTCTGGGCAGGAGACTGAAGACAGCAGGATAAATCATCATAATGGTTTGGGATTGGTAGGGAAGATAAATAAAGACAACGTCTGCAATCAGAGAAGACGTCACCTGTAAATCACTCGATTAACCCATGCGGTAACAGCTCTAGAGCATCTGTACTTAGTACTCTGTGTTCTGACATTCTTCCTGGAAATGTATGAATAAAGTCTGGCCTACATGGAGACTTTTTGTAAGGCAACTAATTAATTTTAACAACAGAGATACAGCTGTCATTGTCATTAATTTTAATATCGATTAGGGATACAATAAGTCACTGAGTAGTCCAGGCCTAATTGACAACTGATGGTTTCCGTTCCCCATGTCAATAGGATATATCCCTACACAGTCTGATACTGTCAGCCTTCATTGGACAGTGTCAATGTTTAGGGACAGAGCCCTTTTACAAGGGGTATGGTAAAAACCAGTTTGTTAGGAGACGTCCGACTCTTTAGGATTGTCATGGTTTTCTTGTCATTACTACTAGACTAGCTTCTGGGTGGTTCTGGTATAAGTTGCAGAGCCAATCTCAGTTCTCTCTCTTCTTCCTATCAGATTCTAGGGTAGAGTATTTAAGTCTGGTAGGTTATTTTATTGTTGCTTGTGAATTTCTTTGTGTATGCAAGTATTTCATTAAGCTCCTGGCTACACCCTGTATCACCTGACTATTTGGATTCTTGGAACTGGACCCCTTTGCTCTCTGATTTGGACATTCTGCTCTCAGCTGGTTTTGACCTCTGCAACTCCTAGTATTCCTCTGCTTTCTGATTTGGACTTAGGGTATGTTCACAAGGCTTATTTTCGCCCATTTTTCGGGCCTCCAAACATCTGCCCATTGATTTCAATGGGAAATACAGCGTTCTGTTCCGAGGGGCCGTTTTTTTTACACGGCCGTTTTTCAAAACGGGCGCGTAAAAAGATGCCCGCGAAAAAGAAGTGCATGTCAGTTTTTGAGCCGATTTTGGAGTAGTTTTTCATTCACTCTATAAAAAAGCAACTCCAAAAACGGCTGTAAAAAACACAGCGAAAAACGCGAGTTGCTAAAAAAACGACTGAAAGTCAGGAGCTATTTTCCCTTGAAAACAGTTCCGTATTTTCAGATGTTTTTTAGTAAGTGTGTGAACATACCCTTACAGTCGCTCTTGGTTAGTTATTCTGTTTGCGGTTTACCCTCTGTCTGTTTTCTGTTCTGGTATTGCCTGCGTTGCACCTCCTGTCGAACACTGTATTCTGTTAATGCAACCTGGGTTCTATGCAGCCAAATCAAACCTGCCTTGCGGTGGGCTCTGTTGAAGACCATAGAGTAGCCTTAGACTCTGCTGATCAGAGTAGTGACGGACTTGAGGTAGCGGATTACCTGCACGCTTTATCCAGACAGTTTCCAGCTGCCTTTGGGGAATCGCTTACAGAGCAATTCCATAACTTGCACTCTCAGGAATTGCTCAACTAGTGATTCCATTACAGTGAATACATTTTCAGGAGCTATAACAGGAATGGAACAACGCAGAATTTTAATAAACAGTGCTCCAGAATAGCTATTTCATGGGTAATACAGACATGTCTCCGCTGGTCGTCTGGTCAGAACTGTATTCTCTTGTATGGTCAGTGTATAACCGGTATTTGACCACTAAACGGTCACTGTATAGTGGTATTATCGGTTCTATTGGTACTTGTATAGTGCTAGAGTGCTGTTGTCCCTGACTGAACAAGTGACGCCTTTCCCTGAACATGAGATTAGGTGTTTCTAGCTTCCATTTTTTTTCCTTCTTGTGTTGATGGTATAGTATACGTATTTAAAAGGAGTGTGCGCTGGTTTTTTTCAGTCTCCCATAGATTTTAATCCTGGGTCTGTCTCTGTACTAACCACTGCAAATTAAGAAAAACCCATGAGAACTGCTGTTTTGGAGATGCTCTGACCCAGGTCATCTAGACATCCCAATTTAACCCTTGTCAAAGTGGGGTGACACTTTTCATTTTATCCAAGACAAAACTATATATATATATATATATATATATATATATATACATACACCAGTAGAAAAAACGGCAGCACTCTAATTCAGTGTATAGGTTCCAGTAATGAAGGGTGCCAGCTGATAGTCCCGATCCAAAGACCATACGTATATCCAAAAAGAAAATTCAGCAGCACTCCAATCATCAAGGTGAAAAAAAGGTGAAATTTATTGTGCCAACATGGCAATGCAACGTTTCCGTCCCACCTTGGGACCTTTCTCAAGCATAGTGATACATACAAGTTCAGTGATTTATATAGTGTGTATACAATCAGTGTCATCAATCTCATTAGAATAATGAGGTTGATATATACATCTCAAAATAACGTGATACAGCAAAGAAAGAGTATCGAAGCGACATCAATCGATACAAATAGTGAAAACAATACGTTGATGTTAAAAACAACATAAAACATACATTTCTCATGCAAGAAAATATAACATTCCTTAAATCGCAATATTCACCAGCTGGGTGAGATTCAGAGACTGCACGACCACTTAACCAATCAGAACGCAGGTATTGTTGTAAGACGTATAACACTTGTCATTCACAGCCAGTATCTGTCCGGCTCCACTGCGCATGCGTCGGATTAGTCCGGACCGGATATGACGTCTCGCTATAGTAACTAGGATACCGATCGTTAGTAAACAAAGTCCTCTTAGTATTCAATTATATGTGGTCGATCCGTATAACCCGGAAATGACACATCGCTTCAAGAGTTAGACATATCGATCCTCCGAAAAGGCCATTGCATACAATACAGATAGAAAATATGAATTAACTAAAAAAATCTTTTGCTCATCTTGTCTTTACACAGCACCAACAGGGTAAATATACCCAAATATTATACCTGCATGGGAATAGGCAGTTTACCGCACATCATAATTAGAGTGACAAAAGCTCATTCATAGTAATATATAAATAGACCAGTAGAATCCACACGAGGAAGACGGGATCCCGATCACATTCCGTGGGCGGCGGTCTCCGTCATTCAGGTTCGTGGAAAGAAACGCACACAACATCGTGTACGCGGTCCCAACCATATCACCTATAACACGTGTAACGGACTCACTATATTTAAAATAATAAAAATAAAAAAAGAGGGAAAAGATGTGCCGTAAATATCACCCAGCCATGGGAAAGGAAGAAACTAATAAAATATCAAATATGCTGAGAAACAGACACATTGAGCAAGAGAACATTTCAACCACCTTTCCATCGCAAATATAGCTAATATTGGTTATCGTAATATCAATAAAGTTGATCTGAAGTGGTCCTGCAGTCCCATGTTTATCTATAATAGAATTTTTTTTTATTAAAAACATGTCAAAAATTTATGTATCACACATTTTCTTTTTAAAGAGGAGAACATCACCAGAAGTCAAGACACAACAGAAGGTAACGGTCTCAGGAAGCAACTCTGGCTACATTAAATTCAACGTTAAGACCATTAGGTCGCAAGGTATTCAATTGGAAAATCCATTGAAGTTCACATTTATGTAGTGCCCTATGTCGATCACCACCCTTATAGGATACAGGGATATGGTCAAGGATCATAAATTTCAGATCCTTTTCAGTATGGCCATGATCAGTGAAATGTTTTGCAACAGGTAAGTCACATTTCTTTTTTCTTATTGAGTACCGATGGTTATTCAACCTTGTTTTAAAATCACATGTAGTTTCCCCTACATACAATAAATGGCAGGGGCACCAAAGTACATAAATAACCCAGTCTGTATCACAAGTTACATGGTGTTTAATCTTAAATAACTTATGTGTCACAGGATGATCAAAAGTATTACCCCTCTGCATAAGATTGCAATTGATGCATCTATGGCATGGGAAATTTCCTGGTCTTAACCCCTTCCCGCACCTTGGCGTAACTGTACGTCCAGATAAGCAGTAACTTCGCGCACCTGGGCGTACAGTTACGTCCGCGCTTTAAAAGTTAACCGCCGCGCGGCGCTACACCGCAGCGGCGGTTAACTGTGCAGGGTGTCAGCCCTGCTCTCCCCGTTGCCGATCAGCGGCCTGTCGCCGCTGAAATCGGCAATTAACCCCTTCGATGCGGTGGTCGATTGCGATCACCACATCGAAGAGGTTTACAGCGGATCGGCAGCCCCCCACATGTATTTGCGGGGGCTGGCGATCCTTATCATGGCAACCAGAGGCCAGACAATGACCTCCGGGTTGCCATTTACGGAAGCCTCGGAGGATCAGCCTCCGGCCGTTCCTCCTCTGCTTCCTGTCAGTGTGACAGTTACGTCACAATGACAGTTAGAACACATTACACTACGTGTGTAGTGTAATGTGTTCCAGCAGCGATCAGAGCTGCCAGTCTAAGTGTCCCCTAGTGGGACAAGTAAAAAAAGTTAAAAAAAGATAATAAAAATGTTTTGAAAAAGTGTAAAAATCAAAGTTAGAAGTGACATAAACAAAGAATACTTTTTTTCATATAATAAGACTTTTATTATAGGAAAAAAATTAACACGTTAAAAAAAGTACACATATTTGGTATCGCCGCGTTCGTAACGACCCCAACTATAAAACTGTAATATTATTTTTCCCGCACGGTGAACACCGCGAAAAAAATAAACGAAAAACAGTGCCCGAATCACAATTTTTTGGTTACCAACCCTCCCAAAATATACAATAAAAAGTGATCAAAAAGTCGCATGTAAGCCAAAATGGTACCAATACAAACTACAACCCGTCCCGCAAAAAACAAGCCCTTACACCGCTTTTTTGACTGAAAAATAAAAACGTTATGGCTCTAAGAATATGGTGACACAAAAAATTATTTATTTTATAAATAAGTGATTTTATTGCACAAACGCTGCAAAACATAAAAAAATTATATACATCTGGTATCGCCGTAATCGTATCGACCCGCAGAATAAAGTATAATGGTCATTTATAGCCCAGGGTGAAGGCCATAAAAAAAACAAATAAAAAACATTGTCAGAATTGATGGTTTTTGGTCACCTTGCTTGCCAAAAAATGGAATAAAACGTGATCCCAAAAATTTCTGGTACCCCAAAATGGTACCAATGAAAACTACAGATTGTCCCGCAAAGAATAAACCCTCACACGGCTCCGGTGGAGAAAAAATAAAACAGTTCTGGCTCTCAGAATATGGCGATGCAAAATGTGCAGAGTGTCCAAAAGCAGATAAGATCGGGCGCCATTTATCAGTGCGACACCGGCCACATATCTGCGGATTATTATTTATTTACTGCATTATTATACCCTCTTATTATACCCTGATGTACCCCGCACAGATAACATGTACCCTGATGTACTCCGCACAGATAACATGTACCCTGATGTACCCCGCACAGATTACATATGCCCCCACATTATAAACTGAAACACCAGTAAAACCCCAAACAGAACAACTACCAAGCAAACTCTGTGCCCCAAAAGCCAAATGGCGTCCCTCCCTTCTGAGCCCTGCAGCGTGCCTAAACACCAATTTACGTCCACAGATATGGCATCGCCATACCCGGGAGAACCCGGTTAATATTTTGAGTTATTTGTCTTCAGTGGCACAAACTGGGCATAACATATAGTGCACTAAAATGGCATATGAGTGGAAAATTGTAATTTTCACTCCGCACCATGCGCTGCGCATTAACCCCTGCGCGCACCATGACATAGCATGTCGTAGTGTGGGGGGTGATGTATGGAGCGTCTCACGTAAAAAATAAAGAATTTAGAACGGCAAAATCGCTGTTTTTTTGGTCACCTTGGCTCTACCTAAAAATGTGATAAAAAGTGCTCAAAAAGTTGTATGTACCAAAAAGTTGCACCAATAAAAACGACCGCTCGTCCCTCAATAAATAAGCCCTCATACCGCTCTATTCACTGAAAAATAAAAAAGTTGTGGCTCTTGGAACGTGGGGAGGAAAAAACTAAGAAGGAAAAGAAAAAAATGGATCACTCCAGAAAGGGTTAATTACTTTCTAATGAAAAACCATTTATGACCACACGTGGGGTATTGCCGTACTCGGGAGAAATTGCTTTACAAATGTTGGGCAGCTTTTTCCCCCTTTATCCTTTGTGAAATTGAAAAAAATGCAACATTTTAGTGGAAGAAATGTCGATATTCATTTTCACGGCCTAATTCTAATAAATCCTGCAAAAGACTTGTGGGGTCTAAATGCCCACTATATCCCTAGATAGATTCTTTAAGTGGTGTAATTTCCACTTTTGGGGGGTTTCCCTTGTTTTGGCCTCTCAGGGGCTTTGCAAATGCGACATGGCACCCAAAAACCATTTCAGCTAAATTTGAGCTCCAAAAGCCAAATAGCGCTCCTTCCCTTCTAAGCCTTGCTGTGGGTCCAAACAGCAGTTTATTACTACATATGGCATATTTCCGTAATCGGGAGAAATTGTTTTACAAATGTTGGGGTGCTTTTTCTCCTTTATTCCTTGTAAAAATTAAAAATGGCTACGTTTTTTCAGAAAAAAAGTCGATTTTTACCTTTACAGAATAATTCCAATGAATTCAGCAAAACAACCGTGGGGTCAAAATGCTAACTTTACCCCTAGAAAAATTCCTTGAGGGGTGTAGTTTCCAAAATGGGGTCACTTTCCGGGGGTTTCCACTATTTTGTTTCCTCCAGTGCATTTCATACGCGACACGGCACTGAAAACCATTCCAGCAAAATCAGAATTTCAAAATCCAAATGGTGCTCCTTTCCTTCTGAGTCCTGCTGTGGGTCCAAACAGCAGTTTATTACCACATATGGGGTATTGCTATAATCAGGAGAAATTGCTTTACATATGTTGGGGTGTTTTTTCTCTTTTATACCTTGAAAAAATTAAAAATTTCTACGTTTTTTCAGAAAAAAGTAGATTTTCATCTTCACAAACTAATTCAAATAAATTTAGCAAAAAAACTGTGGGTTCAAAATGCTTACTATACCCCTAGATAAATTCCCTGAGGGGTGTAGTTTCCAAAATGAGGTCACTTTTGGGGGTCTTTATTGTTTTGGCCCCACAAGACCTCTTCAAACCTGACATGGTACCTAAAATACATGCTAAAAAAAGAAGGCCCCAAAATCCACTAGGTGCTCCTTTGCTTCTGAGGCCTGTGTTTCAGTCCATGACCGAACTAGGGCCACATGTGGGTATTTCTAAAAACTGCAGAATCTGGGCAATAAATAATAAGTTACATTTTTTGGGAAAAAACTTCTGTGGTATAGAAAAAAATGTATTACAAATGAATTTTGTATAAAAAAAATGAAATTTGTAACTTTCACCTCTACTTTGCTTTAATTCCTGTGAAACGCCTAAAGGGTTAATACACTTTCTGAATGCTGTTTTGAATACTTTGAGGGGTGGAGTTTTCAAAATGGGGTGATTTATGGGGACTTTCTAATATATAAGACTCTCAAAGCCACTTCAGAACTGAACTTGTCCTTGTAAAAATCGCCTTTTGAAATTTTCTTGAAAATATGAGAAATCGCTGCTAAAGTTCTAAGCCTTGTAACGTCCTAGAAAAATAAAATAATGTTCAAAAAACAATGCCAAACTAAAGTAGACATGTGGGGGATGGTAACTAGTAACTATTTTGTGTGGTATTACTATCGGTTTTACAAGCAGATACATTTAAATTTAGAAAAATGCTAATTTTTGCAATTTTTCGCTAAATTTTGGTGTTTTTCACAATTAAATACTGAATCTATCGGGCAAATTTTGCCAGTAACATAAAGTCCAATGTGTCACGAGAAAACAATCTCAGAATCGCTTGGATAGGTAAAAGCATTCCGGAGTTATTACCACATAAAGTGACACATGTCAGATTTAAAAAATCGGCTTCGTCCTGAAGGCCAAAACAGGCTCAGTCCTGAAGGGGTTAAAGACTTTAATAACGCTTGTGTCCCTTTTAGCTGTTGTTCACCAACTCTGGTTCTAACAAGATTGTCCCGTAGATTCTTAGATCTACGGTAAGACATTAAGGGCGGGTTGTTTAGTTCACAAATATGGTTATAGCTATTTTTGATAATAGGCCAATGTCTATTCAAAATGCTGGATATACTGCCACTCAGCACATTATATGTAGATATAAATGGTAATCTTTTGCTTTTAATGTGCTTACACGGTTTAGTCAATGTTTCCCTCGGAATACTCTTGATCTTCATTTTGTGAGTATATAATAAATGTTTAGGGTATCCCCTTTGTGCAAAATTAGAGATCATGAGGTCTAGGGACGTATCTAAATCATTTGGATCATCCACAATCCTTTTTGGATATATATATATATATATATATATATACACACACACACACACACACACTACCGTTCAAAAGTTTGGGGTCACCCAGACAATTTTGTGTTTTCCATGAAAACTCACACTTATATTTATCAAATGAGTTTCAAAATGACTAGAAAATATAGTCAAGACATACATTGACAAGGTTAGAAATAATGATTTTTATTTGAAATAATTATTTTCTCCTTCAAACTTTGCTTTTGTCAAAGAATGCTCCATTTGCAGCAATTACAGCATTGCAGAACTTTGGCATTCTAGCTGTTAATTTGCTGAGGTAATCGGGAGAAATTTCACCCCATGCTTCCAGAAGGCCCTCCCACAAGTTGGATTGGCTTGATGGGCACTTCTTGCGTACCATACGGTCAAGCTGCTCCCACAACAGCTCTATGGGGTTGAGATCTGGTGACTGCGCTGGCCATTACAGATAGAATACCAGCTGCCTGCTTCTTCCCTAAATTGTTCTTGCATAATTTGGAGGTGTGCATTGGGTTATTGTCCTGTTGTAGGATGAAATTGGCTCCAATCAAGCGCTGTCCACAGGGTATGGCATGGCGTTGCAAAATGGAGTGATAGCCTTCCTTATTCAAAATTCCTTTTACCTTGTACAAATCTCCCACTTTACCAGCACCAAAGCAACCCCAGACCATCACCTTACCTCCACCATGCTTGACAAATGGCGTCAGGCACTCTTCCAGCATCTTTTCAGTTGTTCTGCGTCTCACAAATGTTCTTCTATGTGATCCAAACACCTCAAACTTCGATTCGTCTGTCCATAACACTTTTTTCCAATCTTCCTCTGTCCAATGTCTGTGTGCTTTTGCCCATATTAATCTTTTCCTTTTATTAGCCAGTCTCAGATATGGCTTTTTCTTTGCCACTCTGCCCTGAAGGCCAGAATCCCGGAGTCGCCTCTTCACTGTAGACGTTGACACTGGCGTTTTGCTGGTACTATTTAATGAAGCTGCCAGTTGAGGACCTGTGAGGCGTCTATTTCTCAAACTAGAGACTCTAATGGACTTGTCTTGTTGCTCAGTTGTGCAGTGGGGCCTCCCACTTCTCTTTCTACTCTGGTTAGAGCCTGTGTGTGCTGTCCTCTGAAGGGAGTAGTACACACCGTTGTAGGAAATCTTCAGTTTCTTGGCAATTTCTCGCATGGAATAGCCTTCATTTCTAAGAACAAGAATAGAATGTCGAGTATCACATGAAAGCTCTCTTTTTCTAGCCATTTTGAGAGTTTAATCGAACCCACAAATGTAATGCTCCAGATTCTCAACTAGCTCAAAGGAAGGTCAGTTTTATAGCTTCTCTAAACAGCAAAACTGTTTACAGCGGTGCTAACATAATTGCACAAGGGTTTTCAAGTGTTTTCTAATCATCCATTAGCCTTCTAACAGTTAGCAAACACAATGTACCATTAGAACACTGGAGTGATGGTTGCTGGAAATGGGCCTCTATACACCTATATAGATATTGCATTAAAAGCCAGACGTTTGCAGCTAGAATAGTCATTTAGCACATTAACAATGTATAGAGTGTATTTCTGATTAATTTAATGTTATCTTCATTGAAAAAAACTGTGCTTTTCTTTCAAAAATAAGGAAATTTCTAGGTGACCCTAAACTTTTGAACGGTAGTGTATATATATATATATATATATATATATATATATACATACATACACACACACACACACACACACACACCCACATATTGAAGAGTTCACACTTGTGTACATACAGTACAAAGTTCACTAAAATAACATTATGATCATTCCTGCCAACCTAGTCCCTCAATTTAAACATACGTGCCTTTTCTGATTTATCATTCATGTTGTTTGTTTACGTAGGGGACACAAAATTGAAAATGGAAAAGCTTCATGTTTACTAAATTTGTATGTATGAGGAAAGGCACCGGGTCATTGATAATGCGTCAATGCTACTCCTATCTCTTTCCACTTATCACTTCCGATTCTGGCACATTGCTTGCCTATTAATGGCTAATCTCACATTTTGTATCCATTCAGATTGTGAATGAAACATAATCACATTTATCTTGTATCTATTAAATATTGAAACTTGGACATGGGCATTGTAGCTGGTGGGAGAGAAAGTTAATCTATACATGATAGTGTATACACAATAAAGAATATGCAGAGAATTGGAAATAATTTATTATTTATTTTATCACTTCAGATTTTTACTTGTATCTGGGTTTCTCAACATCTGTGAGCATTGTTAGGGAGCTGGGTAAAGGGAAGCGGAGGAGGCTGTTCATAGGGGCATAGAGGAACCCAGTGACGCATCCTGCCTTCTCCATGGGAGAGATAAATCTTTTGTTCTGGAAAAAAAATAATACCACAGGGATTAAAGAGGCTCTGTCACCAGATTTTGCAACCCCTATCTGCTATTGCAGCAGATAGGCGCTGCAATGTAGATTACAGTAACGTTTTTATTTTTAAAAAACGAGCATTTTTGGCCAAGTTATGACCATTTTTGTATTTATGCAAATGAGGCTTGCAAAAGTCCAAGTGGGCGTGTATTATGTGCGTACATCGGGGCGTTTTTACTACTTTTACTAGCTGGGCGTTCTGACGAGAAGTATCATCCACTTCTCTTCAGAACGCCCAGCTTCTGGCAGTGCAGACACAGAGCGTGTTCTCGAGAGATCACGCTGTGACGTCACTCACAGGTCCTGCATCGTGTCGGACGAGCGAGGACACATCGGCACCAGAGGCTACAGTTGATTCTGCAGCAGCATCAGCGTTTGCAGGTAAGTAACTACATCGACTTACCTGCAAACGCCGATGCTGCTGCAGAATCAACTGTAGCCTCTGGTGCCGATGTGTCCTCGCTCGTCCGACACGATGCAGGACCTGTGAGTGACGTCACAGCGTGATCTCTCGAGAACACGCTCTGTCTCTGCACTGCCAGAAGCTTGGCGTTCTGAAGAGAAGTGGATGATACTTCTCGTCAGAATGCCCAGATAGTAAAAGTAGTAAAAACGCCCCGATGTACGCACATAATACACGCCCAGTTGGACTTTTACTTTAAACACCCCCACTTGGACTTTTGCAAGCCTCATTTGCATAAATACAAAAATGGTCATAACTTGGCCAAAAATGCTCGTTTTTTAAAAATAAAAACGTTAATGTAATCTACATTGCAGCGCCTATCTGCTGCAATAGCAGATAGGGGTTGCAAAATCTGGTGACAGAGCCTCTTTAAATAAACTAAGCAAGCTATTCTATTACTCTGTAAATCGAACATAAATAAATTCTGTAACATTAAAGGGGTTATCCACTACCAGAAAACTGATGACCTATCCACCGGATAGGTCATTAGTATATGATCGTGGAGTTCGGACTCCCGGACCTGGCACCGATTAACTGCTCCAGCTGCCTCCGGGCACCGGACGTCCATGCCGGAAGCAGAAGGGCTCTGGCCACGGAATAGCGTCCGAGCTGCAGTACTCCAGTTCTACTCCTATTCAACTGCTTCTGGCTCCATACATTGCATACTGTGCAATGACACCCGTTGCTCGCAGGCAGCCAGAGCAGCTGATTGGTGCGGGGTCCGGGTGTCGGACCTGCACCAATGATATACTGGTGACCTATTCGGTGGATAGGTCATCAGTTGTCTGGTGGTGGACAACACTTTTAACACAAATTACAATGTCCTCTTACGGACTTCGGAAACAAATTACGTGTAAGTTTATCAACACAAGTTACTCATGTCAGTTTTTAAACCATTGTCGACTATTTCCAAAGGATAACTAAATCTATGGTGTAAGGGCAAAACTAGTGCCAATAAAGCCATTATACCAATAGCATGTTTAGATTCATATGCATATTTACCAAAAACCTTCTGGGAGTAAGAAATGTGCATAAGCAGGCTGGAAAGTCAGACCATGATATAATACAATTCAAAGAAATTAGACCCCAAGTACATAATACAAAATTAAAGAGAATTTCCACCCAAAATGTAATTTTTTTTTATATATTAGTATGCCAGACAGCCAGAGATTGGTAATAATGTTTGCTTTGCTTACAGAGATATTGGTATTTTTCTATTATTCAGTTACGGCGGCCATTTTTGCAAAAGTGACAACACGTTGCAGCCAAATTGGTTGTCATATTTTAACAAGCTTTTCAGTTGCTGATGGTAATATGGTAACTTTGTAATAGACTTAAAATACTGACAAAATAACAGCTGATGGTAATTTTTTCTTTTAGGTAGAAATCTTGTTTAAGTACTATGTGCAGTTTTACCCTCCAACCTCAAATCTCTGATCTACATTGCATTTTCTACACTATATTTTGCATAAACCATTACATTATAGGGATAGAATCCTCTAGTTCTCACATCTATTTGAACACAGAATATTTCCATCTCTCCATGACACATAGAGAAAGAAAAGATGAAAGAATCAAAGATCATACATTCAACTCATTCCTGGAGGGGTGCAAGCCTTTGTAGAAGTGAAAAAACGTACTCACCTGATCATCTATTTTCTTCTGGATCCTTTTTTAAGGTTGGGTCTCAAAGCTTCAGCACGACCCTGTTTTAGCCCCTGCAAAACAAGCATATAAATATTACTAGTATGTTAATGAAGCAATGTTTGGAGGCTGAATAAGAGGGAAGGGAAAAATTATATACAGAATGCTGGACAGGTATGTCTCGGTTAAAGGAAAGGTGTCATGAATTTCTGTGTTTTTATTTAATAAAATATTATATTGACTTTATTTTTCACACACAATGTTTTTTTTAACAACACTTTCTTACTTTACTGGGGGCTGAGATGTTTTATTTGATCTGTGTATTTGTCTCTTAACGAAACATACACAGATGGAATACGGCAGCTACAGTGCAATACAGTGCAATACGGCTCCCGTTCATTGCGTCCTCTGCATCTGCCATCTTACTCTGTACTGCGCAGGCGCAGTTCAGAGTGACCCAGCATAGAAGCTGGTTTGTAGGCGGAAAGCAAGCGCCATTTTGAGGAAAGGCCACACTGCAGGTAAGGTGTGTGTCTGTCTCACTCTCTCAAGACCCCCCCCCCCCACGCACACCTGCTGTAACTTTGTGTGCGTGCGTAGCAGAGCTGTGTGTGTGTGTGTGTGTGTGTGTAGCAGAGATGTGTGTGTCTAGCAGATCTGGGTGTATCTGTATGTGTGTGTGTAGCAGAACTGTATGTGTGCGCGCAGCAGAGCTGTGCGTGTGCGCGCAGCAGAGCTGTGCGTGTGCGCGCAGCAGACCTGTGCGTGTGCGCCCAGCAGGGCTGTGTGTGTGCGCCCAGTAGGGCTGGGTGTGTGCACTCAGCAGAAGAGCTGTGTGTGTAATAGAGCGTAGGTGTGTAGGTGTAGCAGAGCAGTGTGTGTGTAGTGTGCGCAGCAGGGCTGTATCCTATTTTTGTGCAGCGGAATATGCACGGGCGCCGCTGATCCTTCATAGCCGCTTATCAGCTGTTTTGAAGAATCAGCGGCGAGCACCCCACACACACACACAAATCCCCCCAAAACATGCAACTGCGCCACACACAACCCCCCCCCCCACACTGTGGGGTGGGGGGGTTGTGTCCAGAGTGCTTGTGGGGGCGGTTGTGTGATGGTGGGTGTGTGTGTGGGGAGGTGCATGCAGGGTGCTGCTGGGGGGATGTCTGTGGGTGGGGAGTTGTGTGCAGGGTGCTTGTGGGGGCCTTTTGTGATGGTTTGCGTGGGGGCGTATCTGTGGGGGGGGGTGCGTGGAGGGTGCTTGTGGGGACCTCTAGTATTTATTGTGGGGAGAAGACAGAAATTGCTGTAGGTGAGTAGAAGTATTTATATTTTTCATATTGCGAACTATATTTTTTTTGTTTTACAGGTTCCGCTGGACCTTTTGGGACTTTTTTTTTTATAAAAATGGTTAACGAGGATTGTGTGGGAGTTTTTATTCCGATAAAAATATTTTCTTAGGTCTCTGTGTTTTTTAATACTTTATTAGTGCCTTAGTAATGGCAGTTGCCTTTTTGACGACGTCCATTACTTAGACGGGGCTTAGTGTTAGCCAGTAAAAAGCTAGCACTAACCCCCCATTATTACCCTGGTACCCACCACCACCAGGGGTATCGGGAAGAACCGGGTACGATCCAGTACCCGACCATGTGTAGTGATGGCCGGGCACTGGGGCGACCACAGGCTGGTATTATTAGGCTGAGAAAGGGCCAGAAACCGTGACTTTTCCCACCCTGGTAATGCTAGGCTGCTGTTATGTTGTATCTGGCTGGTTATGAAAATGGGGGGAGCCCCGCGTCGTTTAAAAAAAAAATATATATATATATATATTATTAAAAAATGACGTAGGGTCCCCCCCATTTTTTATAACTAGCCAGAAACAACATAGCAGCAGCCTAGAATTACCAGGGTGGGAAAAGTCACGGTTTTTGGCTCTTCCCAGCCTCATAATACCAGCCTGTGTCCGCCCACAGTGCTCAGCCTTCACAACAGATGGTTGTGTACTGGATCGTACCCGGTTCTTCCCGATACCACTGGTGGGGGTGGGTATTGGGGTAATAATGGGGGTTTGTATTAGCCTTTTTACTGGCTAACATTAAGCTCTGCCTTAGTAATGGACGTCGTCAAACAGACAACTGCCATTACTAAGGTGGTAATAAAGTATTAAAAAAACAGAGACTTAAGAAAATATTTTTATTGAAATAAAAACTCCCCCATAATCCTCGCTAACCATTTTATTTAAACAAAAACCGTAGATAATCGCAGTAGTCCACCGAATCTACAACGTAGTCCAATAGGTCCAGCGGAACCTGCAAAAAAAATAAAGTTAGGCCTCAAGCACACTTCAGTGAAATGCTTCAGTGTGCTATCCGTTGTTTAAACGGATAGCACACTGACCCATTCATTTCTATGGAGCCATGCACAATTCCTTTTTATTTGCAGTTTTTGGGAGCGTAGTTAGGACTCCCATTGACTCTGGGTTCATTTTATGCACCAAACAATTGATCCAACGCTTCTTTTTTACGCAACCCATTTTTTAAAAACGCTTGCGGAAAAAACTAATGGCTTACTTTCTCATTGATGTAAAAGGGAAGCTTAATCAAGCATTGACGCTTTTTTTTGCGTGTATTTTGATGCATTTTGTGTGTGCTTTTTGACACGTAATTAGGACTCCCATTGACTATGGGAACATTTGGCACATTTTACGTGCACAGGAATTGACTCGACACATCTTTATTTACACAACGGGTTTTTTAAAAACACTTGTGTAAAAAAAGGGTGTAGTATGTACTAACAGTGCACTTTACCAATTATGTAAATGAAAAGCGTAATCAAGCGTTTTTTGATGCAGTTTTTAGCACGTACAATGCGCCAGAAAACAATGTCAAGTGCACACCGTGTGAACCTGTCAATTGAAAAGTCATTCACTTTACTTTCATCATTCTTAGCCTTTTGGTGTGTCCTATAGCTTCTGCCAGCTGCCATTTGTACAATCACTCCCAAAATGGGAGCCGGACACTGCTTAGCAATTTGAAGACACCTTTTCCTGGCTTGTAGCCAAAAATAGGAAGGGGGGGGTGAGATTCCCTCCCACATTTACAGCAGCTGTGAGTCAGGTTGCTTTCCTTTATTCAACTTGCTGTAATTCTGGGAAGTGCTCCCTCTGGTGGCCAACATAGGAAAACGTCAAATTATTATTTCATTTTTAATACTTCCCACCATGTAGAAGAAAAAAAAATACAGCAAAAAACATAAAAACTATAATAAAAATAAGTAACTTACTTAAAAAAAAAATTTAATTTGCGACACATTTAAATTTAATTCTGAAACACTAGAATGGAGTGGCATTGACCAATTTGGCACTGAAACCAGCGTCTGCCAGCTTACTTCTTCCTGCAGCATCAGCTAAGAACTTTTTCATTAAAAAAACTCCCTAATGAATAATCACAATAAGAAACTATATTGGAGTTTACCTTTAGGTTTAGCCAGTTTTGGCCAGTCCCTTTTCTCATCAGTAGGTCAAACATTGAACTGGCACAGAAAGCACCCACTTGGACCACAAACACACGTGTTTTGATCTAATGTAAAGTGATTATAGCAAATTCAAGAACATGACATAGCAATATATAATATGGTAATTTATCAATTACTTCTATAATTTAGAGGTGTGTTAGTGTGCAACATAGAGAGATGTTGTGCTATGTAAAGTACAGTGTCATTAGTTATTTGTATTACTTGGGATAGATAAATGGGAATTTATTTTGCCATACTTGAAGTGAAGAAGGATATTTTATCTCCTTGAAAAAAAGCATCTATGTCACATGGGTTTTGTTTTCCCTTCCTACAGATCAACACAGCAAGAACTTCATAGACATTGTAAACCACCAAAAGTACATAGGTATTAAAAAAACAGCCGTTCACAAATCCTAACCTTCTGAAGAAAAAGATGGAGAGTGGAAATGCATATACAGTACAGAGTATAAACTAAACGGAATACATTTAATTTGAATAAATATTATAATATCTGGTCAATTGACGTTCTGATGTGGTGTTCGTCATGTTGTCGGCAAGAATAGTGCCGCATGCTGCAATATTCTTGGCATCAAATGTGACGGAACTGCCAACTGAGGCTCCGTCAGTGTCAACAGAGCCTATGCAGCTGAATTGTTTACATAGATCCAAAAGTGAAATGGATGGATTGATGGGTAGATTGATGGATAGATAGGTATTTCAGTAATCCTGATAGGCAGACACTAAAATGCCCGGTAATGACACTCACTGGCGGACAGTGGTTATGTTCAGAGCCTTCATAATGTCACCCTTGTTATTTCAGCCCAGTATGGATGGCAATAGGACTGAATTCAAGAATCCCGATTTGTAGGACATTTTATGCCTTGCCCTAGATTTTCACAGAAATGCCTACAAAACTCAGAGAAACCCCCATTTTAGCACATATTTGCCTAAGCACTGCCCCTTTTGGGTCCTTTCCGCAGGGCAATGTTGAAAAAAAAGGACAGTTGGGAGGTATGCTATACACAGAGGCGTAGCTATGTTATCCTGCACCCGCGGCAAAGATTCAGTTTGGTGCCTCCCCCAACTTCTTTCCGGGCATCTCCCTCCCCCTCACCATGTTTGCTTTCTCTACCAATCAATGAGGTGAAATTTTTTTTCACATTTTTTTAATGTAACTAGCATAAAAACATTTGTACATTTTACAAGCAATATAGTTATATAAGGTAGTTAACATAACAATAAATTTATTTTTTTAAATAGGTCAGTGTGCCTGACTAAAACAGATTGTATAACTGAGGCTAGTGAGATTATATGGTAACATAATGAACAGCGTCCTCTTATAGATAGTGCCACACAGCCCCCCCTGTAGATAGTGCCACAAACCCCCTTGTAGATAGTGCTACACCTCCTTGTAGATACTGCCACAGCCCCCCTTGTAGATAGTACCATACAGCCCCCGCCTGTAGATAGCGCCACACAGTCCCCCTTGTAGATAGTGCCACACTCCCCCCTGTAGATAGTGCCACACACCCCCTGTAGATAGTGCAACACCCCCCTTGTAGATAGCGAAACTCAGCCCCCCCTTGTAGATAGTGCCAAACACTCTCCATAGTAAATAGTGCCACACCCCTTTGTAGATAGTGCCAAACACACACCATGTAGAAAGTGCCACACACCCCCATGTAGATACTGCCACACTTACCCCGTTAGTAGATAGCGCCACACAGCCTCCCCCTGTAGATAGTGCCAAACACCCCCCTTGTAGATAGTGCCACACAACTCACACCACGTAGATACTGCCACACAGACCCCCTGTAGATATTGCTACACTCCCCCTAGTAGATAGTGCCATACACACCCCCCTGTGCCACACAGCCCTCTTGTAGATAAAGCCACACAGCCCCCCATTATAAAGCCACACCCCCCTTTTAGATAAATCCACACAGCTCCCCCTTGTAGATACAGCCACCCCTTGCAGATAGCACCACACACACACCCTTGTAGACATTGCTAACCCCCCTCCCTGTAGATAGCGCCATTAGGGCTCCCTCTAGGAGTGGAATCCCCAGCTATAGCGGTGTCAACACTCTGGCCGGGGATTCCTTTGCTGGAGGAGCCATACATGGACATTGATTTCAGGCGCTCTCTCTAGGAGCCAAATACCCAACCAGAGCGTCGCAATGCTCTGGCCGAGGATTCAGTTTCAGGAAGAGCCCCTGACATCACTGTCCATATATGTACAGGGACATCAGGTGCTCCCTCTAGGAGTGGAATACCCGGCCAGAGCGTCGGCAATGCTCTAGCTGGGGATTCTGCTCCAGGAGGAGTGAATGGCAGAGTAGGGAGCAGATAGTTTGATGATTACCATAGTATTCAATTATATCTGCGACCTGAGGATGCAGATACAATTGATTGTGGCAGTTGCCGGGACTGTTGGCAACTATGCCCGCGCCGCCCCCTCTTCCGTAACTCCTATGTTCCCCGCCTGCCCTCCCCTAGCTACACCCCTTCTATGTATATACAAACAGCCGAGGCTATTGATGAAGGTTGGATGTGTCTAAAGCTGTGCATATACCAAGAATTGCAGTGTATTAGAGAGGTCATATTGATGGCATGGCAGCTGTAAAAGAGAGAAGTCATAGGGAAGAGGCTTCTTCAGAAAGATAAAACTCTATCACGCTAAGTATTTTGCTTTAAAGAAAAAAACAGTATCTGAAAAATCTGAAATATCTATCCCTAAAATAAATAAATAAGTTATTTTTAGCATTTATATCTTAAAAGGGTTTTCCCAGCTCAATAGTTCCTCTGAACAGCATTGCAACTTATTAACCCCTTCAGGACACAGCCTGTTTTGGCCTTGTGTACAAAGCCAATTTTTTCAAATCTCATGTGTTACTTTATCTGGAAATAACGTTGGAATGCTTTCACCTATCCAAGCGATTCTGAGATTGTTTTTTCGTGACATATTGTATTTTATGTTAGAGGAATCATTTGGTCGATAAATTCAATATTTATTTGTAAAAACAAAAAAACACCAAAATGTTGAGAAAATGTGCAAAAATCAGAATTTTTCTAAAATTTTTTTATATTTTTTTCAAATTGCCTTTCCTAATTTTCCAACATTTTAACAATATTACAATATCCATTCCCAGTTTTGTGTATTTCAGATGTCATAATAAAGCATACTGGAGCACCAACCATGCAGTTCTGGATCTAAACATTTGTAAATAGGACCGAAACTTGCTTGTCAGTTTATAAGTTATATCTCATAATAAACTATGCGGTTGGATGTATAGGTATCGGCTAAATGTGGGTTGGCAAATCCAGTAACGCAACCCTCAAAACATCAAATAGGTCTCAGCACGGTTGTCGCTCCTTCTGCCGAAGTCCCATATTCTCACATGATGACCGTTATATTCATATCTAATCGGTGGGAGAAGTGGACGTCTACCAATATTAACCCCTTCAGGACCAAGCTCATTTTGGCCTTCAGGACTAGCCCCATTTTTTTTAAATGTGACATGTGCCAATTTATGTGGTAATAACTTTTGAATACTTTTACCTATCTAAGCGATTTGGAGATTGTTTTCTCGTGACATATTGTACTTTATGTTAGTGGGAAAATTTGGTCGATAAATTCATTGCTTATTTGTGAAAAACACCAAAATTTTGAGAACATTTTAAGAAATTATGATTTTTTTTCATTTTAAATGTATCTGCTTGTAAAACAGATAGTAATACCACACAAAATAGTTACTAATTAACATTTCCCATATTTATGTTTTTTTGAACGTCTCACATTTTTAAGAAAATTTCAAAAGGCTATATTTTCATGGACGAGTTCAGTTCTGAAGTGTATTTTAGGGCCCCATAAACACCCCATTTTGAAAACTGCACCCCTCAAAATATACGAAACAGCATTCAGAATGTGTTTTAACCCTTTAGGCGTTTCACAGGAATTGAAGCAAAGTAGAGGTGAAATTTACAAAATTTCATTATTTTTGCCAAAATTCATTTTTTAATAAAAAAAATTCTGTAACACGGGAGGTTTTACCCAAGAAGTGCATCTCAATATTTATTGCCCAGATTCTTCAGTTTTTAGAAATATCCCAGATGTGGCCCTAATGTGCTACTGGACTGAAACACAGGCCTCAGAAGTAAAGGAGCACCTAGTGGATTTTGGGGCCTCCATTTTATTATAATAAATTTTAGGCACCATGTCAGGTTTGAAGAGGTCTTGTGGTGCCAAAACAGTTGAAATCCCCCAAAAGTGACCCCATTTTTTAAAATACACCACTCAGGGAATTAATCTGGGGGTATAGTTAGCATTTTGAGACACAGGTTTTTTGCTGAATTTATTGGAATTAGTCTGTGAAGATGAAAATCTTTTTTTTCTGAAAAAAACATAGAATTTTCTAAGTTTTATAAGGAATAAAGGAGAAAAAAGCACCTCAACATTTGTAAAGCAATTTCTCCTGATTATGGCAATACCGCATATGTGGTAATAAACTGCTGCTTGGACCCACAGCAGGGCTCAGAATGGAAGGAGCGGCATTTGGATTTTGGAGCGCAGATTTTGCTGAATTGGTTTCTGGGGGCCATGTTGCATTTGCAGAGACCCTGAAGTACCAGTAAAGTAGAAATTCCCCAGGTCTGATCCCATTTTGGAGACTATAACCCTGAAAGAATTAAATTAGAGGTGTAGTGAGCATTTTGATCCCTCAAGGTGTTTTATAGATTTTATAAGAATTGGGCCGTGAAAATTAAAAAATATTTTTTTCCCAATAACATGTAGATTTAGCTCATCATTTTTCATTTCCACAAGGAAGACAGGAGAAAAGACACCCCAAAATTTGTTACACAATTTCTCCTGAGTAGGGAAATACCCCATATGTGGTTGTAAACGGCTATTTGGACACGCGGCAAGGGTCTAAAGGGAAAAAATGTGTTGCATTGCGCTGAGGTACCAGTACAGTGAAAACCCCCGAGAAGTTACTCCATTTAGGAAACTACACCTGTAACGCCCGTGGTCCCTGACCACGAACTTCTTCCATCCAGTCGACGCCCTTCTCTCAAGAGATGTCTGCACATACGGCCGTCCTGCTCCACAGTGACCACCAGGGTGGGCTCACGAGCTCAGTCCAGACTTGAGAAGCCAGAGCGCAAGCATGTTGGTGATTGAGCTAATTGGTCCAGAGCACCCTGGGCTATAAGAAAGTCCCAGTCCCCTCCCTCCCACGCCTGAGCTTTGTTGTTGTAGACCCTGACACACTGTTCACACTGTTCATATGTGGAATTCCAGAGTCTCGGAGCAGAGCCGATACTAGCGGCTCTGTGTCCCGTGGGCCGCAGATGACAGCCCCAGGGGCCGCGTGCTTTAGACCCCTGGTCTAAGGTATATAGGTAAGGTATTTTGGGAATTTTACCATTTTTATGATATTAGCCCTGCCCATGAAAGAGAGAGAAAAATGTTTCCAAAGTTTTAAAGTTTGTTCTAAGGCAGAGATATAATGCTTATATATGTTTACTGGCAGTCTGGTAATCTGTACTCCCAAATACATAATGGAGGCCGAACACCATTTCAGGGAGAATCTGGTTGTCTACTGTCACGTTGGGTGCGTGGATCCACTGGGCCGTATTGCCTTAACGGTATGACAGCTGACCAAACAGGACACAGGTCAAAGTCTACAGTTCAAATAGGTGTACCTGTGGCAAATTCGGACAGCAGCAAGACAGGCTCGGATGAGACTTTGGCAGCAGGCAGACACCAGGTGTGGTGTAACAGGACAGGCGTAGTACTTAGCGCAGCTCAACTCCAACTCTATACGGCACTTGGTTCTGGATAGCATGGGACACAGGATACAGGTAGCAGGAACGGGAACACTGGGAACTAGGAAACACTAAGGGACCATTTGCAGAGACAAACATAGGTAAACGACAATAACGCTCAGGCAATGCAGGAAGAGGCTGGGCCCCTCTTAAAGTCCAGGGTGCTCATGGGCTAATTTGGTCTTTAATTCAGGTGCGCGCTGGCCCTTTAAAAGCGGGCACGAGCGTCCGAGAGAGAAACTTCTTCAGGAAGTAGTAGCATTAAGGTTCTCTTCTGTCTCCCAGGACCTCTCTTCAGGACCAAAACCCCTCCAATCCACCAAATAAAATGAATGGAGGATCGGGTCTGCTGCCAGTTCTGCAGGAAGTCCCTAAAAGCAGAATCAGCTGCGGACACTTCGGACATAACGGACACCGGGAGAGGAATTTGTCGGCGTTGGCCGTAGACTATGAAGAACGGTCTCGCTAGTATGATTATTGTACGAGAACTCGGCCCAAGGAAGAAGATGCACCCAGTCATCATGCTGCTTGGAGATTAAGTGTCGTAGGTAGTTCTCCATGATTTGGTTGATTCTCTCAACTTAACCATTGGACTGAGGATGGTAGGCAGAGGAAAAAACCAACTTTACATTGAGGAGTTTACAGAGGGCCCTCCAGAACCTTGAGGTGAACTGGACCCCCTGATCAGACACGATATGCCGAGGCAAGCCGTGCAGGCGGAAGATGTGTTGGATGAAGAGGGCGGCCAATAGAGAAGCAGAAGGAAGACCGGTCAGCGGAACGAAGTGAGCCATCTTCGAAAATCGATCCACCACCACCCAGACTGCACTGTGTTCCGCAGAGGGGGCGGGTCCGTAACAAAGTCCATTGCTATATGCTGCCAGGGAGCATCGGGCACAGGCAGTGGCTGGAGCAGGTCAGCAGGTTTGGAGTGAGCAACCTTGTTAGCTTCGCACACTGAGCAGGATGAAACAAAGTCCATGACGTCTTTGGGCAGCGTGGGCCACCAGAAATGACGGGCAATCAGGTCTTACGGGTACCCGTGTGACCTGCCAGTCTGGAGCTGTGTACCCAGCGGATGATTCTCCCTCTGTCTGCCAGGCGCACAAAAGTCCTCCCCGGAGGGATGTCTCTAACTTGCAGAAGGTTGACCAAGGCAATGCAAAACGGGTCAATAATACTTTGTGGAGACTCCATGGTGTCCTTTGTCTCGAACGACTTGGACAAGGCATCGGCCCTCACATTCTTGTCGGCCGGACGGTAGTGGCGCTCAAACTGGAAAAGGGCAAAGAACAGCGACCACCTGGCTTGATGGGGGTTCAGTCGTTGGTCCGTCTGGAGATAGGTCAGATTCTTCTGGTCAGTGAATATCAAGATGGGATGCACTGCACCCTCTAGTAGAGGTCTCCACACCTCCAGGGCCAATTTGATGGCCAGTAACTCCTGATCCCCAATCGAGCAGTTGCGTTCTGCGGAAGAGAAGAGTTTAGAGTAATAGCCACATACCACTGTCTTGCCTTTGGAACCTCTCTGGAACAGGAGTGCACCAGCACCAACAGAGGAGGCGTCCACCTCCAACGAAAACTGTTGAGATACATCCGGATGATGGAGGATAGAGGCTGACGTGCAGGCACTTTTCAGGCTATTAAATGCGGATTCTGCTTCTGGAGTCCACACCTTGGTGTTCATGCCTTTCTTGGTGAGGGTAGATATAGGAGATGTCAGTGTGGAGAAGTTTGGAATGGACTGTCTGTAGAAATTGGTGAATCCCAGGAAACGCTGTATGGACCTCAACCCTTGAGGGTGTGGCCATTCCAGGACTGCCTTTACCTTCTCAGGATCCATCTTGAGGCCTTGATCCGAGATGATGTAGCCCAGGAAGGGTAGAGCATCTCTCTCAAACACGCATTTCTCCAACTTGGCGTACAGGCGATTCTCCCTTAACCGCAGCAAAACTTGACGGACATGTTTCTGATGAGTCATTGGATCTGGAGAAAAAAATCAAGATGTCATCAAGATAGACCACAACACAAACATAGAGGTCATGGAAGATGTCATTTACACACTCTTGGAAAACCGTGGAAGCATTACACAGGCCGAAGGGCATTACTAGATACTCATAGTGTCCGTCACAGGTGTTAAATGCCGTCTTCCATTCATCACCCCGGCGAATCCGGATTAGGTAATAAGCCGTCTGTAGGTCGGGCTTAGAAAAAAATTTGGCTCCTCTTATGCGATCAAACAGTTGGGAAATCAATGGCATCGGATATCTATTTTTTACCGTGATCTGGTTGAGACCCCGGTAGCCGATGCAGGGTCGCAGAGAACCATCCTTTTTCTTGACGAAGAACCCAGCTCCTGCCGGAGAGGAGGGCTTCCGTATGAATCCCCTCTCCAGGTTCTCCTTAATATAGGCGGACATGGACTGAGTCTCTGGCAAGGAGAGAGGATATACCCTACCACAGGGAAGGAATGCACCAGAAATCAGCTCGATAGGACAGTCATACGCCCGGTGAGGGGGCAGTGTCTCCGCCTCTTTCTTGCTGAAGACATCCGAGAACGAAGAATAATGACAAGGCAATCCTGCCAAGGACCGAGGCAGAGGAGGCTGGACCAGAAGAATCTGTACCAGACAGCGGTTGAGACACTCGGGAACCCACTGGAGAACCTCTCCAGAATTCCAGTCCAGAACTGGGGCATGTAGTCGGAGCCAGGGCAGGCCCAGCAGCACAGGGTTGACGGCCTTAGACAAGACAAAAAATAAAATGAGCTCGGAATGAAGGTCTCCTACTTGGAGCTTCAATGGCTTGATCACAGCTACAACCGGGTGTGGCAGAGGTAGTCCATTCACCGATGCAAGAATCAAAGGCCTCTCCAGAGGGGTTGTGGGCAACTGGAGAAGATCCAACAGGTCTTTCCGAATGAAATTAGCTGAAAATCCAGGGTCCAGATAAGCAGAGACCAGGTGCGTTTTTTCACCGGACACTATGGTCACGGGAATGGACCTTTTAGACAAAAGTCCTTCTTCACCCAGGGTTGTCTCTCCGACCAACCCTAGGCTCTGGGACTTTTGGGGGCACAGACGCACAAGATGGCCTCCGAGGCCGCAATATAGACAGAGTCCCGAGGTGCGTCTGCGTGGTCTCTCCTGGGTAGACAGCTTGAACTGGTCCATCCTCAAAGACTCCTTTGGGGGAACAGCTGAGGACAGCAGGGGTTGCTGCAAAGTAGGAACCGGGCTAGGGAGTCATCCCTCCCGACGAGCCTCTTGGAACCGTTCTCAGATCCTTATGTCAATCTGGGCGGCCAGTAGGATGAGGTCAGGCAGGAAAAAATGGACAGAGGCAGCACTTGCAAAAGAAACAGCTTTTTATTCACCCGTGTGACGTTTCAGTCCAACAGGACCTTTCTCAAGTCCTGTTGGACTGAAACGTCGCACGGGTGAATAAAAAGCTGTTACTTTTGGAAGTGCTGCCTCTGTCCGTTTTTTCCTGCCTGATATCGAGGACCAAGGACCAGGTCCAATTGAGGCGTGCACCTAGTTGCGGTCCAGTGCTGTAGAATTTCTTTGTGTTGCGAGTAGGATGAGGTCATCCAGAGTAGACGGCAGATCTTGGGCGGCAAGCTCGTCCTTAATCTCAGGGGACAGTCCTTGCCAGAATGTAGCCACCAAGGCCTCATTGTTCAACTAAAATTCTCCCGCCAGGGTGCGGAAGTGGATGACGTACTCGCCCACGGAAGCGTCTCCCTGGCGTAGGTTCAGCAAGGAGGCAGCTACCGACGAGACTCGTCCAGGCTCCTCAAACACTGTGCGAAATGTCCGTAGGAACCCCTGGAAGTCACGGCTCTCTGGTCCTTGTCCCTCCCAGATAGGGTTCGCCCATGCTAAGGCGCTGCCAGTGAGGAAAGAGACGATGAAAGCGATGCCCTTGCATACAGACTAAAGTGGATCTGGCACTGGTTCAAAAATCCCCGGCAGGTCTTCGCATCTCCATCATAGTGGTGAGGTAGCGGCAAAGAAAATCGGGGATCAGCACTGCCAGGAGGTGTAGTCAGAGGGTCTGTACTGCCAGGAGGTGTAGTAGGAGGAACGTCAGTTTAAACATCCATCCGATGTGCGATAACGTTCAATGCCTGGAGGAGTTGGTCCTGTCGAGATCAGAGGTCTAGCATATCCGCCTGCATCACTTGTCACGTAATCATGGTCTTGGATTAACCAGTGGGATCCATGGCCTGAGCGTACTGTCATGTTGGGTGCATGAACCCACTGGGCCGTACCGCCTTAATGGTATGGCAGCTGTGCCAACAGGACACAGGTCAAAGTCTATACACCGTGTTCCAAATTATTATGCACATTGGATTTAAGTGTCATAAACATTTAATTATTAGTTTTTCAATTAAACTCATGGATGGTATTGTGTCTTAGGGCTCTTTGGATCATTGTAATCAATCTCAGACACCTGTGATAATTAGTTTTTCAGGTGTGCCCAATCAAAGGAAATCTACTTAAGAAGGACGTTCCACATTATTAAGCAGGCCACAGGTTTCAAGCAATAACTCAGCACCATGGATGGGAGTTGACCAGACTCCTGTGCTGCCATCGTCGCCGCTATCACAGTGCGAATGCTTTTGGATGTGTATCTGCTAGAAACAGAGCCCATCTGGAATACTGGGGAGGAAAGTCTGGATTCTATATGCCAGTGTTTTGGACAGGAGTTTGGGCCTTGATTGAGAAGGGATATGGGTCTGTAGGATTGAGGCAAATACCGGGTCTTTATTAGGCTTTAGGAGTAATATAGTTCTGGAATCAGAAAATGTGTCAAGTGTGAGGCTGTTATGATATATCTCATTAAATAAGCGAGTGAGATGTGCGATAATATCTGGGGACAGTAGTTTGCAGTATTCGACGGGGAAACCATCAGGTCCCAGATTTTTCTAAATTTAAATGTATCTGCTTGTAAAACAGATAGTAATACCACACAAAATAGTCACTAGTTAATATTTCCCATATGTCTACTTTATGCTGGCATTGTCTTTTGAACATCCTTTTATTTTTCCAGGACCTTACAAGACTAATAAGTTTAGCAGCAATTTCTCACATTTTCAATAAAATTTCTAAAACCTATTTTTTTAAGGACTAGTTCAATTCTGAAGTGGCTTTGAGGGCCTTATATATTAGAAACCCCCCATAAATCACCATTAAAAACGTCTATTTTGTAGATCATATTTTACTGGAATTGTTTTTAGGTGCCATGTGACATTTGCAAAGCCCTTGAGGCACCAAAACAGTGGAAACACCCCAAAAGTGACCCCATTTGGGAAACTACACCAATTAAGGAATCTATATATGGTTACAGTGAGCATTTAGACCCCACAGGTGTTTTGCAGAATTTATTAGAATTAGGCTGTAAAAATGAATATCAAAATGTTTTCCACTTTTTCCGCTAAAATTTTGAACTTTTTAATTTTCACAAGGGATAAAAGAGAAAAAGCACCCCAATATTTTTAAAGCAATGTCTCCCGAGTACGGCAATACCCCACATGTGGTCATAAACTGCTGTTTGGACACATGGCCCTTAGAAAGGCAGGAGCGCTATTTGGCATGCAGATTTTGCTGGATTACAGGGCTCCAAGGTCAAACAGTAATACAAACCCCCAAGTAGTGACCCCTATTTTGGAAACTACAACCCTTAAGGCATTTTAGGGGTGTAGTCAGCATTTTGATCATTAGAAATTTATGCGCAGCGAATTGTGCAAAGTGAAAATTGCAATTTTCCACTGATATGCCATTATAGTGCACAATATGTTGTGCCCAGTTTGTGCAACTGAAGACAAATACCTCATAAAATGTTAACCGGGTTCTTCCAGATATGGTGATGCCATATATGTGGACGTAAACTGATGTTTGGGCACGCTGCAGGGGTCAGAAGGGAGGGAGCGCCATTTGGCTTTTGGAGTGCAGATTTTGCTTGGTAGTAGCTCTATATGAGGTTTTGCTGGTATTTCAGTTTATAATGTGGGGGCATATGTAATCTGTGCGGAGTACATCAGGGCATAATAAGAGGGTATAATAATGCGGTAAATAAATAATTCATAGATGTGTGGCCGGTGTCGCACTGATAAATTGTGCCCCATCGTATCCCTCTTTAAGAGCACACTCTGCACATTTTGTGTCGCCATATTCTGAGAGCCATAACTTTTTTTTTGTGACGGAGCGGTGTAAGGGCTTATTTGTTGTGGGAAAATCTGTAATTTATTTTGGTACCATGTTGGGGTACATGCAAGTTTTTGATCACTTTTTATTCTGTTTTTAGAGAAGCGTGGTGACCAAAAAACAGCAATTCTGCTATTGTTTTTCATTCTTCTTCTTTTACGGCGTGTATTTAATTTATTCTGCGGGTCGATGCGATTACGGCGATGAAATATGTATATATATATATATATATATATATATTTTATGTTTTACGGTGTTTGCATGATAAAATACCTTTTTTTTTTTTTAATTGGTTTTGTTTTGGTGTTGCCAAAGACATAACTTTTTTTTATTTTTTCTCCAAGAAAGCTGTGTGAGGGCTTGTTTTTTGCGGAACAAAGTGTAGTACCATTGTAGTACCATTGGTACCATTTTTGGGTATATCTGACTTTTTGATTCCTATTTATTCCATTTTTTGGGAGGCGAAGTGACAAAAAAATAGTGATTCTGGTATTGTTTTTTATTTTTTTTACGGTGTTCGCAGCGCGGGATAAATAACATTATATTTTTATAGTTCAGGCCGTTACGAATGTGGCGATACCAATTATGCATGGTTTATTTATATTTTTTTATTTTTTTCTAATCCTAAAGGACTTGATAAAGGAAAAGACGATTTTTTATTTTATTATTTTAAACTTTAAATTTTTTATTTTTGTACAAAAAAAAAAATCTTACTTTTTTTTTTTTTAGTCCCACTAGGGACTTGAAGGTCCAACTGTCTGATCGTTAGTATAATACCCTGCAATACTTATGTATTGCAGGGTCTTGCCGCGGGGGTGCCAATGGTGTTGTAACCCCTTAGATGCGACGGTCGTTATTGACCGTCGCATTTAAGGGGTTAATCGGCAGGTACCACCGCTGTGATCCAGTCCCGTTGTCTTCCCTACATACTGGCTGATAGTATCAGCCAGTACTGAGAGATGAGGGGCTGAGGGGAGTAACTATGCGCTCCGTTAGGAGAACACGTAAATTAACAGGCTGCAGGCACAAGGACCAGTGCTGCAGCCCATTAATTTACGTGGGGTGGTCGGGAAGGAGTTAAGAAGCACAATAATTCAGTGTCGGACTGGGGTAGCTAGGGCCCATCTGTGGAATTGATCTGGGAGTCCACACTACAGTTACATGGATATATTAAGCTAAGTTCCCATCTGCGTCGCAGATCTGGTCAAAAATTGTGGAGAAAAAGCCCAAAACCTGCTTGTTTTTTAAATGGCACTATTTGGGTGGTACATATAATTTAATAATTTACCTTTAGAAAAAAAACCTATTGGGGGGGATAGTAAGTCAGTTATTGGTTTTTGGGCTTTATCCTACAAAATACACTGTGAGGTATAAGTAAAATTATAACTTTATTATAAAGATCACAATGGTTGCGGCGATACCAAATATGTCCAGTGTATTTCATATTTTACTTTTGAACTCATGGGAGTACATAGAGACATACAAATTTTGCACCTGGGTCTTTACCAAACACCCCCTCCGTGCCCACCCCCCACTTCTTGATCCTAATCTTAGACAACCTAGCTATAAGAACATTTTCTATGCATAATATACCTCTAAATTATACAAAGTTACCAGATAACACTATACAAAGACCAAACATCACCATACTGCAACTGAACAAAAGCGAATATACCAAGGTCAACATTACTAATGATACCACTATACAAGAGGCAAATAATACCACCACACCATGTCCACATATTAGCACTACATAGTGACTGAATAATATCCCCATACTGTTACTGAAGAATACCTCCACACCATGACCACATATTACTACTACATAGTGACTGAATAATACATCATACTATTACTGAATAATACTGTCACACCATGACCACATATTACCACCATATAGTGACTGAATAATATCACCATACTGTTACTGAATAATACAGCCACACCATGACCACATATTACCACCATAGAGTGTCTGAATAATATCACCATACTGTTACTGAATAAGACGGCCACAACATGATCACATATTACCACCACATAGTGACTGAATAATACCACCATACTATTACTGAATAATACTGCCACACCATGACCACCACATAATTACTGAATAATACCACCATACGGTTACGGAAAAATACAGCCACGCAATGACCACATAGTGACTGAATAATATCATCATATGGTTACTGAATAATACAGTCGCACCATGACCACATATAACCACCACATAGTGACTGAATAATACCACCATACTGTTACTGAATAGTACCTCCACACAATGACCACATATTACCACTATAGAATGTCTGAATACTATCTCCATACTGTTACTGAATAAGACGGCCACACCATGATCACATATTACCACCACATAGTGACTGAATAATATCACCATACTGTTACTGAATAATAACTCCACACTATGACCACATATTACCACCACATAGTGACTGAATAATACCACCATACTGTTACTGAATAATACAGCCACACCATGACCACATATTACCACCATAGAGTGTCTTAATAATATTACCATATTGTTACTGAATAAGACGGCCACACCATGATCACATATTACCACCACATAGTGACGGAATAATATCACCATACTGTTACTGAATAACACCTCCACACCATGACCACATATTACTACTAAATAGTGACTGAATAATACCATAATACTAGTACTGAATAATACTGCCACACCATGACCACATATTACTACTACATAGTGACTGAATACTGTTAATGAATAATATCTCCACACCGTGACCGCATATTACCACCACATAGTGACTGAATATTACCATCATACTGTTACTGAATAATACAGCCACACCATGACTACATATTGCTACCACATATTGACTGAATAATACCAGCATATTGTTACTGAATAATACAGCCACACCATGACTACATATTACTACCACATATTGACTGAATAATACCACCATACTGTTACTGAATAATACAGCCACACCATGACCACATATTACCACCACATATACACCAACATAGTAATAGACAGCACTCATGTCTTGATGCAAAGGTATGATAACTTTATTCCGGTCATGCAACGTTTCGGCAAAGCAGCCTTTCTCAAGCACAGCCAATACATAAGTGAACATAGTACATATAGCGGCATAACATACAGCCCGTCACGTGGGTGGAGTATACAACCATGCATTAGGACATATGTTTAGAAAGAATAATTAATATTTAATTTATCACAAAGCCCTCCAGAAAAACGGGTCTTATATACAGTGCTAAATAGTCAGAGAGGCTAATATGTACACCGTGTTCCAAATGATTATGCACATTGGATTTAAGTGTCATAAACATGTAATTATTCGTTTTTCAATTAAACTCATGGATGGTATTGTGTCTTAGGGCTCTTTGGATCATTGCAATCAATCTCAGACACCTGTGATAATTAGTTTGCCAGGTGTGCCCAATCAAAGGAAAACTACTTGAGAAGGACGTTCCACATTATTAAGTAGGCCACAGGTTTCAAGCAATATGGGAAAGAAAAAGGACCTCTCTGCTGCCGAAAAGCGTGAAATAGTGCAATACCTTGGACAAGGTATGAAAACATTGGATATTTCAAGAAAACTTAAGCGTGATCATTGTACTGTAAAAAGATTTGTGGCTGATTCAGAGCACAGACGGGTTCGTTCAGATAAAGGCATAATGAGAAAGGTTTCTGCCAGACAAATTAATAGGATTAGAAGAGCAGCTGCTAAAATGCCATTGCAAAGCAGCAAACAGGTATTTGAAGCCGCTGGTGCCTCTGGAGTCCCGCGAACCTCAAGGTGTAGGATTCTCCAGAGGTTTGCAAGTGTGCATAAAGCTATTATTCGGCCACCCCTAAACAATGCTCACAAACAGAAACGGTTGCAGTGGGCTCAGAAATACATGAAGACTCATTTTCAAACCGTGTTGTTTACTGATGAGTGCCGTGCAACCCTGGATGGTCCAGATGGATGGAGTAGTGGATGGTTGGTGAATGGCCACCATGTCCCAACAAGGCTGCGACGTCAACAAGGAGGTGGCGGAGTCATGTTTTGGGTTGGAATCATGGGGAGAAAGCTGGTAGGCCCCTTTAGGGTCCCTGACGGTGTGAAAATGACCTCTGCAAAGTACGTAGAGTTTATGACTGACCACTTTCTTCTGTGGTACAAAAAGAAGAACCGTGCCTTCCGTAGCAAAATTATCTTCATGCATGACAATGCACCATCTCATGCTGCAAAGAATACCTCCGTGTCATTGGCTGCTATGGGCATAAAAGGAGGGAAAATCATGGTGTGGCCCCCATGTTCCCCTGACCTCAACCCTATTGAGAACCTTTGGAGCATCCTCAAGCAAAATATCTATGTGGTTGGGAGGCAGTTCACATCAAAACAGAAGCTCTGGGAGGCTATTCTGACATCCTGCAAAGATATTCAAGCAGAAACTGTCCAAATACTCACAAATTCAATGGATGCAAGAATTGTGAAGGTGATATCAAAGATGGGGTCCTATGTTAACATGTAACTTGGCCTGCTACGTTTTTTTTTTTATTGAAAGAGCTTTTGATTTCTGTAAATATGACCTCCTGATGCTGCAAATTCAACAAATTACCATTTTAGTTCTCTTTACAACCTTTAAAATGTTTTGATCTCTGTTGTTTATAATAATTTGAAACAGTGCATTTTGAGTTTTTTACTTCTAAAAAAAAATCTGTTATCATTAGGAGATTTGTTCAATAAAATTTGCATTATACTCCAACGGTTGATGGCTTGAAGATTATACTGACTGTCATTTGCATCGACTATTTAGGAAAATCAGCGAAAAATAACATTTGCATAATAATTTGGAACGCGGTGTATGTGCAACATATGGGGAATGTACATAAAGAAATACATTTGTGTCAAGGCCTGCTGCGCACGTTATTACACACGTCTGGTTATGCACAGTTACGCACTTCTCGTTATGTTCAGTAAGCCACTTCTGGACGCCGACATAAGATGAACCATGTCTTCTCCCTGGAAGGTACTTTAGCCCCTGATGCCTCTTATTTACACATACATACTATCTTTAATCCCTGACGTTACAGCAGGATGTGGGCTGTTAGTTACATCTGGCGACCACGCCATCAACACAACGTAAGGGTATGACTGCCCGGGTCGTATTTGCTGCAGAAAATTCGGCAGCAAATCCAACCCATAATCCCCCAAAAAATTGCACCAAAATCTGGTGAGGATTTTGTGGCAGATTTTCCCTTGCGAAAAGCAGCCACTAATAACAAAACCCACTATACTCACCTCCCCTGGCACTCCTGCGTTCCTTGTCACCTGTCTGGTCTCTGTATACCTGGCCTTCTGCAAAGATGTATCATCACATGCGACTGCTGCAGCTAGTGATTGGCTGTAGTGGTCACGTATCAACATGACACAACATCACTGGAGGTCGGGTGTACAGAGACCAGTCGGGGGCTACAGGAGCGCCAGGAGAGGTGAGCACAGTGTTTTTTTATTTTAACCCCTTCCCACTGCAGCCACTTTTGTCCTTTCTGACAGAGCCTCATTTTCCAAATCAGACATGTGTCACTTTATGTGGTAATAACTTTGGAATGCTTTTACCTATCAAAGCGATTCTGAGTCTTTTTTTCTCGTGACACATTGGACTTTATGTAATTGGTAAAATTTGGTCAATACATTCAGTATTTAATTGTGAAAAACACCAACATTTTGTGAAAAATATAAAAAATTTGTATTTTTAAAAATGTCAATGTATCTGCTTGTAAGTTATACCATGCAAAATAGTTGTGAATCAACATTTTCCATTTGTCTACTGTACATTGGCATAGTTTTTTGAACATCCTTTTATTTTTCTAGGACGTTACAAGGCTTAGAACTTTAGCAGAAATTTCTCAAATTTTCAAGAAAATGTTCAAAAGCGTTATTTTACAGGAACCAGTTCAGATGTGAAGTGGCTTTGAGGGGCCTATACTTTACAAACCCCCATAAATTATCCCATTTTAAAAACTGCACCCCTCAAAGTATTCAAAACAGCATTTAGAAAGTTTCTTAACCCTTTAGGCGTTTCACAAGAATTAAAGCAAAGTAGGTTTGAAATTTACAAATTTCATTTTTTTTGTAGAAATACATATTTAATCCTTTTTTCCAGGTTTTACCAGAGAAATGCAACTTAATATTTATTGCCCAGATTCTGCAGTTTTTAGAAGTATCCCACATGTGGCCCTAGTGTGCTAATTTATTGAAGCACAGGCCTCAGAAACAATGGAGCCCCTAGAGGATTTTGTGGCCTTCTTTTTATTAGATTATATTTTAGGCGGCGCGTGGCCTGACTGGACATGTGAGAGGACGCACGGTGTGTTAGCTCCTGCTCGAACTCCTTCATTCATCCTGTTTCGGAGACCCATCCTGGATTGAATTGCCTCAGCCTGACGGCTCTTACCTGGGGGATCGTTCCTGCGGGATTGTAGCCCCGTTTTGCCAATTCTGTGGCCATGACTCGGCGGAATATAAATGCGGCGGTGGAGAGGGACAACCAAGATGGCGCCGGCACCCCGTCTGCAGCCACACGTGCAGCGGCCTCCAAACTGGCAGGATATGTCAGAACTCTGTCTGCTTCTTCAAACAAGTCTGTACAGCCGGTGGTGATCCCTAAGCAACTGCCGATTCCAGCGCTGGAAGTGGACACTGAGGTGAGCGCTACCGAATCCTGTGAAGGACAGTTAATGGACCTGGGGTTTCAGCCAGTGGCGGATTCCTGCTCATCATTAATCCCTACTGCACTGCCTGGGCCAGGGAAGGGTGAGCCCTCCATGATAGACGTTTTTCTGGCCATTACTAAATGTAATACCACATTGTCCTCCATGTCACTGCAGTTGGGAAGTGTTCATGAGGATGTGGGGCTTGTCCGGCATGATTTGCAGAAAGTCTCTGACAGGATGTCGGCGGTGGAGTGTCGAGTTAGCGAGATTGAGGACGCCATTTTACCCATGCAAAGGGATGACTGCGCCATTTTGAATTTACAAGTTAAAGCGGATGACATGGAAAACAGGCTCCGACTAAATAATGTTCGACTGGTGGGTTTTCCTGAACGCACAGAGGGTACTACCCCGACTGAATATATCGAGACATGGCTGAAATCTACTTTTGGTGATACGATTTTGTCACCCATGTATGCTGTAGAACGTGCTCACAGGGTCTCTATGCGACCATTTCCGCCTGGGTCACCACCGCGGACCATGCTTGTTAAGCTCCTGCATTATCATGACAGGGATCCCATTCTGAAAGTGGCTAGATATATGAAGGAAGTTACTGTGGATGGCCATCGTATAGCATTTTTTCCGGACTTCTCTGCAGATATCCAAAAGAAACGTCTTATATTCCAGGAGGTAAAGAGGAGATTGCGTGCTCTCAAAATCCCTTATGCGATGTTGTATCCTGCAAAACTTCGTGTGGTCGCCTTGGTGGAAACAAACTTTTTTGAAAATTCTAAGGATGCCGTGAGATGGTTGGATCGCAGTGAGCACCATATTCGTGATGCGGATGGATAGATGGTGGAACGGGCTTCGATCTATTTGCGGGGTTGTTTTTACCAGGGAGCCGGTTGCTCCGAAACACACATGCTCCTTCGATGTTGATTTAATGAACTTTCCCTTGAATCTAGGAGTGGTTATAAGACGCTGACGGTTCCGTTGTCTGAAACATGTTGTCCAGGTTCAAGGAGGACTGGAGCCCTAACTTGCTTTGGCTACAGCAAGTCTTTTGGCATGTGTGGGTTGTGTGGGTATGGGGGTGATTTTTTTGGGGTTCTTCCAGAGTATGCATTTTTGTTCTGATTATAATATGGGTGAAAATACTGTTTTCCTCCTGTTTTATTACTATGTGTAAATCGTATGGCTCTTAATATTAAGATTGTATCCTGGAATGTGCGGGGCCTTAGAGACCCTACTAAGCGTACAGCTATATTTGACTATGTTAAGCCTAATTTTCCTGCTATATTATGTCTGCAAGAAACGCATCTCTCCAGGGATAAAATTTTAACCGTACACCGTGCATGGATGAGCCATGAATATCATTCTGTTCACACCAGTTATTTGAGGGGTGTCAGCCTGATGATACATCAGATACCTTTTTCGTGTCTTCAGGTTGATATTGATGATGAGGGGAGATATGTCTGTCTTCATTGAACTATATATTCTATACAATATATCCTCGGAGTTTATATTCCACCTCCCTTTAATTATGATGTGCTTAGAAAGGTTCTGAATTTTACTGGCGCTAGGCCGGGTATACCATTTGTCTTGCTGGGAGATTTTAATGACTATGTACATCCTTATTGGGACAAATTTACCAATGATGGCGCGAATGAGGATGGCCCTGTTACTGCTTTTGGGTCTTTCCTGCTGCATCTATGGAGATTGAAACATACGCAAGATAGGCAGTATTCCTATTTTTCTAGCTCCCATAACAGCTTGTCCCGTATAGATCTTGGCTTAGGCCCTGACACTGTAGCCAGAGCGGTTGTGCATATTGACTATCTATCTAGGACACTTTCTGACCACTCTCCCCTGTTACTGGTTATCTCAATATCTCCAGGTCCTACAACTAATAGAACGCTGTGGAGGTTGAATGCATTTTGGTTAACTATTATAGATGTTTCGGTTGTATCTAAGGTGATAGAGGATTATTTTTCGGACAATGTGGGTACAGCGGGCATAGGTATGGTATGGAACGCTATGAAAGCTGCGCTGAGAGGGTGTTTGATTCAGTTAATAAGTCGGGTTAAATCGAAGACTAGAAAGTTGGGTGATGCTCTTCGGAGTAGGGTGCAACAGACTGTAGTGACCCATGTTTTGAATAATACCATCCAGTCTTTGGCTGATTGGCGTGAGGGTCAGAAACTCCTGCAGAAGCATCTACTAGAGATGGCTGCAAATAAGAGGATGTTTCAGACACAACGCTCTTATGCAGAAGGGGAGAAGGCGTGACATATGCTTGCAATGGTGGCGAGAGCACAGTTTGGTCAAACGTACATTGCAACAATACAAGATGCTGATGGGGTCCTGATATATGGTAATGCAGAGATAGCGGAGGTATTTAAAGCTTATTACACCTCTTTATACAGTTCACATGTTCATGTGTCTGAGACACAATTAGATGCCTATTTATCGGGTATCTCATTACCATGTTTAGCTTCCAGTGATAGAGAATTTTTGGAGACTCCTTTAACATTGGAAGAGTTGCAGGAGGCGGTGGTATCTTTGGCAAATGGCAATGCTCTGGGATCGGATGGCCTGCCGGCGCAAATTTTAAAAAAATTGGGTGACATACTCTTGCCGCATCTTTTGGATGTCTTTACATCTGCTGTTGGAGGCCAGGGTCTACCTGACACTAAGAGAGGCAGTGATAGTGGTTCTTTTGAAACCTGGTAAAGATCCCTTGTTGACAGACTCTTATAGACCAATATCTTTATTGCCTGTGGACATAAAAATTATTGCTAAGGCTATAGCTATCCGTCTGTCCAGGATTATCACGTCACTAATACACCCTGATCAAACTGGCTTTATGCCCAATAAATCTACAGCTATTAACCTTAGACGGTTATTTTTGAACCTACAACTCCCGGTTGATAACTCAGGTAGAAGGGTACTTTGCTCTCTGGATGCGGCAAAACTATTCGATAAACTGGCGTTATACGCTGATGACGCTACGGTTTCTGGAAGATGATGCTGCCTCCTTGGATGCAGCTATGTCTGCTATTGGGGGGTTTGGTCGGTTTTCTGGCTTGACCATTAAATGGTCCAAGTCTGTCCTGATGAGGGTGGATGATACTCACACACGCAGAGGCGTAGCTAGGTTCTCCTGCACCCGGGGCAAAGATTCAAATTGGCGCCCCCCCCCAACTTATTTCCCGACATCTCCCTCCCCCTCGCCATGTTTGCTTTCTCTACCAATCAATGAGGTGTAATTGTTTTTCACAATTTTTTTAATGTAACTCGAGTATAAAAGCATTTCTACATTTTACAAGCGATATAGTTCTACAGTATAATGTAATTAACATAAACATAAATAAATTAAATAAATTAAAGAGGCCACACACAGCCCCCTGTAAATAGCGCCACACACAGCCCCTCTCTTGTAGATAGTGCCACACACAGCCCGCTGCCCCTTTGTAAATAGTGCCACACTCCCCCCTTGTAAATAGTGCCACATTCCCCCCCCTGTACTTAGCTCCACACTGTGAACAGACCGGTGAGCGGTAGCCTACCGCTACCACTCTCCGCTCTGCCTGGTGTGACTTACCAGAGGAGCCGAGGAGGTCATGCGGCGCAGGCAGCGGCGGAGTTTCTTCTGACTAGGGTCGGTGACAGCCAGGGCCGGCCTTAGGTTGGATGGCGCCCTGTGCGAGTGTAATGATAGGGATAGGGAAACAGACAAGTGAGCCCTAATCTACCCGCCACTCAGTCCCTGCCTACTTGCAACGACCCGCCCTAGGCGACGGGGTACAACTGGGCGACGGTCCCTACACTCAGTAAGTGCACGACAGACAACCAGACAAGGAAACACAGAACAAAGGGAAACGGGGCAGTTGCCCACGGCAACACCATGAGCAACAAGAGTAGTAAACGAGCCGAGTCAAACCAGGAGAGTACGAGGTGCCAAACGCAGAGCAGAAGAGTAGTCAGTAAGCCAGGGTCAATACAAAGCAGGGACAAGTAGTTCAAGAAGCTGCAGCAGGGCCAGGAAACCAACAGAGAAGAATCACAAGCAAGGAGGAACAGCAAAGGCAGGTATAAATAGACAGAGGGCGGGAGCTAGCTCCGTCTGGCCAGGCTGTGATAGGCTCTCCCACTCCTAAGCCTGCCATCCAGAGTGGTGGAAGATGGAGTCAGTCTCACAGACGTGGAAGCAGGTGCAGACTGATTACCTATGGGCGTGGATACAGAAGCTGTGCCTGGCAGATCCTTAACAGTACCCCCCCTTTTATGAGGGGCCACCGGACCCTTTCTAGATGGACCTGGTTTATTGGGGAAACGAAGGTGGAACCTCCTGACCAATACCCCAGCGTGAACATCCCGGGCGGGTACCCAAGTCCTCTCCTCAGGCCCGTATCCTCTCCAATGGACCAGGTACTGGAGGGAGCTTTGGACCACCTTGCTGTCCACAATCTTGTCCACCTCGAATTCTATCCCCTCAGGGGTGAGAACGGGGACAGGAGGTTTCCTCGAGGGAGCCAAGGACGGGGAGCAGCGTTTAAGGAGGGAGGCATGAAACACGTTGTATACTCGAAAAGATGGGGGCAACTCAAGTCGGAAGGAGACAGGATTGAGGACTTCAATGACCTTGTACGGCCCTATAAACCGGGGAGCAAACTTCTTGGACGGGACTTTAAGGCGCAAGTTCTTTAACGATAGCCACACCAGATCCCCGACCATAAACAAGGGGTTAGCAGAACGTCTTCTATCTGCCTGAGTTTTTTGTATGCTCTGGGACGCCTCTAGGTTCTTCTGAACCTGGGCCCAGACTGTGCACAGTTTCCGATGAACGACCTCTACCTCGGGATTGTTGGAACTACCAGGTGAAACGGAGGAGAACCGTGGATTAAACCCAAAATTACAGAAAAAGGGGGGAGACCCATGACGAGTTACTGACCCGGTTATTAAGGGAAAATTCGGTGAGGGGAATGAATGAGACCCAATCATATTGACAGTCAGAGATAAAACACCTTAAATATTGTTCTAGAGACTGATTAGTCCTCTCAGTTTGGCCATTAGTTTCAGGATGGAAGGCAGAGGAGAAGGACAGATCAATCTCCAACTTTTTACAGAAGGCTCTCCAAAACAATGAAACAAATTGTACCCCTCTGTCAGAAACAATATTGACAGGGACCCCATGGAGACGCAGGATGTGTTTGACAAACAAGGTAGCTAACGTCTTAGCATTGGGTAGTTTTTTGAGGGGCACAAAGTGGCACATCTTACTGAAGCGGTCTACTACAACCCACACCACCGACTTGCCTTGAGATGGAGGCAAATCGGTGATAAAATCCATGGAGATATGAGTCCAAGGTCTCTGGAGAATGGGCAAAGAACGTAGTAAGCCCGCTGGTCGGGATCTGGGAGTCTTGGACCTAGCACAAACCTCACAAGCGGCGACGTAGGCCTTAACGTCTTTAGGAACCCAGGCCACCAATAGTTTCTGGCAATGAGGTGCTTGGTACCCAGGATGCCTGGATGACCAGATAGTGCGGAGTCATGATTTTCCCTAAGTACCCTTAGCCGGAATTGCAGGGGAACAAACAGCTTGTTCTCAGGAAGGTTCCCGGGAGCTGAACCTTGATCAGCAGCAATTTCAGAGACTAAATCACAATCAATAGAGGAAATGATTATACCTGGAGGTAAAATACAAGCAGGATCTTCCTCCGAAGGAGGGCTGGCCATGAAGCTACGCGACAGTGCATCAGCCTTAATATTTTTAGACCCAGCTCTATAGGCAACCAAAAAATTGAAACTGGTAAAAAATAACGCCCATCGAGCTTGTCTCGGGTTTAGCCTCCGGACCAATTCTAGGAAAACCAGATTCTTGTGGTCGGTAAGGACCGTTACCTGGTGCCTAGCCCCCTCCAGGAAGTGGCGCCACTCTTCAAATGCCCATTTAATGGCTAAGAGTTCGCGGTTGCCAATATCATAGTTACTCTCAGTGGGCGAAAACTTCCTGGAGAAGTAGGCACAGGGACGGAGATGGGTGAGGGACCTGGTACCCTGGGACAAGACAGCCCCCACTCCCACCTCGGACGCGTCAACCTCCACAATAAATGGCTCCATTTGGTTGGGCTGAACCAACACCGGGCCGAGATAAAGCACTTCTTAAGGGCCTCAAAAGCCTGGACAGCCTCAGGAGGCCAGTGGAGGAGATCAGCACCCTTGCGAGTGAGGTCCGTAAGAGGCTTAGCGATGACCGAGAAGTTAGCAATAAATCTCCTGTAATAATTAGCAAACCCCAAGAAGCACTGTAACGCCTTCAGGGAGGCAGGTTGGACCCATTCCGCCACAGCCTGGACCTTGGCGGGGTCCATGCGGAATTCATGAGGAGTGAGGATTTTACCCAAAAAGGGTATCTCCTGCACCCCAAACACACATTTTACGGTCTTCGCAAACAGTTTGTTTTCCCGAAGGACCTGGAGCACCTTCCTGACATGCTCAATGTGGGAGGACCAGTCCTTGGAAAACACAAGTATGTCATCAAGGTACACTACAAGAAATACCCCCAGGTAATCTCTTAAAATCTCATTTATGAAATTCTGGAAGACCGCGGGAGCATTACACAACCCAAAGGGCATGACGAGGTATTCGAAATGACCTTCGGGCGTGTTAAACGCAGTCTTCCACTCATCCCCCTCTTTGATGCGGATAAGGTTATACGCACCCCGTAGATCAAACTTAGAGAACCATTGAGCCCCCTGAACCTGATTAAAGAGATCAGGAATCAAAGGAAGGGGATACTGGTTCCTTACAGTGACCTTATTCAAGTTACGGTAGTCAATGCATGGCCTAAGACCACCATCCTTCTTCCCTACGAAGAAGAAGCCAGCACCTACCGGAGAAGTAGAGGGGCGAATGTAACCCTTGGCCAGGCATTCCTGGATATACTCTCTCATGGATTCACGTTCGGGACAAGAGAGATTAAATATCCTACCCTTAGGGAGCTTAGCTCCTGGTACCAAATCGATAGCGCAATCGTATTCTCTATGAGGAGGTAACACTTCGGAGGCCTCCTTAGATAAAACATCAGCGAAGTCCTGAACAAACTCAGGTAGCTTGTTCACCTCCTCAGGGGGAGAAATAGAATTAACAGAAAAACATGATGTCAAGCATTCATTACCCCACTTGGTAAGATCCCCAGTATTTTAGCCAAACGTGGGATTATGCAACTGCAACCAGGGAAGGCCTAAAACCAAATCGGACGATAATCCCTGCATCAACAGTACAGAGCACTGCTCCAAATGCATGGAGCCAACAAGGAGTTCAAAAACAGGGGTATGCTGTGTAAAATAACCATTAGCAAGAGGAGTGGAGTCGATACCCACTACCGGGACAGGTTTAGGCAAATCAATCAAAGGCATAGCTAGAGACATAGCAAATTCCACAGACATGATATTAGCAGACGACCCTGAATCCACGAAGGCACTGCCGGTAGCAGACCTACCACCAAAAGAGACCTGAAAGGGAAGCAAGATTTTATTACGTTTCATATTTACGGGAAATACCTGTGCGCCCAAGTGACCTCCCCGATGATCACTTAGGTGCGGAAGTTTTCCGGCTGCTTATTCTTACGCCTAGGACAGGTGTTCACTTGATGCTTGTCATCCCCACAATAGAAGCAGAGACCATTCTTCCTGCGGAACTCTCTACGTTGTTGGGGGGACACTGAGGCCCCGAAAGGAGAAAAAAGTCTTCCGGTCCCCCGAGAACCGGTCAGGCAACTTGAGGTGGGGTTCAAGAGGTGAGGTGAGGGGCACTAACATGGTAGCATCAGGCTGGTTGACCCTCTGAGCCAGGGCCTGGACCTGTAGGGAGAGACCCTGCATTAGCTGAGCCAGGGTCTCAAGGGGGTCCATAGTAGTGTTAGGGACCAGCGTAGAGTAGGTATATGAGCTTGTGATTATGTAATGACAGGGATAAGGAAACAGACAAGTGAGCCCTAATCTACCCGCCACTCAGTCCCTGCCTACTTGCAACGACCCGCCCTAGGCGACGGGGTACAACTGGGCCACGGTCCCTACACTCAGTAAGTGCACGACAGACAACCAGACAAGGAAACACAGAACAAAGGGAAACGGGGCAGTTGCCCACGGCAACACCGTGAGCAACAAGAGTAGTAAACGAGCCGAGTCAAACCAGGAGAGTACGAGGTGCCAAACGCAGAGCAGGAGAGTAGTGAACAAGCCGAGTCAAACCAGGAGTGTACGAGGTACCAAACACAGAGCAGAAGAGTAGTCAGTAAGCCAGGGTCAATACGAAGCAGGGACAAGTAGTTCAAGAAGCTGCAGCAGGGCCAGGAAACCAACAGAGAAGAATCACAAGCAAGGAGGAACAGGAAAGGCAGGTATAAATAGACAGAAGGCAGGAGCTAGCTCTGTCTGGCCAGTCTGTGATAGGCTCTCCCACTCCTAAGCCTGCCATCCTGAGTGGTGGAAGATGGAGTCAGTCTCACAGACATAGAAGCAGGTGCAGACTGATTACCTATGGGCGTGGATACAGAAGCTGTGCCTGGCAGATCCTTAACAGCGAGACTCTCTATTGCCGCCCCCTACACAAACCAAAAATTAACCACATATATAGACACGCTGGAACATATATACTGTACATACATAAAGACACAGATATTTAGACATACGGGCAAATATACATACACACATTCTGGAATACATACATACAGGTAAATATATATAATATATCTCTCAGTCAGTGGCAGATGTAATTTAATTAAAAAGATATGGATGCCTCAACGGCTATATCTTTTACACAATGCACCGATATGGCTACCTTAGGTTCTTCTACAAGGTTAATTGGTTCTTTGTGTCTCTTATATGGAATACAGGGCATGCGCGCATAAAATTGGAGACTTTACAGAGAGATAAGACAGACAGAGGTCTGGCGGTTCCTAATCCCCGATTGTATTATCTGGCTTCTCAGCTGTAACATCTCAGGGGGTGGGATATTGATGACTCAGTTGATTCCTATAGGCTGCTCTTACAACATTTCCTATGTTCAGACTCTTTATACGAGGCACTAGAGGCCCATAAATTTAAACAGCATACTAAAACTTATCCAACGTTATATTTGATGCATAAAATATGGTGGAGTGTTAGAAATGCTCAAGGTATCAAGGGTTGTACGCAATATACGGCTATTTGGGATACGCCGTGGTTGCCTCATATGAACACTCCAACAGATTTTGCCATGTGGAAGGACAAAGGGGTCCGTAGAATGGACCAGTTTTTGGATGATCAGGAATTGAAGTTATTCTCATGTTTACAGGCGGAGTTTGGTCTTCCTCATAACCAATTTTGTAAATATCTTCAGGTTCGTCATGCATACGGTGTGGAGAATAGGAGTAATGCTGTCACAATAACGGATAATGTCCTGATGGGAGTTATCAGCAAGACTAGTCATACCTCTGGCCTTATATCTCTTATATACCAAAGTCTTCTGATAAGATTCCTAGATGACTCGCCTTCCCTATTGCGGAGTAAATGGGAAAGAGATCTTGGGCCCATAGAAGAGAGTCAGTGGGAGATGTAATGTCACGGATTCCTAAACTCTGTATGAATGAGGCACATCGTATTTCTCATTTATATCTGATACATCGGGTGTATAGAACGCCAAAATTCCTGACTAAAATTGGGGTTAGGGACTCCCCTGACTGTCATAGGTGTGGTGGGGAACATGGCAAGTTGATCCACATGATGTGGCAATGTGTGCAGCTACGACAGTTCTGGTCTGAGGTAGTGGACACTATCTCGTCTATTTATAAGGTATCGGTGGATATCACTCCTTTTGTATGTGTCCTAGGGTATGTGGAGGATGTCTCTATTTCTGAACATATTAACTTGGCTGTTGCTTGTATGCTGTATGTGGCTAGGAAGCTTATTGCACAACTGGCTGGATGACAGAACTACGATATCGGAATTCTGTAAAAAAAGGGTCACGTGGTTAACGACTATGGAAAAATATGTCTACACAGCTAGGAATGTTAAGCATACTTTTGATAAAATCTGGTCTCCATGGGTGGAAAGCAGGGGCCTGAGTTCATCGTTGTATGTTGCGGCTGAACTGCAGTCTAGAGTGCAATAGTAGGGTGGATGATGTATGATGCTTAGGGTAATCTGAGTGGCCTTGGGGGGATTTTGCTAACTCTTTTTCGGATGTGCAATAAATTTATAGATTATATATTCAGTATTTGATATTGATATATGTGTTGTTATTATGTATTCTTGTGCATGCATACTTTGGAAGAAGGGGGAGGGGGAGTTTTATATGTATTGCGATGCTGTGTCGCAAAGTTTTGTTTTTACTGAAAATAAAAAATTACTTGATTTTAAAAAAAGATTATATTTTAGGCACCATGTCAGATTTTAAGAGGTCTTGTGATGTCAAAACAAAAGAAACACCCCAAAAAAAGACCCCCATTTTGGAAACACCCTACAAGGAATTAATCTAGGGGTGTAGAGAGCATGTTTGCCCCACAGGTGTTTCATAGTTTTTATTAGAAATGGGAAGTGAAAATAAAAATAAAAATACACTTTTTCCAATGCGTAGCTTTAGTGCACATTTTTTTATTTTCTCAACAAATAAAGGAGAAAAAGAATCCCAACATTTGTAAAGCAATTTCTCCTGAGTACAGCAATACCCCATATGTGGTCATAAACTGCTGTCATTAGGCTTTTGGAGTACAGATTTTGATGGACTTGTGTCTTGGCGCTATGTCGAATTTGCAAAGCCCCCGTGGGACTAAAATAGTGGAAATTGCTTGGAAACTACACCCCTCAAGTTATTCCCCTAGGGGTGTAGTGAGCATGTTAACCCCGCAGGTGTTTTCCAGAAATTAGTGTACACTGGATGTTGGAGAGTATAGATATGCTTGTGCCACCATTAAAAGACAGCTCTCTAATTATTATGCTGTGATTTCCGGTTTTGGAAACACCCTACATATGGCCCTAATCTTTTTCTGGACATTTGACATGGCTCAGCAGTTAAAGAGTACCATGCAAAATTAAGGCCTAATTCGACGATTTACAAAGTATTGGTTCACAATTGCAGGGCTCTGATATGAAATAATAAAACAAACCCCTGAGAAGTGACCCCTATTTTGGAAACTGCACCCTTTAAAGGCATTTTTTTAAGGGGTGTAGTGAGCATGTTTACCCCACAGGTCTTTTCCATAAATGAATGAGCTCTGGATGGTGCAAAGTAAAAATTTGAATTTTTCCCTAGATATGCCATTTCAGTGGCAAATATGTTGTGCCCAGCTTGTGCCACTGGAGACACTCACCCCAAAAATTGTTGAAAGGGTTCTCCTGAGTATGGCGATGCCACATATGTGGTAGTAAACAGCTGTTTGGGCACACTGTAGGGCTCAGAAGGGAGGGAGCGCCATTTGGCTTTTGGAAAGTGGATTTTGCTTGGTGGTAGTTTTGATTGAGTATTACTGGTATTTCAGTTTATAACAAAACAATAAAATAATACAAAGATGTGTGTGACGCTGTGAAGCAAACCTTTCTGCACAGGCCGGTGTCGAACTGATAAATGGTGTCCTTACTTATCCCCCTTTTGGTCCACACTCTGCACCTTTGCAGTTTGGGGAACTTTGTTGGGAAAGTGTAGTCCTGGTATAATATGGGCGCCCTCGGTGCCAGCAGATATGTTTGAGTCCCCCTAATTTTCGGGACTTGATAAATCACCTCTTGAAACAGAAATGTTCCCCTCGGACCTGCACAACTGCAGATTTTTTCTTTCCTGACTTATTGGAGCCTTAACTTATTTTATTTTTTCATAGAAGTAGTGGTATTATAATGTATATGCAGAAATAAAAAATTTAAATATGTATATATATATATATATATATATATAGTTTACATATGCTTTCTACCATATAGAGCAACTATATATAGACAATGAGCATTGTGATGTAATACAGTAATACCATGCATTCGGAAAGTCTTTAGACCCTTTCACTTTTTTCACATTTTCTTGTGTTGAGGCCTTGTGCTAATATATAAAAAAAAATGCAAGTTTTTCCCCTTCATTTTGCACTCAATACCCCATAATGACAAAGTGAAAACAGAATGTTAGAAATCTTTGCTCATTTATTGAAAAGGAAAAACTAAACTATTGCATTGACATAAGTATTCAGACCCTTTGCTCAGTACTTAGTTGAAGCACCTTTGGCAGTGATAACAGCCTCAAGTCTTCGTGGGTATGATGCCACAAGGTTTGCATACCTGGATTTTGAGATTTTCTGCCACTCTTCTCTGCAGATCCTGTGTGCAACCCCACCCCACCCCACCCCACCGCAGGGGATCTCTCTAGAAGCGGAATCCCCGACAAAGCGATCTGACACCGGGGATTCCGCTCCTAGTGGGAGTTTATGTGGCACTACAGGGGGAAGGGGGTTCGATGCTATCTACAGTGGGGGGCTTGCTATCTACAGGGGGGTGGCACTATTTACAGCGGGGATTTTGAGATGTCGGGGGCTCCCTCTAGGAGGGGAATCCGCAGCCAGAGCGCTGGCCAGGGATTTTGCTCCTAGAGGGAGTTTAGGTGGTGCTATTTACAGGGGGTTTTGCGGGGGTTGTGTGTGGCGCTGTCTACAGTGGGGGGTGTATACCGGGGCTCTTAAAGCCCCGGCAGACATGAGAATGCAGCGCTGCTCACATTGGGTACAGTATGGCAGCTGGCCAACAGGACACGGGTCACAGTCTATAGTTTGTATAGTGTACCTGTGGTAGCTCAGACAGTAGCAAGACATGCTCGGCTGGGACTAAGCAGCAGGCAGGCTCCAGGTGTGGTGTAGTAAAACAGGCGTGGTATACAGCACAGCACGACTTCAGCTGAACACGGTACTTGACCAGGATAGCATGGCATACAGGTTACAGGTAGCAGTAACGGGAAACCCTGGGAACTGGGAAACACTAGGAGACAGACTAGGGTAGACAAAAAGGCTCAGGCATAGCAGGGAGGGGCACAGCCCTTCTTATAGCCCAGGGTGCTCTGGGAGCGCACACTGGTGGTCACTGTGGAACAAGACAGCCGCATGTGCAGACGGCTCTTGAGAGAAGGGCGACGACTGGATGGAAGGAGTTCGTGGTCAGCGACCACGGACGCTACACCTAAGTTTATATACGTGAAAACTGCTTGGGTATCGGCAGTTGGAACGTATACAGCCGTATGGCAGTCGTGAAGGGGTTAATTAATGAAAAGGCAGATATTTAGAGACTTGAAGAACTGTAATTGTATAATTCTGCTTTATCAACATTCCACAGTTTAAATCTACATAATAAAATTGAGTAACTAGTACTGTGTTTTACTAAAGATGTGTCCACCCTTTCCTTTCCTTTGCTTAGATTTGGTTCCAACTTCTCATAAAACAAATTTAATACAATATCGCAACATGCTAGCAACACTCTGGACAGGCTGCTATTCACATTAAAACCACTGGGTGGCCACACAGACACTTGTAGCATAGACATTTGGTAAAAGATTTTCACAAAATCATGTTTGTTTGTTTTTTAACCCCTTCCCGCTCCTGGACGTACTATTAGGTCATGGTAGCTGTATCGTTCGCACTCCATGACCTAATAATACGTCACGGGAGTAACGGCCGTTTCAGCCGTCTTCCCGACAGATGCAACAGCTGTGACAGCTGCTGTCTCGTACAGCAGTTGCCGCAGCTCCTACAGCGGGGACCGATCGAGGTATCCCCGCTGATTAACCCCTTAAAAGCCACGTTCAATAGAGATCGCGGCTTTTTAGGGGTTAAGCTACAATCGCCGGCCTGCTACACGATAGCGGCCGGCGATGGTGACTATGGCAACCGGACGCCTAACAATGGCGTCCGGCTATGCCATAGACGGAAGCCTAGTGGGTCCTGACCCACTATGCTTGCTGTCAGTGAGTAGCTGACAGCTCTAATACACTGCACTACGCATGTAGTGCAGTGTATTAGAATAGCAATCAGGGCCTCCTGCCCTCAAGTCCCCTAGTGGGACAAAGTAATAAACTTAAAAAAAGTAAAAAAAATATGTGTAAAAATAAGAAAATAAAAGTTTTAAAAGTATTAAAAGTAAAAATCCCCCTTTTTCCCTTATCAGTCCTTTATTATTAATAAAAATATATAAACAAACAAATAAACTATACATAATTGGTATCGCCGCGTCCGTAACGGCCTGAACTACAAAATTATTTCGTTATTTATCCCGCGTGGTGAACGCCGTAAAAGAAAATAATAATAAACCGTACCACAATCACAATTGTTTGGTCACTTCACCTCGCAAAAAATGGAATAAAAAGAGATCAAAAAGTCGCATGTACCTAAAAATGGTAATGATTGAAACTACAGTTCGTTACGCAAAAAACAAGTCCTCGCACGGCTTTCTTGATGGAAAAATAAAAAAGTTCTGGCTCTTAGAATATGGTAACACAAAAAGTAAATGATTTTTTTACAACAAGTATTTTTATTGTGCAAATGCCATAAGACATAAAAAAAACTATAAACATCTGGTATCGCCGTAATTGTATCACCCCACAGAATAAAGTGAATATGTCATTTATAGCGCAAGGTGAACGCTGTAAAAAAAAAATAGAATAAAAAAAACAATAGCAGAATTGCTGTTTTTTTAGTCACCACGCCACCTAAAAATAGAATAAAAACTGATCAAAAAGCTGCATGCACCCCATGAAAACTACAATGAATTCCTCAAGGGGTCTAGTTTCCAAAATGGGGTCACTTTTGGGGGGTTTCCACTGTTTTGGCACCACAAGACCTCTTCAAACCGGACATGGTGCCTAATAAAAAAGAGGCCTCAAAATCCACTAGGTGCTCCTTTGCTTCCGAGGCCGGTGCTTCAGTCCATTACCGCACTAGGGCCACATGTGGGATATTTCTCTAAACTGCAGAATCTGGGCAATAAATATTAAGTTGCGTTTCTCGGGTAAAACCTTTTGTGTTATAGAAAAAAATGGTATAAAAAGGATTTTCTGACAAAAATAAATAAATATGTAAATTTCACCTCTACTTTGCTCTAAATTCCTGTGAAACACCTAAATGGTTCATAAACTTTCTAATATGCTGTTGTGAATACTTTGAGGGGTCTAGTTTCTAAAATGGGGTGTTTCATAGGGGTTTCTAATATATAGGCCCCTCAAAGCAACTTCAGAACTGAACTGGAACCGCTTCTCCTATTGAGCAGCGCCCACCTCGAGATGACCACAGTTTTGACCATTTGTATAAACGGAGACCCCTATTAGACCGTTTCAGTGCCCGGTTTTCCCAAGCATACACCCCCGAGAATTGTATTTCTATTGATGAGTCCTTGGTACATTTTAAAGGGAGGCTTCAATTCCGCCAGTACCTGCCGGGTAAGAGGGCAAGGTATGGTGTGAAGATGTATAAGCTGTGCGAGAGTGCATCAGGGTATACGTACAAATTTAGGATATATGAAGGGAAGTATTCAGCCCCCAGAATGCCCCCCTTACTGGGAGTTAATGCAAAAATTGTGTGGGATTTGGTGCACCCACTGCTGGACCAGGGCTACCACCTCTACCTGGATAATTTTTATACCAGCGTCCCACTCTTCAAGTGCCTCGCTTCCAGAAGTACTGCAGCATGCAGCACTGCTAGAAGAAATCTGAGAGGCCTCCCTAAGACTCTGCTCGGGCAAACAAGAAGGGGTGAGAGCAGGGCACATTTTAGCAGCAACATATTGTGTGTCAAGTACAAGGACAAGAGAGATGTCCGTGTATTGACAACAATACATGGCCACACCAGTACCCATGTACCTGTACGAGGTACCAGTACAGAGAACCCCAAACCAGACTGCATCCTGGACTACAATAGGTACATGGGAGGGGTGGACTTGTCAGATCAAGTCCTGAAGCTCTACAGCGCCATGCGGTGTGGTATAAGAAGCTGGCCGTGCACATCATACAGATGGCATTGTACAATGCGAACGTGCTACGTCGATGTGCAGGCCAGAGGGGAACTTTCCTGGAATTTCAAGAGGTGGTAATCAAGAAACTAATTTTTAGGGACCAAGAAGGGGGGGCACCCAGTACTTCTGGAAGCGAGGCCACACGCATCGTACCAGGGCAACACTTTCCAGGAGAAGTTCCCCAAACTGGCAAGAAAGGAAAAAGTCAAGAGGTACAAAGTCTGCTGTAAGAGGAAGATAAGGGAGGACACAATATATGAATGTGACACGTGTCCTGAAAAACGAAGGCTCTGTATGAAAGAGTGTTTTAAAATGTATCATACATCCCTTGATTTTTTAATCTACCCCAGTTTTACTTACCCTGATGCACTCCGCACAGCTTATCCCCCCTCGTCTTTCCCTTCTGAGCCCTGCTGCGTGCCCAGGCAGCTGATAACAGTCACATTGAGGCCATTGCCATACCCAGGAGAACCAACATAACAGTTTATGGGGTGTATGTCTCCGGTCAAAATGCTCACTACACCTCTAGATGAATGCCTTAAGTATGTAGTTTTTAAAACGGGGTCACTTCTTGGGGGTTTCAACTGTACTGGTACCTCAGGGGCTTCTGCATACACGAATTCGCACCAGAAAATCCCCAGTAGGCCAAATGGTGGTCCTTTCATTCTGAGCTCTCCCATGGGCCCAAATGGCAGTTTATCACCACAAATGGGGTATTGCTGCACTCAGGACAAATTGGGAAACAAAATGGAGTATTTTATCTCTTGTGAAAATAAGAAATTTTCAGCCAAAACGACATATTATTGAAAAAAATATATTTTTTTTTAATTCCCAGCCCAATTTAAATAAGTTCTGTGAAGAAACTATGGAGTCTAATTGGTCACATTACCCATAAATGAATTCTTTGAGGGGTGTAGTTTCCAAAATTGGGTCATTTCTGGTGGGTTTCCATTGCTTTGATACCTCTGGGGCTCTGCAAATGCGACATGGCACCCGAAAACCAATCCAGCAAAATCTGCACTCCAAAGAACACACAGCGCTCCTTCCCTTCTGAGGCCTCCCATGGGCCCAAACGGCAGTTTATCGCCACAAATGGGGTATTGCTGCACTCAGGAGAAATTGGGCAACAAAATGGGGTATTTTGTTCTCTGTGAAAATAAGACATTTTGATGAAAAATGACATCTTATTGGAAAAACTTACATTTTTTAAATTTCACAGCCCAATTCAAATACGTGCTGTGTAAAAACTGTGGGGTCAAAATGGTAACAACAACCATAAATTAATTCCTTGAGGGGTGTAGTTTCCGAAATGGGGTCACTTTTGGGGGATTCCTAGTGTTTTGGCACCTCAACACCTCTTCAAACCTGGCATGCTGCCTAAAATATATTCTAATAAAAAAAGAGGCCTCAAAATGCACTAGGTGCTTCTTTGCTTCTGTGGCTTGTGTTTCAGTCCACGAGCACACTAGAGCCACATGTGGGATATTTCTAAAAACTGAAGAATCTGGATAATACATATTTATTATTTAGTATTTAGAATTCGCACCAGAAAATCCCCAGTAGGCCAAATGGTGGTCCTTTCATTCTGAGCTCTCCCATGGGCCCAAACGGAAGTTTATCACCACAAATGGGGTATTGCCGCACTCAGGACAAATTGTGCAACAAAATGGGGTATTTTATTTCTTGTGAAAATAAGACATTTTCAGCCAAAACTACATATTATTGGAAAAAATTAATTTTGTTTGAATTCCCAGCCCAATTCAAATAAATTCTGTGAAGAAATTATAGGGTCTAAATGGTCACATTACCCATAAATGAATTCTTTGAGGGGTGTAGTTTACTCTGGTAAAACCTTCTGTGTTACAGAAAAAAATTGAATACAATTGAAATTCAGCAAGAAAAATTAAATTTGCAAATTTCACCTCTACTTTGCTTTAATTTCTGTGAAATGCCTGAAGGGTTAAATAAACTTTCTAAATTCTGTTTTGAATACTTTAAGGGGTCTAGTTTTTAAAATGGGGTGTTTTATGGGGGTTTCTAATACATAGGCCCCGCAAAGCCACTTCGGAACCGAACCGGTACCTTAAAAGAAAGGCTTTTGTTATTTTCTTAAAAATATGAGAAATTGCTGTTTATGTTCTAAGCCTTGTAACATCCAAGAAAAATAAAAGAACGTTGAAAAAACGATGCCAATCTAAAGTAGACATATGGGAAATGTGAACTAGTAACTATTTTGGGTGGTATAACCATCTGTTTTACAAGCAGATGCATTTAGATTCTGAAAAATTATATTTTTTATAAATTTTCTCTAAATTTAGCAATTTTTCACCAATAAACACTGAATATATCTTCCAAATTTTACCACTAACATAAAGCCCAATTTGTCACAAGAAAACACTCTCAGAATCGCTTGGATAGGTTTAAGCATTCCGGCGTTATTACCACATAAAGTGAAATATGTCAGATTTGAAAAATGGGCTCTGAGCCTTAAGGCCCAAACTGGGCTGCGTCCTTAAGGGGTTAAAGCTGTACATCTCGAACCACACATTTTAAAATTCTCCAGGTTGCCACTGGAAACAGACAGCAGTTGATTGAACAGGTTTAGAGTATAACGTTAGACATGAATGGGGAAGAAAACATCATAAAACTCTAAAGTGTTAATAGAATCTACAAAGTTACTTACCATTTCATGTAGATTTTAGGTGTATATTGATGTTCAATAGTGGAGTTTTCCTTTATGTAATATGTATAAATGATGATTTTAATTTATGAAAATAATTAAGGAACAGTAAGTTACTAATATCTAAACATACAATGTGAGAAAGCTTGGCAGCACATATGAATATGTGACACAGACCGTGCACGATTCCAATGTACAGTATTAGTAAAGTTAAAATGAAATAGAACGTAGGTAATAACTACACTACAATTTCAGATATTACTTATTTGAAAGCTGAGGATATTACCTTGTAAAAGCCAGTGTGATATCCAGTCATGTACCAAGCCATGAGCATACAAGCTAATACATCTTCATCCTCCTGTTCCTCTTCATCATAATCTTCCCATTCTGTGCTGAAGAAAGGAGGTGGCGGTGGAGGTGGGGGAAGGGGTGCTGACTAGGAAAAATAAAATAAAAACAAGTGACATTTCAAATGGGTATTAAAAAACACTTGGAAAAATTACAGGGTATGAGGTGACAAGTACATACAGGGGGCCAATTGTGCCAGGCAGGAAGATGAGCTCTGACAGGAGGTGGTGGTGGTGGCCAAAAGCAGCCCTGTAATAACATAAAACAGGTAAATATTAAGATTTGCTGACATGATCAAATACATGAAGTATGCTAACAGTGGACAGGAAATCGGCACAGGTTAAAAACCTATCCCTACCAACCTTTATTATTGGTTTTCAAATAACCACTTACACAATTCTACTTCCTTTTGCTCACTTGGCACCAATATATTCCGCAGCGCTGTACAGAGATAGTCATAACTCACGTCAGTCCCTTGTCTGTAATTGTCTATTTCAAATACACAAACACTAGGGCCAATTTCATGGGATGCCAATCAGTATATTTTTGGGTGTGTCGCAGGAAACCGGAGTACCCAGAGGTAACCCAAGCAAAGACGAAGGAGAACATATAAACTCCATGTATTTGTTGTTCTAGGTTGGATTTGAATCTAGTGCTGCAAGGCAAGAGTGCTGACCACTGAGCCCCCATGTTATAAATCATATAATGAGGATTGGGAATGGAATGGTGCCAGCCTTGAGAAGGCCATTACCTCAGTATCCTCTCCCAGAATTGTAGAATAAGGTGGTACTAGGGACTGTTACTTTCATTGTTTGATGGTGGTGGTAGTCGTAGAGTTTTGCTCTTGTCTTAATTTATCTAGGTATTTTGTTTTGATGGGTTTTCGTGTTTACTAGTGGTGTTAATTTTGGAATTAAGGCTGTTGCTGCACTTTACCTTTTACGTTGATACCCATCATTAAAACGTTGTCACTCTCAACTAATAGCAAATATTTTTACATGTCCTTTTTTTTATTAAAATACCTAAAAGATGGTTAGATACAGTACAATTCCATATGGAACCTTGAGGACACTCAACCATAAATAATAGTGAACTAAGGAGCTCTAAAATAACAGGCTTGCCTGGCTACTAAAAAGCGTAAAAAGAAAGAGGTTTGAAAAGAGGTTCAAAGGAAGAAAGAGATGCAGTAAGTACTTTTGAGGCTACATTTAATGCTGGAACTGTTAAGGATTGTATGATATGGAGACACAGACTATCAAACCCAGTACTCTAAGCAATTATCTTAAATTTGAGAATAGAAAACATGCTATATTTTGAGGTAAATGTAGTTTTGCTATTTTTGAGTGCTTTGGACTATATTGTAAGTGTTTTTTTGGCCCAAAGAAAGTTAATCCATAACAATAACACCATTTAGATTCCAAGTACTTAATTTTATCTTGCATCTAAACAGTTAAACAGAGGTAGGGGGTCCCTCTGTTACCATCATTGCACCCCCTGCCTGTATATGCTGACAGGCATAATGAACTGCAATACAGAAGTACTGCACTGTATTATATGAGCGATCAAAGAGTCTACTCTTGTGGGACTAATAAAAAAAAAGAAGTTTAAATATAATTAAAAATATATATAAAAAATCTTTTTTCCTTGTTAAGAATGCTCTATTATGTAAAAAGAAAGTACCCAAACTACAAAACTAGCGTATTAAACCCGCACTATGAACGACGTAAAAGAAAGAAATGTTCCATTCTAAAAAAAAAAAAAGGAATAAAAAGCAATAAAAAATAGTTATATGTACCCTAAAATGGTACCAATAAAAACGTCAACTCATTCCGCAAAAACAAGCCCTCAAACAGCTCAGTCAAAATAAAAATAAAAAAAGTTCTCTCATGTGGTGACACAAAAACATAATTATTTTTTTTATTTGTGCCAAAGTAGGAAAACATAAAAAATATGCAAATTTTATTAATATTATAGTCATACTGACCCATAGAATAACGTTAACATGTCATTTAAACCGCACAATGAACACCCTAAAAACTAAACCCAAAAAACAAGGCCAGAATTGCTGTCCTGCCCCAAATGAAAAAAAGCCCTGTCCCAGTCTACTCAGCAAAATGAGCTTCACAAAATCAACCTACCGTGGCTGCTCTAGTGGCCAGTGTGAAAACTGATATATAATCAAGATTATTTTTGTGGACAGTAACAAAACTAAATAAATATATATTATGTGTATATGTGTGTGTGTATATATATATATATGTGTTTATAAAAAAAATGATTTCAAAATAGAACATATTTCATCTGCCATGAGATCCATGTTATGCAGAAATTGAGCTGCGGTGCAGATTCTCTGTGGCATGTCAATTTATCTTGCGTAATCACTGCAGAATCTGCACACGGGACGGAAATGCTGTGGAATTGCCGACCAAAGTTTCCGTGCAGGAAAATCCGCACTGAATTAAGAGTCCCAGCCATGTGGATGATATTTAAAGAAATCTACATGCTGCTGAAGATTTTTCGGACAGAAATAAGAGAATATTGCAGATTTACAAAACCACAGCATGTACATTCTATTGTGGATGGATGTTCACTGCAAATTTCAGCCTTTTCATTGTAGAAGGGGTGAAATCCGCAGCAAAATACGTACATAAAACGTGCATATTTTGATGCAGAAATGCCTCGGAAATGCTGCAAATCCAACTAATTCTAAGCCAGTTTTCTACAATTAACTTTAAACCGAGATGACTCTCAGCCTTGGCATTCGACTTTAGCGATCTGCCTGCAACTTTT